>NC_134697.1:79059545-79373295 GCF_050947455.1 Rhinoderma darwinii | reverse complement strand
ATTGGTAGAGAAAACAAACACGGCGAGGGGGAAGGAGATGTCGGGAAAGAGGTTGGGGGGGGCGCCAAACGGAATCTTTGCCCCGGATACTGGAGAACCTAGCTACGCCTCTGGTGTGAGGGATCCCAATGCATCACAATACATATACATGCGATAGGGTGGTATAGCATATAAATATTCAAAAACACTGTACATAGTTACATCTCATAAATGACCCCTGTTTGTGGTCTGTGGTTTGTCTTGTTGAGGGTTAAATATGCAAAATACGGGTTGGTATTTGATGTAATCTTGACCCTTGATCTTTTCTACTTTTACATTTGTACCCCTTATCCAGTGCTTATGTATTCATGTACTGGTAATTTATGAGGTGTAACTATGTAAAGTGTTTTTGAATATTGTTTGTTGCATTGTTTTATATTTTGTGGGATGGCCTATATATGTTTTTATAATATATTCTAATAAAGATTGTTTTTTTATTTATTGGATTGTGCTATATTTGTACTATTGGTGATTTATATTATGGATCTATTGTGTCTATGTATGTCCTTATAGGTATTCTATCTGCAGAATACAGTTTGTACCCCAATGAAAAATCAGCCCAGTGCTCTAGGAACCAAAAGCCTTCTCCTCTACACCAAGACTTAAGCCATGCATTTAACTCCCTGAGCTCCCGCTGTCTTTCCTTCGATGCGCATGGCACACGCAGTATTCCAGAGAATACTAACTTGGAGGTCCTTCCCTTCAGCTTATAGCCTAGTTCTTTAAAATTATTCTTAAGGCTCCTCCACCTACCATGTATTCTGTTTTTGGTATCCACATGGACCATGACAGCTGGATCATCACCAGCCCCTCCCAGTAATTTATCCACCCATTTCACCACATGCCGAGCCCTGGCACCAGGGAGAAAGCAAACCATTCGGTTGAGGTGGTCTTGGCGACAAATTATTCCATCTGTCTTCCTGATTATAGAATCCCCTTCAACTACTAGTTGTCTTGCCTTACCTGCATTAATATGCCGCCGACTACTTTCAGGGCCTTTCTCCCGGCTGTTATGGAGATCAGTATCCACTAGGGCTGCCATTTCTGAGACTGACACCTCGCATCATCACCCAACTAGGCAATTTTGCTTGGAATAACAGAAACAGGATTGGCCTTCCATTTCTTGGACCCTTTTCTACTGCCCCTTGCTACATTAACCCCTATATGCACGAGTAAGTAACTATACGTCGTGGCGAGAGGTTACTTCCCGCATGAGGACGTATAGTTACGGAGTTGTTTCTGGTGCACACTGTCGGCGACAGTGTGCACCGAGAACTGGGAGGTCAGCTGTCACCGACAGCTGACACTCCACTCTTGCCGGCCAGTGGTCCTTTGCCGCTGATTTTGGCGAATTAGCCCCTTAAATGCGGTGATCGGTTGCAATCGCCGCATTTTAGGGGTTTCTAGCATATCGGCAGACCCCGGTCCGAAATCGCAGGGTTTGCCGATAGTTAGCAGGGCAAACGGAAGCCAAACAATGGCCTCCGTGTCTGCCATGGACGGAAGCCCATCAGGACTATCCTCTGGCTGGTCTTGATAGGCTTCCTGTCAGAGTGACAGGAAGTCACTGTGTCGTTTCCGATGCACACTGTCGGCGACAAGGTGTGCATCGGGAGCTGGGAGGTCAGTTGTCCCCGACAGCTGACACTCCAGTGTTGCCGTTCAGCGGCTCATCGCCGCTGGAATTCGGCAATTAACCCGTTAAATGCAGTGCTCAATTTGTAGCACATCAGCAGCCCCCATGCAATTGTGGGGGTTGCTGATGCTTGTGATGGCATCCGGAGGCCAGGCAATGGATCTGCCATGTATGGAAGCCTATAAGGACCAGCCTTACTGTCAGAGTGACTGTGATGTCAGAGTGACAGTTGGAACACATTACACTAATAGATAGTGTAATGTATTCTAGCAGCGATCAGAGCTACAGGTAAAAAAAAACAAAGTGTAAAAAGTAAAAAAAAAAGTTAATAAAAATGTTTTATAAAAGTGTAAAAATAAAAGTTTTTGTTTTCCTATAATAAGTCATTTTTTTATAGGGAAAAAATTAAAACGTTAAAAAAAAGTACACATATTTGGTATCACCGCGTTTGTAATGACCCAAACTATGAAACTATAAT
Source organism: Rhinoderma darwinii (assembly GCF_050947455.1). Classification (NCBI taxonomy): domain Eukaryota; kingdom Metazoa; phylum Chordata; class Amphibia; order Anura; family Rhinodermatidae; genus Rhinoderma; species Rhinoderma darwinii. The sequence continues at coordinate 79,371,142 of NC_134697.1, read as the reverse complement.
GTTATTTTTCCCGCACGGTAAACGCCGCAAACAAAAATAAACGGAAAACTATGTCGCTATTTTTTGGTCACCACCCCTTCCAAGATATAGAATAAAAAGTGATCAAAAATAGTACCAATAAAAACTAAAACCCGTCCGGCAAAAAACAAGACCTCCCACAGCTTTTTGGACTAAACAAGTTACGGCTCATAATATGGTGTCTCAGAAAATAAATTATTTTATAGAAACTTAATTTTATTGTGCAAACGCTGCAAAACTTAAAAAAAAGATATACATATGGTATTGCCGTAATCATACCGACCCGCAGAATAAAGTAAAATGTAATTTATTGCGCACGGTGAAAGCTGTAAGAAATAAAGAATTTAAAACGTCAAAATCGCTTTTTTTTTGTCACTTCAGCTCTAAAAAAGATTTAATAAAAAGTGATCAGGAAGTTGTATGTAACATAAAATGGTACCAATAAAAGCTACAGCTCGTCCCACCAAAAATAAGCCCCAAGACTGCTCAATCGACCAAAAAATAAAACATTTCTGGATGTCAGAATGTGACGATACAAAGTAATTTTTATTTTTTTTTAACAAATAGTCTTTTATTTGTAAAAGTAGTAAAATATAAAAAAAACTATATAAATTTGGTATCACCGTAATCGTATTGAGACGCAGAATAAAACTAAAGTTGTTGTTTTTACCGCACGGTGAAAGACTTAAAAACAAATCCCCAAAAACAATGGAGGAATCACAGTTTTTTTCCAATTTCAGCCCGCAAACAATTTTTTTTCTGTTTCCCAGTACATTTAATGGAACTATAAATGGTGTTAATAGAACCTACTCTTGCCGCAAAAGATAAGCCCTCACACCGCTCTATTGATGGAAAAATAAAACAATTATGGCTTTTGGAAGACGGGGAGTAAAAAACGAAAATGAAAAAGCAAAAAAGGATCAGTCCTGAAAGGGTTAATTAATTTCTAATAAAAAAACATTTATGACCACATATGGGGTATTGCCGTAATCTGGAGAAAATGCTTTACAAATTCTGGAGTGCTTTTCCTCTTTTATCCCTTATGAAATTAAAAAATTCAACATTTTAGTGGACAAAAATGTTGATATTCATTTTCACGGCCTAATTCCACTAAATTCTACAAAAACCCTGTGGGGTCAAAATGCTCACTATACCCCTAGAGAAATTCCTTGAGGGTGTAGTTTCCAAAATGGGGTCACTTTTGGGGGGTTTCGACTGTTTAGGTACCACAAGACCTCTTCAAACATGACATGGTGCCTAAAATATATTCCTAAAAAAAGGAGGCCCCAAAATCCACTAGCTGCTCCTTGCACATGTTGGTTATTTCTAAAAGCTGCAGAATCTGGGAAATAAATATTGAGTTGCGTTTCTCTGTTAAAACCTTCTATGTTACAGAATTTTTTTTATTACTAACTTATTAATTTCGGCAAAACAAAATTATATTTGTACATTTCACCTCTACTTTGCCTTAATTCCTGTGAAACACCTATAGGGTTAAAATACTTTCTGAATGTGGTTTTGAATACTTAGAGGGGTGCAGTTTTCAAAATGGGGTGATTTATGTTGACTTTCTAATATAGAAAACCCTCAGAGCAACTTCAGAACTGAACTGGTCCCTGAAAAAATAGCCTTTTGAAACTTTCTTGAAAATATGAGAAATTGCTGCTAAAGTTCTAAGCCTTGTAACGTCCTAGAAAAATAAAAGGACGTGAAAAAAAAAGATGCAAACATAAAGTAGACATATGGGGGATGTTAACTAGTAACTATTTTGTCTGGTATTACTATTTGTTTTACAAGCAAATACATTTACATTTCAAAAAATGCAAATTTTTGCTAAAATGTGAAGTTTTTCACAAATAAATATTGAATTTATCGACCAAATTTTTTCACTAACATAAAGTACAATATGTCACGAGAAAACAATCTCTCTCAGAATCGCTTGGATAGGTAAAAGCATTCCAGAGTTATTACCAAGTAAAGTGACACGTCAGATTTGAAAAAATCATCTGTGTCTACGAGGCCAAAAGAGGCTGTGTCCTGAAGGGGTTAACCCAGCTACTTGCCTGATCCTGCTGACCCATGTCTTCACCCTCCAGATCTACCCCACTAACTGCGCGCTCAGTGAGCAGCATGCTCCGCTCAATATTGTTAATCGCTCTCAGTGTTGCATTTTGCTCCTCCAGATCTCTAATGCGAGCTTCCAGGTGAACAACATGCTCACATCTACCACAGAGGTATTCACTCTGGAACTCCTGCTCCAGTTGTACATACATATGGAAAACTGTGCACGGAAGAAAACCTCCAATCTTGCTATCCATTATCTCAGTTACAAAAAAACTGTTACAAAAAACAGTGAACAATTGAAAAAGTAAAAAAAAAAAAGAAGAGTACTTACGGGGACTTTAACTCCTCTCTTCAACTCTGGTTTATTACCTGCACTTATTTCACAAGCCACTTAGTCCACCAAGCACAATGAGAGCAAGCTCAATTTGTGTAGTAAGTGAATACCCTCTGACTAAAAGGAGACCAATATGGATGTGAAAGTGATTAAAATACGTTTAATTGATTCAATTTTAATAAGTATGGCTATGTGACTCCATCTTGGATGAAGACTCCATTTTGTATTTTAAAGAATCAATTTTAGTGAATAAGAAGTCATGTTGCTTTAAGACAAGTATATTAATGATGACTTTGTATGTTTCTCAATTAGCTATGTGTTCTCTGAGTTCTTATTTAAAGTTTGCTACGGACAATGTAGGCTTTAACCTTTGGGGATGCAATTCTATGAAAAGATTGTTCATAACAAATGGGAGAGAGTGAGATATGAATTCATTCTAGCCCAAATAAAAGAGAACATTATATTCTGACCTGGGAATGTGGATAGCAGGTGCAGAGATGGTGTAAAGTTAGCCTGACGTCAGTTTCATGAGATTTATTGTTTTACATTTGAAATGTATTGTATGTCTGTGATTGGCTCAATATGAAATAGTCTCACTTTATGCTATTGGCTGAATCAGAGTTATTGTCACATTGCCTCTGATTGGTTAGCCTCAAGCCTACACCCTTTTTGAAAGATATTATTGTAATTGTTTGATCAATAAACGTCAGAGGAGTATTTTGAGCATACAAGCATTGTCTGTGTCTCTCACTTCTCTCCGATATATCGATATAACCTATGATTTGGATCTGGAGAAATTCACTGGGTGGGTATCGGTTGACATACCCATTACAAATTTCAGTCTAATATATTTTTGGGCCATGACTGCATCAACAGTTTTTGGTGATGAAACCCGGGATATTAATCATTTTTATAGCCGTCACTGAAGGTTGGGCTTTGCATTAGTGAATTTAAAACTGGCCGGTAAGTGAGAAGCTTATTCTTACACAAATCTTTTTCACTCATGCCTTGCGGACTGGAATTTAGCTGTCATGATGCCACATCTCCTGGACGCAGGGGAATTTATACAGAAGTATGAGGTATGTTAAAACTTGTGTGATGAATGATTGCAGATGTGTAAGTTATCTTGAGTTAATGTTGAAGATGTGTAAATTTGTATCTTGAGTTGTTGATATGAATGACATGAGAGGAATTTTTGCCGGCAATGAAACTGTTAAGATGATTGTTATAACAGAAGTGTAAAGTTGTGAGTGAATGACCCCTTTCAGAATGCAGAGACATAGCAGATGGTTGAGAAGAGTTGTAATTTACATGTGAAAGTTTTAAAGTGGACAGTAAAAAAAAAAAAAATTCAGAGGTAGTGTGTCTATTGCGTCCAGCTGTCTGTGTGTAAGGTGAGAAAGCTGAAGGTTGTGTAGAATGAAACTGCATTTGTGTTGTATAAATATATGTCATGAAGTGTCTGTGGACCCACTGGGCCGTACCGTCTCGGCGGTAGGGCAGCTGCAAAAATAGAAAAAATACTACCAAAAGTTTCGCTCACCTCATAACCACCACGCTTTGGTTGCGTTTTCATTTCGTTTAGTTGATGCAAGTTGATATATGATTAATCCGCATGCTGTAGGTGCTCGTAAATGCTCCCAAACTGATACTGTGTCGACCGCAGGTAATCAAGGCAGTAATGGTGTGTAGTAAAGGTTAATCCAGCACTCAAAATTAAAAGTTCTAGGTTTTATTCAGGTCATGTTAAAACAAAAGGTAAAACAAAGAATACCGGGACCACGCTTACGCATTTCAGACCACTGAGGTCCTTAATCATAGCTAAGGTAAGGCAGCTGGCCAACAAGGCACATGTAAATGTCTATAGTTTGTATACGTACCTGTGGCAGCTCGGACAGCAGCAAGGTAGGCTCGGCTGGGACTAGGCAGCAGGTAGACGTCAGGCAAGGTCAAGCAGGTCAGATGTGGATACAGCACGACACGACTTTGGCACAGCATAGTGCTCGACCAGGATAGTATGGAAAGCTAGAACAGGAAACACACTAGGAGGCCATCACATAGACAAACTAGGAAACATCAACAACGCTCAGGCATAGAAGCAGAGGGCTGGACCCCTCTTATAGTCCAGGGTACTCACAGGGCAAAGTTCATCAAAAGTCTGGTACGCGCGCTGCCCCTTTAAGAGTGGGCACGAGCGTACGCGCTCACCCTACGGGATACGGCTGAGGTGAGTGGAAGCGAGTGCTGGCGTCACCTGAGGAGGAGGCTGGGGTCAGCACTTGCCGACTCGTGGCTGCGGCTGTCAGGGGAGGATTGGAGCTGACTGCCCGCAGCCATGGACATGACAGTATCCCCCCCCTCTTACGCCCCCTCTTTTGGGACCAAAGCGAGAGAGAAGCTTCCACAGAAGAATAGGAGCATTGAGGTTCTCCTCTGGCTCCCAAAACCTCTCTTCAGGACCAAAGCCCCTCCAATCCACCAAATAAAAGGTCTTTCCTCTCACTTTTTTGGTGTCCAAGATCTCCTTAACCTCAAAGGTGTCTGAAGGACCGCTGGAGGCAACCGCAGGGCTAGAAGTTTTGGTGTAGCGGTTCAGTACAACCAGCTTCAGGAGGGAGACATAGAAGGAGTTGGGGATCTTGAGGGTAGGAGGCAGCCGAAGCTTATAGGCAACAGGGTTGATCTGCTGTAGGATCTCGAAAGATCCAAGGAACCTGGGAGCAAATTTGCATGATGGCACCTTTAGTCGGATATTCCTGGAAGACAGCCAGACCCTAGTGCCAGGAAGACACTGAGGAGGTTCTCTTCTCCTGGTGTTAGCCTTCCATTTCATGTGGTTGACTGCCATTAGGATGGAGGATCGGGTCTGCTGCCAGATCTGCAGGGAGTCTCTAAAAGCGGAGTCAGCTGTTGGTACCTCAGTAGTATGGGGCACTGGGAAAGGAATTTGTGGGTGCTGGCCATAAACAATGAGGAAAGGTGTATTCCTTGTGGACTCATTGGTGTGATTATTGTAGGAGAATTCAGCCAATGGGAGCAACTGCACCCAGCCATCATGCTGTTTGGAGATGAAGTGGCGTAGGTAGTTCTCCAAGATCTGATTGATCCTCTCGACCTGACCATTGGACTGAGGATGGTAGGCTGATGAAAAGTCCAACTTCACACCGAGGAGTCCGCAGACGGCTCTCCAGAACTTCGAGGTAAACTGAACCCCCCGATCAGACACAATATGCTGTGGAAAGCCATGCAGGCGGAAGATGTGTTGGATGAACAGCTTGGCCAGCTGAGGAGCAGAAGGAAGGACGGTCAGAGGCACTAAGTAGGCCATCTTTGAAAATCGATCCACCATCACCCAGACAGCACTGCATCCAGCAGAGAGAGGCAGGTCCATAACAAAGTCCATAGCTATATGCTGCCAGGGAGCATTGGGCACAGGCAATGGCTGGAGCAGACCAGCAGGTCTGGAGTGAGCGACCTTGTTGGCTGCACATACAGAACAGGAAGAAACTAAGTCCATAATGTCCTTGGACAGCGTGGGCCACCAGAAATGACGAGCAATCAGATCCCGGGTCTTACGGACCCCCGCGTGACCTGCCAGTCTAGAGGTGTTTCCCCAGCGGAAAATTCTTCCACGATCAGCCAGGCGCACAAAAGTACTCCCTGGAGGAGTGTCCCCAACTTGCAGAGGCTTGACAGAGATAATGCAAGACGGATCAATAATATTCTGTGGACTCTCCAAGGTGTCTTTCGTCTCGAAAGACCTGGACAAGGCATCGGCCCTCACATTCTTGTCGGCCGGGTGATAATGGAGCTCAAACTGGAACCTGGTAAAGAACAGTGACCACCTGGCCTGACAAATGTTCAGCCGTTGGGCCATCTGGAGGTAGGTCAGATTCTTATGGTCTGTAAAAATTAGGATCGGATAAGCTGCGCCCTCTAGTAGATGTCTCCACTCTTCCAGAGCCAATTTGATGGCCAGTAACTCCCGATCCCCAATCGAGAAGTTGCGTTCTGTGAAAGAGAAGAGCTTAGAAAAATATCCACATACCCTTGACTTGCCCTTGGGACCTCTCTGGAACAGGAGTGCACCAGCACCGACAGAGGATGCGTCCACCTCCAACGAGAACTGCAGAGAGACATCCGGATGATGGAGGGTAGAGGCTGACGTGAGGGCACTCTTCAGGCTGTTGAATGCGGACTCTGCCTCGGGAGTCCACACCTTGGCATTCATACTCTTCTTAGTAAGGTTAGAGATGGGAGAAGTCATTAAGGAGAAGTTGGAATAAACTACCTGTAAAAATTGCCGAATCCCAAAAAGCGCTGTATGGCCCTCAAGCCTTGAGGACATGGCCATTCCAGAACAGACTTTACCTTCTCAGGATCCATCTCGAGACTTCGTGAAACACGCACTTCTCCAACTTGGCATACAGACGATTCTCCCTTAACCGTAGCAGAACTTGACGGACATGTCTCTGGTGCGTCACAGGATCTGGAGAAAAAATCAAGATGTCATCAAGGTAGACTACTACACAAACATAGAGGAGGTCACAGAAAATATCATTAACAAACTCCTGGAAGACCGTGGGAGCATTACACAGGCCGAAGGGCATTACTAGATACTCATAGTGTCCATCACGGGTGTTAAATGTAGTCTTCCATTCATCACCCTGGCAAATCCAGACTAGGTTGTAAGCCCCACACAGGTCTAGTTTAGAAAAAATCTTGGCACCACGTATGCGATCAAACAGTTCAGAGATCAGTGGCAACGGATATTTATTCTTCACCGTGATCTGGTTAAGACCTCGGTAGTCGATACAAGGACGAAGAGAGCCATCTTTCTCTTTGACAAAGAAGAACCCGGCTCCTGCAGGGGAGGAAGACTTTCGTATGAAGCCCCTCTCCAAGTTCTCTTTTACATAGGCGGACATGGACATAGTCTCTGGCAAGGAGAGAGGATATACCCTACCACGGGGAAGGGATGCACCAGGAATCAGTTCAATAGGGCAGTCATATGCCCGATGTTGAGGCAATGAATCTGCCTCCCTCTTGCTGAAGACATCTGAAAATGCAGCATAATGACTCGGCAATCCTGCCAATGACCGAGGCAGCGAAGGCTGAACCAAACAAGTCTGCACCAGGCAACGGTCTTGACACTCAGTGCCCCACTGGAGAACGTCTCCAGAATTCCAATCCAGGACTGGGACATGCAGTCGGAGGCAAGGCAGGCCCAGCAACACAGGGTTAACAGCTTTGAATAGCACATAGAAAGGCAGAAGTTCGGAGTGAAGAGCTCCCACTTGGAGCCTCAGCGGCTTGGTCACAGCTATAACTGGGTCTGGCAGAGGTAGTCCATTTACTGAAGCAACTGTCAACGGGCTCTCCAGAGGTGTGTTGGGTAATTGCTGAAGGTCCACCAGGTCTCTACGGATGAAATTAGCAGCGGATCCAGAGTCCAGATACGCAGAGACCTGATGCGTTCTCTCACCGGACACTATGGTCACAGGTATGGTCAATTTAGACGGAAGTCCATTCTTACCCAAGGTTGTCACTTCTAGCAACCCTAGGTTTTGGGAGATTTGGGGACACAGGCGCACTAGATGGCCACCGAGGTCGCAATAAAGACAGAGTCCAGACGTGCGTCTGCGATGTCTCTCCTGGGTGGTTAACTTACACTGGTCCATTATCACAGACTCCTTAGGAGGATCGACATCTGAGGACAGCAGGGGTTGCTGAAAAGTAGGAGCCAGACTGGGAAGGGCTCCCTCCCGTCGAACTTCTTGGAGGCGTTCTCGGATCCGTATATCAATCCGGGCAGACAGAAGGATGAGGTCATCGAGGATAGACGGCAGATCCCGAGCGGCAAGTTCTTCCTTAGTTTTGGGAGTCTGTCCATGCCAGAATGCAGCTACCATTCTTCCATAAAAGCTCTCCCGCCAGGGTGCGGAAGTGGATGGCGTACTCACTCACGGAGGTGTCTCCTTGGCGTAGGTTATTCAAAGAGGCAGCTGCAGATGAGACTCGTCCCGGCTCCTCGAACACCATGCGAAAAGTCCGGAGGAAGGCTTGGAAGTCACGGGTCTCTGGTCCTTGTCTCTCCCAGATAGGGTTCGTCCATGCAAGAGCCTTGCCAGTGAGACGAGAGATGATGAAAGCGACCCTTGCGCCATCAGACGAAAATGTCCTATTATACAGGTTGAAGTGGATCTGGCACTGATTCAAAAATCCACGACAGGTACTTGCTTCTCCATTATAGCGGTCAGGAAGTGGCAAAGAAACACGCGGGTCAACACTGCCAAGAGGTGTAGTCTGAGGATCAACACTGCCAGGAGGTGTAGTAGGAGGAACAGCAGCTTATGCCACCTGCCGATGTGCAAGAATGTTCAATGCCTGGAAGAGTTGGTCATGTCGAGACCGGAGGTCCAGCATATCCGCTCGCATCTCCTGTGACGTCGTCATGGTCTTGAATCGACCAGCGGGGTCCATGGCCTGAGCGTACTGTCACGAAGGGTCTGTGGACCCACTGGGCCGTACCGTCTTGGCGGTAAGTCAGCTGGCCAACAGGGCACAGGTAAAAGTCTATAGTTCGTATAGGTACCTGTGGCAGCTCGGACAGCAGCAAGGCAGGCTCGGCTGGGACTAGGCAGCAGGTACACGTCAGGTGAGGTGAAGCAGATCAGACGTGGATACAGCACGACACGACTTTGGGACAGCACAGTGCTCGACCAGGATAGTATGGAAAGCAGGAACAGGAACAGGAAACACACTAGGAGGCCATCACATAGACAAACTAGGAAACATCAACAATGCTCAGGTATAGAAGGAGGGGGCTGGACCCCTCTTATATTCCAGGGTACTCACAGGTCAAAGTTCATCAAAAGTGTTGTATGCGCGCTGCCCCTTTAAGAGTGGGCACGAGCGTGTGCGCGTACCCTACGGGATCCGACTGAGGTGAGTGGAAGTGAGCACTGGCGTCTCTGGAGGAGGAGGCTGGGTCCAGCGCTTGCCGACTCGTGGCTGCGGCTGTCAGGGGAGCATTGGAGCGGACATTGTAATATAGACCTGTTGTAGTGTTTCATTGATTATTTGGCTGTTGGGTTAAAATCCTTAAGGATCAGAGGCAATATTATCCTGTTGCTTGCTTGTCTGAGAGAGTTGAGCACCAGGCCGGCTCAGCGGTCGAGTTCGGGGATGCCCGACTAGGCTAAGTACTAGAGTCCATGGGACGACACAGGTGTCTAGGTGGACAGACTGCCCGTTGGTGGCTGAGAGTCAGGGACAGAGCACAAATACAACTGTCCGGAAAGACAGACCGCGTGTAAACCACAGAGTTCCGAACACCGACAGACTGCGAGTTTATAGCAGAGAATCGCGGATAGACAGACTGTGCGTTTATAGCAGGGAGTCAGTGGCGGATTAAGTAGACCATATGCCCTGGGCTGTTACCCAAACTTGGCACCCCCTTCTCCACTTCTGCCCTACCGCGCCGTAACACTACCTTTTTGCGCAAGCATTAACAAATGGGTGTGATACTGACAGTATCACACTGTGCAGGGACACATCCTCCTGACAAGGGAAATGGTAACACGCATTTGTCTATCTGGACTGCACAAATACTTTTTGTGAAACACAAGGTTTTTCTATAATAAACATGTCAAGAGAGGTCACAGAATCTCTATAGATGTGGTGACTCACAGGTGACGACGATGTCTCAGATTCTAGCAGTTTGTTTTCCTCTCCATCCAGTCCAGACTTCATGACGACTTCTCCCGGCCATGACCCATTTCTAAAGAATTTGCCGCTCAAATATCTTCAGGCTCCTCACTTTTCCAACATTTCCACACCTATAAACGAAGATAAAATTACCATGGTGCCACACACTGACATATCATATAACCATACACTGCACCCTGTAAATAACGCCACATACAGTCCCCTGTAGATATTGCCACACACAGCCCCTGTAGATAGCATAATACACACTCCCCCTGTAAATAGTTCCAAACAAACTCCACCTGTAGATAGCGCCACACACCCGCTGTAAATAGCATCACACATAGCCCTCCTCTAGATGACGCCACACACAGCCCCCCCCCGTACATAGCGCCACATTCCCCCTGTGGACCTCGCCACACACAGCCCCCTGTAGATAGTGTCACACACAGGCTGCTGTAGACAGCATCACACAGCCCCCCATAGATAGCATCACACACCCACCCTGTAGTTAGCGCAGCAAACAGCCCCCTGTGGATAGTGTCACACACAGCACCCTCTCGATAGCATCACACACCCCCTGTAGATAGCACCACAAACAGCCCCTTGTAGATAGTGCCAAATACAGCACCCTGTAAAAAGCATTACACACAGCCCCCTGTAAATAGCGCCACACAGAGCCCCCTGCAGATAGCATTACACACAGCCCCCTGTAAATAGTGCTACACAGAGCCCCCTGCAGATAGCATTACACACATCCCCCTGTAGAAAGCATTACACACAGCCCCCTGTATATAGCATCACACACATACCCCTGTAGACAGCGCCACACACTTCACCTGTAGATAATACCACACACAGGCCCCCGTAGATAGCGCCACATTTCCCATGTAGATAGTGTCACACACAGCCCCTGTAGATAGCATACACACAGCCCCCTGTGGATAGTGCTACATACAGCCCCCATAGATAGCGCCACACCCCCCTGTAGATAGCACTACACACAGCCCCCTCTAGATAGTGCCACACACATCCCTCTGTAAACAGTGCCACACACAGCCCCCTGTAGATAGTGTCACACAGCCCCCTGTAGATAGTGTCACACAGCCCCCTGTAGATAGTGTCACACAGCCCCCTGTAGACAGTGTCAAACACAGCCCCCTGTGGATAGTGTTACACACAGCACCCTCTCGATAGCATCACACAGCCCCCTAGATAGTATCACACACCCCCTGTAGATAGTGCCACAAACAGCCCCCTGTAAAAAGCCTTACACACAGACCCCTGTAAATAGCGCCACACAGAGCCCCCTGTAGATAGCGCCACACACAGCCCCCGTAGATGGCGCCACACACAGCCCCCCATAGATGGCGCCACACACAGCCCCCTGTAGATGGCGCCACACACAGCCCCCTGTAGCTAGCATTACACACACACCCTGGAGATAGCGCCATACATAACCCCCAGTAGATAGCGCCACATAAGCCCCCTGTAGTTAGCGCCACACACAGCCCCTGTAGATAGAGCCACACTCAGCCCCTTGTAGATCGTGTCACACACAGCCCCCTGTAGATCGTGTCACACACAGCCCCCTGTAGATAGCGTCACACACAGACACTGTAGATAGTGCCACACTCAGCCCCCTGTAGATAGTGGCACACACAGCCCCCTGTAGATAGTGGCACACACAGCCCCCTGTAGATAGTGGCACACACAGCCCCCTGTAGATAGTGGCACACACAGCCCCCTGTAGATAGTGGCACACACAGCCCCCTGTAGATAGTGGCACACACAGCCCCCTGTAGATAGTGCCACACACTGCTCCCTGTAGCAAGTTTCACACACACACACACACACACACACACACACGCACAAACACACACGCTGTACATAATGCCACACACAGCCCCTGTAGATAACATCACACACAGCCCACTTTAGATAGCATCACACACAGCACCTGTAGATAGCATGACACACAGCCCACTTTAGATAGCATCACAAACAGCCCCCTGTAGATAGCATCACACACAGCCCCCAGTAGACAGCGCTACAAGCGCCACACACAGCCCCCAGTAGACAGCGCTACACATCCCCCTGTAGATAGCGCCACACACAACCCCCTGTAGATAATAGCACACACATCCCCTGTAGAAGGCACCACACACAGCACCCTCTAGATATCGCCAACGCCCCATAGATAGCGCCACACAAAGCCCCCTGTAGATAGCATCACAAACATCCCCCCTGTAAACAGCGCCACAAACAGCCCCCTGTAGATAGCATCACTCACATCCCCCTGTAGATAACGCCACACACAGCCCCCGTTAGATAGCATCACACACAGCCCCCCGTAGATAGCACCACAAACAGCCCCCTGTAGATTGCGCCACACACAGCCCCCTGTAGATTGCGCCACACACAGCCCCCTGTAGATAGCACCACACACAGTCCCCTGTAGATAGCGCCACACACAGCCCCTGTAGATAGAGCCACACTCAGCCTCTTGTAGATAGCGCCACACACAGCCCACTGTAGAAAGTGTCAAACACAGCCCCCTGCAGATAGTGTCACACACAGCCATCTGTAGATAGCGCCGCACACTGCTCCCTGTAGCTTCACACACACAAACACACACACCCTGTACATAGTGTCACACACAGCCCACTGTAGATAGCACAAAACAGAGCCCCCTGTAGATAGTGCCACACACAGTCCCCTGTAGATAGCATAACACACAGCCTCCTGTAGATAACGCCACACACAGCCCCCGGTAGACATCATCACACACAGCCCCCTGTAGATAGCGCCACACACAGCCCCTTGTAGATAGCGCCACACACAGCCCCCAGTAGATAGCGCCACACACAGCCCCAGTAGATAGCGCCACACACAGCCCCCTGTAGATAGCGCCACACACAGCCCCCTGTAGATAGCGCCACACACAGCCCCCTGTAGATAGCGCCACACACAGCCCCCTGTAGATAGCACCACACACAGCCCCCTGTAGATAGCACCACACACAGCCCCCTGTAGATAGCGCCACACACAGCCCCCTGTAGATAGCGCCACACACAGCCCCCTGTAGATAGCGCCACACACAGCCCCCTGTAGATAGCGCCACACACAGCCCCCTGTAGATAGCACCACACACAGCCCCCTGTAGATAGCGCCACACACAGCTCCCTGTAGATAGCATCACACACAGCCCCCTGTAGATAGCATCACACACAGTCCCCAGTAGATAGCGCCACACAAGCCCCCTGTAGTTAGCACCACACACTGATCCCTGTAGATAGTGCCACACACAGCCCCTGTAGATAGAGCCACACTCAGCCTCTTGTAGATAGCGCCACACACAGCCCACTGTAGAAAGTGTCACACACAGCCATCTGTAGATCGCGCCGCACACTGCTCCCTGTAGCTTCACACACACAAACACACACACACACCCTGTACATAGTGTCACGCACAGCCCACTGTAGATAGCACAAAACAAAGCCCCCTGTAGATAGTGCCACACACAGCCCCCTGTAGATAGCAACACACACCGCCGCCCGTAGATAGCGCCACACACAGCCCCATGTAGATAGCATCACACACAGCCCCCTGTAGATAGTATCACACACAGCCCCCTGTAGATAGTATCACACACAGCCCCCTGTAGATAGCATTACACACAGACCCTGGTAGACAGCATCACAAACAGCCTCCTGTAGATAGCATCACACACAGCCCCCTGTAGATAGCATCACACACAGTCCCCAGTAGATAGCGCTACACAAGCCCCCTGTAGTTAGCACCACACACTGATCCCTGTAGATAGCACCACACACAGCCCCTGTAGATAGAGCCACACTCAGCCTCTTGTAGATAGCGCCACACACAGCCCACTGTAGAAAGTGTCAAACACAGCCCCCTGCAGATAGTCACACACAGCCATCTGTAGATTGCGCCGCACACTGCTCCCTGTAGCTTCACACACACAAACACACACACCCTGTACATAGTGTCACACACAGCCACCTGTAGATAGCACAAAACACAGCCCCCTGTAGATAGTGCCACACGCAGCCCCCTGTAGATAGCAACACACACAGCCGCCCGTAGATAGCGCCACACACAGCCCCATGTAGATAGCATCACACACAGACCCTGTAGATAGTATCACACACAGCCCCCTGTAGATAGTATCACACACAGCCCCCTGTAGATAGCATTACACACAGACCCTGGTAGACAGCATCACAAACAGCCTCCTGTAGATAGCATCACACACAGCCCCCTGTAGATAACACAACACAACACACAGCCCCCTGTAGATAGCACAACGCACAGCCCCCTGTAGATAGCGCCACACACAGCCCCCTGTAGATAGCAACACACATAGCCACCCTTAGATAGCGCCACACACAGCCCCATGTAGATAGCATCACACACACACACACACACACACACACACACCCTGGAGATAGCGCAACATACACAGCCCCCTGTAGATAGCGCCACATCCAGCCCCCTGTAAATAGCATTCCACACAGCCCCCTGTAGATAGCATCACAAACAGCCCCCTGTAGATAGCATCACACACAGCCCCCAGTAGACTGTGCTACACATCCCCCTGTAGATAGCGCCACACACAGCCCCCTGTAGATAATAGCACACACATCCCCTGTAGAAGGCACCACACACAGCACCCTCTAGATATCGTCACCGCCCCATAGATAGCGCCACACAAAGCCCCCTGTAGATAGCATCACAAACATCCCCCCTGTAAACAGCGCCACACACAGCCCCCTGTAGATATAATCACACTAAACAAGCTGTAGATAGCACCACACAGAGCCCCTTGTAGATAGCGCCACACACAGCCCCCTGTAGATTGCACCACACACAGCCCCCTGTACTGTAGATAGCATCACACACAGTCCCCTGTACATAGCATAACACACAGCCCCCCGTAGATAGCGCCATACACAGCCCCCTGTAGATAGCATTACACACCCCCTGGATATAGCACCACACACAGCCCCCTGTAGATAGCGCCGCACAGAGCCCCTTGTAGATAGCGCCACACACAGCCCCCTGTAGATTGCACCACACAGAGCCCCCTGTAGATAGCATCACACACAGTGCCCTGTACATAGCATAACACACAGCCCCCCGTAGATACCATCACACACAGCCCCCTGTAGATAGCATCACACACAGCCCCCTGTAGACAGCATCACACACAGCCCCCTGTAGACAGCATCACACACAGCCCCCTGTAGACAGCATCACACACAGCCCCCTGTAGACAGCATCACACACAGCCCCCTGTAGACAGCATCACACACAGCCCCCTGTAGATAGCATTACACACACACCCTGGTTATAGCGCCACACACAGCCCCCTGTAGATAGCATCACACATAGCCCCTGTAGATAGCATCACCCACAGCCCCATGAAGATATAATCACACACAGTATCTTTACGCATGCGCTCTCTCTCTCTTAGTACGCAGAGAGAGTAAAATATTACAGCAAGCTTAGTTTGTTTGAATAATAGATGAAAGTTACAAAATATGGACTGCTGGAATGTGTGGCGCTACCTTGCATATCCATGTGTTATGATATGATTTGATGTTGTAATGTTTTGAATTTAATTCAGGTGGATTAAAACACAGATATTGTGAGACACGGGCAGCAGCGTAGCCACGACTATAGCAGCCATAGCGGCAGCTACGGGGCCCACGGCATGAGGAGGCCCGTGCTGCCCACCGTCATGGGCTTCCCATGCCCGGTGGTGCCTCTAGCAGCCGCTATGGCTGCTACAGCAGTAGTGATGCCACATTCAGTAGTATCTGTGTCCTTAGGACGCAGATACTATTGAACACTATGACAGAGCAGGGATGAATACGTGATGCGTAACCGGCGCATGCGTGACCAGCGCTCCATTCATTTCTATGGATCTTCTGGACACACATGATGGACACAGACCCCGGAAGTCCCATGCTTCTCATGGAGCACTTCAGGGGACTTTCGGTGCACCGTTCTCCTTATCGCTGGGGGTCCCAGCGGTCGGACTCCCAGCGATCACACATGTATCCCCTATCCTGTGGATAGGGGATACATGTGTTTTGTGGGACAACCCCTTTAACTAGGCAACAGGCCGTTTGTTTTTTTTTGGGGGGTTGGGGCTGTATGGCGCTATCTAAAGGGAGGGGCTGTATGGCGCTATCTACAGGAGGGGGTATGTATTGCGCTATCTAGAGGAGGAGGGCTGTATGGCGCTATCTACATGAGGGGGCTGTATGGTGCTATCTGCAGGGGGGCTGTATGGCGAAATCTACAGGGGGCTGTATGGCGCTATCTCCAAGGGGGAGGTGGGGGCGCTATCTACAAGTGGGTGTAACACTATCTACAGGGGAGCTATATAGCGCAATCTACAGGTGGGCTGTATAGCACTATCTACAGGGGGGGCTATATGGCGCTATCTACAAGGGGGAAGTGGGGGGCTCTATCTACAAGTGGGTGTAACACTATCTACTGGGGGCTATATAGCACAATCAACAGGAGGGGCTGTATCGTACTATCTCCAAGGGGGAGCTGTGTGGCAGAATCTACAGGGGGGCACTATCTACAAGGGTAGGAGCTGTGTGTGGCACCCAGGGGAGTGGGGGGGCCCAGTCAAAAGTTGTCTATGGGGCCCAGTCTTTCCTAGTTAGGCCCCTGGACACGAGGTCTTGAAAATGTATGTAATTGTGTATGAGTACATTTATGTACCCCTACTCTTCCCTGCTCTCACACTTTGTTTACTCAGATCCCACACACTGCTTATTGGTTTACAGTAACTGACTTAGCAGAGACATATTATTCTGTTTTACTAGATGAAAAATTACAGTTGTTATTTTTGCTTTTATACGTGCAGGCAAGTAGTACAGTGTGCTGCAGTATTGTAAGGCTGGATCCCGGCCGCTGCTGGAGCCCAGTTGTTACAGTGTGTTAATGATGTACTTCTGGCCTGTGAGTCAGCATAAGACTGCCGAAATGTCTTTTTGAAAATGTATATTGTTTTTAAAGTAAACCGCTAGATAAAATGCAGTTTTGTCAGGAGAAAGTCACTTTTGTTCTAGGCTATTGCGTATTGCATGGGGCCAAATAAGTATCCCCAGATAGAGTGACCAACCCCATTATGTTGAGCTATGCAGTTTTGAACCCGGCTACATTACTTCCACAGGGTCCAAAAAGGGGGAGGGGAGTAGTGAGGAGACTGAGACAACGTACAATTTTGTTTCGAATTTGTTTTGAATTAATGAACTTGTGTATGAACGTAACCCAGATTTTGAGTTTTTCTGTGAAGATGGTTCCTGATCCTTCCAGAATGGCAAATATGGCACCAGGTATGCTGTGTTGTACCCACCATTCAATATGAAGTATTGTGTAACAAACCAATCCCCTCCAGCAAATCTGCACAGCAGTGACTCACAGAGGTGACTCACAGATGAGTCTTTACAGATTTAGATGGGAAAGAGATGAAAATTGCCTGAACATTGTTAGTTTTATGCCAGATTTTTTATAAAATACTTTGTTTGTGGTATTAATCAGGCATCTATAGGACCTGGTGGGGGTGGGATCCTCAAGTGTTCTGGATTATCAGCTGAGTGTGAGCAAGTATATAACATTTAGGTTTTTATTTTTGAGAATAACTAAGAGTCCACCTTTGAACAATAGTTCATCTGAGTCATATACAGTATGTAAAAGCCAGGCTGCACGGTACTTATGATGCAGGGGGTAAATAATTCAGAAACCACTCCCACCTTCTAGTTCTGTTTAAGAAGTAGAGCTCGAGGTGCTCACTGAGGCTGAAGTGCGGAGCTGGATGTGCTCGTTGAGGCTTGTAACCTGACAAAAGGTAAGACGGCCAGCATTTACACTGACTCTAGGTTTTGGCATCGCCCACGATTATGGGCCCATTGGTAGTAGGAACTTTGTTGGATCATCGGGTAAGCTAATTGAGAGCGCAAGATATGACATACCTGGCAAGTAGGGTATGTGCAGTCAGGTATCATCAAATTGGCTTGTCCCTGGATTCAATAATGCCGCCACTAGGTTTGTAGTATCCTGCATTATATCAGCACGGCATGACATAGGTAAAACAGTAAAGGTTCCTATGAAAAGTGCACCCAAGCCAGTTTACCCGTTCCAGCGACTGCAGAACATACAACTACCCAAGGTGTGTATGAAAACGTGCTCGTATGTGTAGACCTGTTTTAAAGGTGGCCTGAAGCCTGGCCAGTATCTTCCGCACTGCAAAGAACACAGGATGAAAACTTCACTGATCATTTTCTTGGCCAAGTATTGAAATGGTGTTTGTACAATGATTAAGATATCAGCAGCTCTCTAGATGCTATCCCAAAGTTAAAGCCCTTTTACACCGGCCGATAAGCAGCCGGTGCAGCGAGCGTCGATTAACGAGATATCAGCGCTCGTTTGCTCTGGTCACATGGAGCTATGGATAGGGACGAGCGGTCGTTACTCCGATCGCTCGTCCCCATACATAATTATCATGTTTACAGAGGGAGATGTGCTGCTGACAACAATAATATTTAACTTTTTTAAAACGATACGACCAGCAGAAGATTGAGCGTTTTCTCGTTCATCTGCTGATCGTTCCCCTGTTTACGCAGGTCAATTATCGGCAACAATAATCGTCCAGTGTAAAACCCGCTTTAGTTTGTTTGATAACAGCACTCAAGAAGTGTCGTGGGATTATTAAATATGGAGGTTAAGTTTTATGTAAAGTTCTGGACCAGCATGCCTTAGAATTGGAGCATTGGAGGCATGTATCAGATAAAAGCTGGAGCTGCAGTAGAAATAGATTCCCATCATTTTTTGTTGTGAAAGGAAAATTTTAGAACAGAAAATTCAGATGAGGATTTATACCTGGATCTGGTCTGTGTGTGCACAATATTGGTTAGTTCGTTAGTGAGGATTGAACCAGCTGTTTGATAAGGAAATTCTGTGCAGTATATATAAAAATAAAAATCAGTTTGTATGTATCACTTTTAGTATACTGTTCAATGTGAATTTTTAACGTAAAGATGTAATTTGTTAATGTTTTTCTTCAATTGAATCAAATTACCTGATTAAGATCAATTAATGATTATGTGGCAAAAAGATTGTTCTTCACAGGAAGTGTCCAACTGGGAGCAGAAGGAGTCAAAACCAGATTCTAATGGAATGTGGACGGATAAAGGAAGGTAAACCCGTAGCACCCAAGGCACTCTTGATGGCGGTTGTATTGATTGTGTGTGTGACCTAACATATGCCTCCAAGATTGCAAGGATCAATTTGGTAAGATCTAATTGGTATGTTCCAGGTTTTACAGCTGTTGCTGCTAAATTCTGTTAGAGCTGTTTGATTTGCCTACAGAACAGTCCTGGCAGACCAGTGCCAACCTTATCAGCATGCCTGCCTCCCACGAGGAGACCATAAGAGGCCTTCCCAGGTAATACAAGTTGTTTTTAGCTTCCTAACATATTAGGTATGTGTATAAGTGTGTTAATTTGCTCTGAGTAGGTAAGAAGAAAAATGGTTTTCAGATAAAGTATATAGTATCTGTGAATATTTTTGGGTAGAAGCTGTTACAGGTAGTCAGCTCAGATCAAGGTACAAATCCCTCTGAAAAGAATAACACCAAGTGCAAAATAAAATGTACCCAGTAGCTACTGTCACGAGGGGTCTGTGGACCCACTGGGCCGTACCGCCTTGGCGGTAAGGCAGCTGGCCAACTGGGTGCAGATGAATGTCTATAGTTCATATATGTACCTGTGGCAGCTCAGACAGCAGCAGGGCAGGCTCGGCTAGGACTAGGCAGCAGGTAGACGTCAGGCGAGGTGAAGCAGGTCAGATGTGGGATACAGCACGACACTACTTTGGCACAGCACAGTGCTCGACCAGGATGGTATGGAATGCTAGGAACAGGAACAGGTACAGGAAACAGGAAACGGGAACACACTGGGAGGCGATCACATAGACAAACTTAGGAAACATCAACAACGCTCAGGCATAGACGCAGGGGGCTGGACCCCTCTTATAGTCCAGGGTACCCACGGGTCAAAGTTAATTAAAAAGGTCTGGCGCACCCTACGGGATTTGGCTGAGGTGAGTGAACGCGAGCGCTGGCGTCTCCTGAGGGGGAGGCCTAGGCCAGCGCTTGCCGACTCGTGGCTGCGGCTGTCAGGGGGAGGTTGGAGTTGACGGCCCGCAGCCACGGACATTACAGTATCCCCCCTCTTATGCCCCCTCTTCTTGGGGCCAGAACGAGAGAGAAACTTTTTCAGAAGAGTAGGGGAATTGAGATTCCCCTCTGGCTCCCAGGAGCTCTCTTCAGGACCAAACCCGCTCCAATCCACCAAATAACAAGTTTTTCCTCTCACTCTCTTGGTGTCCAAGATCTCCTTGACCTCAAAGATGTCCAAAGGGCCACTGGAGGCAACCACAGGGCTGGGAGTCTTGGAATAGCGGTTCAGAATCACTGGTTTCAGGAGGGAGACATAGGAGTTGGGAATCCAGAGGGTAGGAGGCAGCCGAAGCTTGTAGGCGACAGGGTTGATCTGCTGCAGGATCTCGATCAACTTCACACCGAGGAGTCCGCAGAGGGCTGTCCAGAATTTTGAGGTAAACTGAACCCCCCGATCAGACACAATATGCTGCGGCAAGCCGTGCAGGCGGAAGATGTGTTGGATGAATAGCTGGGTCAACTGAGGAGCAGAAAGAAGACCGTCAGAGGAACAAAGTGGGCCATCTTCGAAAATCGGTCCTCCACCACACAGACAGCATGGCAACCAGCAGGTCCATAATAAAGCCTATAGCTATATGCTGCCAGGGAGCATTGGGCACAGGCAATGGCTGGAGCACACCAGCAGGTCTGGAGTGAGCGGCCTTGTTGGCTGCACATACAGAACAGGAAGAAACGAAGTCCATAATATCCTTGGGCAGCGTGGGCCATCAGAAATGACGAGCAATCAGATCCCGTGTCTTACGTACCCCCGCGTGACCTGCCGGTCTAGAGGAGTGTCCCCAGCGGAGGATTCTTCCACGATCAGCCAGGCGCACAAAAGTCCTCCCTGGAGGAATTTCCCCAACTTGCAGGGGATTGACAGAAACAATGCAAGACGGATCAATAATGTTCTGTGGACTCTCTATGGTGTCTTCCGTCTCGAACGACATGGACAAGGCATCGGCCCCCACTTTCTTGTCGCCTGGCGATAATGCAGCTCAAACTGGAACCTTGTAAAGAACAGTGACAACCTGGCCTGACGAGGGTTCAGCCATTGGGCCGTCTGGAGGTAGGTCAGATTCTTGTGGTCTGTAAAAATTAAGATCGGATGAGCTGCAATTCCCGATCCCCAATCGAGTAGTTGCGTTCTGTGAAAGAGAAGAGCTTAGAAAAATATCCACATACCCTTGACTTGCCCTTGGGACCTCTCTGGAACAGGCTCGGCTAGGACTAGGCAGCAGGTAGACGTCAGGGGAGGTGAAGCAAGTCAGACGTGGGATACAGCACGACACGACTTTGGCACAGCACAGTGCTCGACCAGGGTGGTATGGAATTCTAGGAACAGTAACTGGAACAAGTACAGGTACAGGAAACAGGAAACGGGAACACACCAAGAGGCCATCACAGACAAACTTAGGAAACATCAACAACACTCTGGACCCCTATTATAGTCCAGGGTACTCACAGGTCAAAGTTCATTAAAAGGTCCGGTGCGTGCTGCCCCTTTAAGAGTGGACACGAGCGTGCAAGCGCACCCTACGGGATCCGGCTGAGATGAGTGGACGCGAGCGCTGGCGTCTCCTGAGGGGGAGCGCTTGCCGACTCGTGGCTGCGCCTGTCAGGGGGAGGTTGGAGCTGACGGCCCGCAGCCACGGACATTACAGCTACACATTTTCTAGGTGCCCTGTCCAGTGGGACAGAGAAGTTTTTCTTATATAAAGGTGTCTGTTTGATTTTGTTTAACCCCTTAATGATGCAGCCTAGTTTGGACCTTAAGGCTCAGAGATTATTTTTCAAATCTGACGTGTCAATTTATGTGGTAATAACTCTGGAATGCTTATACCTATCCAAGCAATTCTGAAATTCTTTTCTCATGACACATTGGGCTTTATGTTAGACGTAACATTTGGTCGATATATTTAGTGTTTATTTGTAAAATTTACAGAAAATTTTGAAAAATGAGCATTTTTCAGAATTTAAATGTATCGGCCTGTAAGACACAAAATACTTACTAGTTCACATTTCCCATATGTCTACTATATGTTGGCATCATTTTTTGAACATTCTTTTATTTTCTAGACAAAAAGAAGATGAGGCAGCACTTAGTGCTGCCTCATCTTCTTTTTGTCATGATTGAGGGGTCACCCTTGGACTGTGACCTAGGAGGCGTGCACCCGCTTTAGAATAATTATCCTGTGCTGCTGGTCTGCATCCTTTTATTTTCTAGGATGTTACAAGGCTTAGCGCATAAACAGCAATTTCTCATATTTTGAAGAAAATTTCAAAAGCCTTTTTTTGGGGACCAGTTCAGTTCTGAAGTGACTTTGAGGGGTCCATATATTAGAAACCCCCAAAAACACCCCATTTTAAAAACCAGACCCCTCAAAGTATTCAAAGCAGCATTTAGAAAGTTTCTTAACCCTTTAGACGTTTCACAGGAATTTAAAGTAAAGTGGAGGTGAAATTTACAAATTTCATATTTTTTGCAGAAAATCCTTTTAATTAAATTTTCATTGTGTAAAACAGAAGGTATTACCAGAGAAACACAGCTCAATATTTATTACCCAGATTCTGCAGAAATATTCCACGTCACCCTAGTGTGCTAAAGGACTGAAGCACAGGATACAGAAGCAAAGGAGCACCTAAAGGATTTTGGGGCCTCCTTTTTAAAAAAAATATATTTTAGGCACCATGTCAGGTTTGAAGAGGTCTTGTGGTGCCAAAACAGTGGAAACCCCCCAAAAGTGACCCCATTTGGCAATCTACACCCCTCAAGGAATTTATCGAGGGGCATAATGAGCATTTAGACCACTAAGGCTTTTTTGCTTAAATTTGTAGAATTAGGATGTGAAATTGAAAATCACATTTTTCAGATAAAACGTGCAAATTTAAAATTTTTACAAGAAATAAAGGAGAAAAAGCACCCCAACATTTGAAAAGCTATTTCTCCCAATTACGGCAATACCCCATATGTGGTCATACACTGCTGGTTGGACAAATGGCAGAGCTCAGAAGGAAAGGAGCACCATTTAGCATGTCAATTTTGCTGGATTGGTTTCTGGGCATTATGTCACATTTGTAGAGCTTCGGAGTTACCAGTACAGGGGAAACCCCTTAAAAGTGACCCCGTTTTGTAAACTAGTCCCGCTTGAGGAATTCATTGTAGTTTTCATGGGGTGCATGCAACTTTTTGATCAGTTTTTATTCAATTTTTTAAGAGGCGTGGTGACTAAAAAACAGCAATTCTACTATTGTTTTTTATTAAAAAAAATGTTTACAGCATTTACTGTGCACTATAAATGACATATTCACTTTATTCTGCGGAGCGATACGATTACGGCAATGCCATATGTTTATAGTTTTTTTGTGTTTTATGGCGTTTGCACAATCATTTTTTTTTCAAAAAAATCTTTTTCTTTTCTGTTGCCATATTCTAAGAGCCATCAAAGCTGTGTCAGGGCTTGTTTTTTTGCGTAACGAACTGTAGTTTTGATTTGAACAATTTTTTGGTACATGCAACTTTTTGATCCCTTTTCATTCCATTTTTGGGAGGTGAAGTGACCAAAAAATTGTGATTCTGGTACGGTTTATTATTATTTTCTATTACGGCATTCACCGCGCGGGATAAATAACAAAATACTTTTATAGTTTAGGCCGTTACAGACGCGGCAATACCAATTATGTATAGTTTATTTTTTTATTTTTTTTTTAATAATAAAACGACAGATAGGAGAAAAAGGTGGATTCTTACTTTTATTACTTTAAAACTTTTATTTTTTTCTACAACTTTTTTGTTCCACTAGGGGACTTGAAGGCATGAAGCCCTGATCGCCATTCTAATACACTGCACTACATCCACGATCTCCTTGGACGGCCGCAAGTGCTGGCATATCCGGGGAGGAAGACGTCTGCAGGATGATAGGAGTCTGCGTTCTGCGACCGCGTACGTTGCAGTATAACATAGAGCAAGTTAAGAAAATAAAGGAAGCTTTAAGGAAAGCTAATTCCAAAGATGATTGGAGTCTGGAGTGCCAGAGTGCTTGTCATGGCTGAACTCCTCTAACTAGTTTGAGGGTATTGGGGGATGGATAATGGGTTGCTCCAGAGTGTTCTGCAGGTTGTTTATATTTATATTTTTACACTCTTTTTGAATTTTTGTTATTATATTAATTATGCTGATTGTTTCAATATAATCATGGGGTATATATATACCCAACTCTGTATGTCACACATTGCTTGAGAAAGATCCCATTGAGTTAGATTGAAACGTTGCCTGGGTGAATAAAACACACCACTTTATTCACTATCTGGTTTGCTGCCTCTAGTTTTTGCTTTTTGTACTGCTGTATATAGGTATGTGATCTTGTAAATCCACCTAAATATAACGGTTAATGTAAAATATTCTATATACTTCACCTACTTTCATATCGGCTTTAAAGAAAGTGTCTCTGGTGAGTGCAAACTTGACAAGTCATCCATTAGTTCTATTGTACGAGTCACTGCATGATATGACTATTCATTTTCTGCTCCGTACAGATAGTATTATATTAAAAAATTATTATTATTCTGCTCAAGGAATCTGGTAGCAAACATGTCTGAAAATATACCTCATTCTGTCAGCTTCGAGTCAGAGAGAAGCAAAACAGCTCTGAACAGCACCCCTAGCAGAATGAAATGATAGCCTTCCCAGGCAGAAAATCACCCCAGTGACGGGATGCCAGAATTGTATATTACCAGCTAGTTCTTCTGTATCTGCTTCTGATAACTAAAATTACTGGTATCCCCTCTTGAATGCACCACTGGGGATTGAAGAATAGAGGGAATAGCTGGCAGGTTATGTGCGCAATGGTACAAATCAATGGTTTTCATCATATCAAGTAGCCCAGGGGAATGCGGTAGAGCACTGGGTTATAACTTAGTGTGTGCAGCTGACATCTAACTTCCCATATAATAAAGTAACTCTACCATCCTCAGAGTGAAACAGGCTTTTAGCAGAATACCATTGTACATGCCTTTGTTGAGAAGCCCTAATTTAAATCCAAATATCCAGATTTATAGAGAGGTAAAACAAATAAAACCATATTATTTTAAATAGCTAATGTTTGACAAATTAATTGACTTCTGCAAATAATTATACTATACTCTAAATTTATAACTCCTTTTCTCCTGATGGTATGAAAATTCATTAAAAACCAAAATCCAAGTAGTTTTAATCCATGTAAGTACCATCGTATGTGGATTGTATTTTTTTTAAAAAAGACTTGATCTTTCCTTTTGTGGACTGGATGCATAAGATGTGTTAGGGCAGTTTAACCCAAAAATGCACTTTGAAGAAAGGTGCAACTTATGCAGTATAAATAGTACAGGTCTGGGGACTGAAAAGTGATTTATGGTTAATCTAAGTTTTTAGATAAGTGGAAGTTCTACATTAACTAACTATTGTCTGTAATCGTATTGACTTGCAGAATAGAGTTAACATGACATTTTTACACAGTACTTTATATGGTATATTAAATGGTGCCATTAACCCCTTAACTACATGTACGTGGCAGCCGTTAGAAAGTATGGAGCGGTCTCACGGGCTGAGCTCACTCCATACTTAGCGGGTGATGGCTGTATTATACAGCCGACACCCTACTGCAATGGGCGGAATCAAAGATCCCTTTGATTCTGCCTGTCTAACCCCTTAGATGCTGCGATCAATCGCGACTGCGCATCTAAAGTGTTAGAATGAGGAAGGCAGCCCCCTCCGACATCCCATCGCCCCGCCGTGAGGCGATCGCGGGGTGACGATGGGCGTCATGGCAGCCTGGGGCACAATGAAGGCTCTAAGGTCTGTCATCATTATACACCTATAATGCCTCCGGCAGGGCATCATAGGTCACTGTAAGAAATACGATATACTGTAATACATTAGTACTGCAGTATATTATATAAGCGATTAAGCGATCCAATGATCCCTAGAGGGACTTCTAAAAAAAATAAAACTGTTAAAAGTTTTTTTAATATAAAAAAAAAAATGTAACCACTTGCGAACCGCCCATAGACTATAAACCTCCTGGCCGTCTGCAGTTAACTCTGCAGGGACGTTCAAAAACATCCTGCAGATAAACACTGTTTGCTGCTCTGTAGCGGAATTTAGCTCTGTGATACAGACCACTCAGCGTGGTCTCTGGGCATGTGATCATTGTGACAACTTTCACAATGATCACAATACTTTCAGCGCTTCCCCATCCTCGCGGCACCCCCCCCCCTTCATGGCGATCCCCCTTTATGGAACCCCTGCCCCCCCTCATGGGGATCGCCCGCCTCGTGGTATCCCCAACACCCCACCTCACGGCACGCCCCCCCCCCCGTAACTTATCCCTCTCCTGGCAGAACAGAGTGTAATAAAACAATAAATATGTCCCAATAAATATATTTCTATCTATCTATCTCATATATATTGATATGTAGTATAGTTTTAAACTGGGGCTACACGGCGCCTTTGGCCGCGACACAAGTTGCACGGCCAAAGATCACTATATTCTGTAGCCTACATGGCAAGTAGTGACAGTGAAAGTGGTCTCTGTAATTTTACATGCGAGGTAGGCTACCGGACAAAGCGTTTTTTGTTTTTTTTCTGATCATAGAACTCTGGGTTTTATGCCAGATGCCAAAATATTATCCTCCATATAAGAAAGATGGCGTTTATTCGTTCTCAATATAATTTTGTAATTTCTTATCGAATAAGAATATGGTAAATCTGACACCTTATCTACAATGTTCTCTGAGTCCTCACAGAAAGAGAAGTGTGACAGCACAATTTTATCTGAGAAGAACTTTGTAGGGGTTACTTATTCAAAAGAGAGACTCTACTTAAGCATGGATATTACAATTACTCATTGCGGAGTCATCCTCCAATGAATATCAATCTTTTCTTCAAAGATGAATTCTGTGTGCGACTTCATTGTTTGTATGTACCAGAAACTGCATGACTTGATGTTCTAAAGTCCATCATTCTAAGCTGGCTGGACATTTAGGTATTAAAAAACACTTTCCAGTTCATTTTGTTGGTCAAGCTTTAAGGTATCCAAAAATATGTTTCTTCATGTATGGGTTGTGCTCAAAATAAAACTTCATGCTCTTCTCCTTTGGGTTTGCTACAGCCACTACCCATTCCATCAAACTATTGAAACTCAATTTCTATGGATTTTACAGTAGACCTACCAACTTTCAAGAAAATGAACACTGCCCTAGTTGTCATAGACCATTTCACAAAAAAGGCCCATTTTATCCAAACCAAGGGAATACCCACTGCGGTACAAAATGCTGAACTAATGTTTTGGGAATTATTCAAATTACATGGAATTGCAGATAATGTGGTTTTTGATCGAGGATTACAGTCCACTTCCAAATTCTGGCAACGTTTTTGCTTTGCTCTGGGGATAAGAGTAACATTTATCTTCTGCCTTTCATCTTCAATCGAATGGACAAACTGAAAGAACTAAAGGCCCTTTTACACCGGCCGATAATCAGTCCAATCAAGTCAAGTCATCGTTGATCGGCGCTCGTTTGCTCCTGTTACACGGAGCTGTGGATGGGGACGAGCGGCCGTTACTACGATTGCTCGTCCCCATAAATTATCATGTTAGCAGCACGTCTCCCTGTTTACACAGGGAGATGTGCTATCGAGAACAATAATATTTTACTTTTTTAAAACGATATGATCAGCAGATGGAGCATTTGCTCATTCATCTGCTGATCGCTGCCCTGTTTACACAGGCCAATTATCTCGCTCACTCGCCTTCATCAGCGTTTCTGACCTGGCTGTGTCCATTTGTAAGTATGGCCTTTTTCGGTGTTTTTGTATAAATGTCCTTGTTTTTATCTGTTTTGTCTGTACATCAGGAGCTCTTCGCTCCAGTTAGGGAGTTAGGGACTCGCAAGTCTGGGGATCCTTGTCGTGGATTGCGAGTTTGCGTCCTTTTGGCCAAAATGATCACTAATACCCCAGGTATTTTTCATTATTACTTATATTCGCTTCTTTTGGACACAGCCGGGTCTTTGATGCTGGGAGAGCATGGTGTGTTGTTGTTTGGCCTAGCAAGCAGGGTAGCCCGCTCTATGAATTATCAAGGCGTCACAAATAGGCTTCTACCTGGCTACACACGTTGCGCCTCATGACTTACACACTATCCCTCCATGTTTCACACACTTGCATCCCATTATTCATTTATTTTTTAGGCACTTTACTCATTACTGCCCCCTATATTTCACTTACATTATTACACTTGCACATACACTATTCATTTATTATTTCTTACTACACATTCCATGCACCACATACCACTCCCCTCAAGACTAGTGGGAGTGGCTATTATTATTTAAAGCACCTGCTTACTCACCTTCATCAGCGTTTCTGACCTGGCTGTGTCCATTTGTAAGTATGGCCTTTTTCGGTGTTTTTGTATAAATGTCCTTGTTTTTATCTGTTTTGACAGGCCAATTATCGGCAACGAGCGTTCTATGAACGCTTGTCTGTCCGATAATCGCCCAGTGTAAAACCCCCTTAATCAACCTCTTGTACAGTCCTTTGATACTTCATTAGTTATCGTCAGGGTGATTGGTTGGATTATTTACCCACAGCTGAGTTTGCATACAAAATAACTATGAGCATAGTTCAACATCACAAAGTTCTTTTTATGCTAATACAGGCCTTCGCACAGTCTTCATTCCTGAATTCCCAATTTCTACCTCTCTTGACTACATTACAAAAGTTTAAAAAAAAAGATTGTTGAGAGTTTGCACGATGCTCCAAAAGAAATTTAAGCAGGCTGCCGATAAACACCGGAAAACAACTCCAGCTTTTCATGTAGGGGACAACGCGTGGCTTTCCACAAAATATTTAAAGCTGCAAGTACGATCTCCAATTAATGAAATCAGTTTTCGTTTAAAACGTCCTTTTTACAGTGTTTTCTCTTTAACCCCTTACCAACTTTTGATGTACCGTTACATTATAGCTGGCAAGGGGAAGTATGAAGCAGGCTCCGGGGGGCTGAGCCTGCTCCATACTTAGCTGTAATGACCCATTGGCTACCTCTAATATTGGCATCCCTGCGACACGATCACCTGTAGTTGTCATTGCATCCTTGGGACCTAATAAAAGCCCCCAGGTCTTCCATCCTTCTGCTTCTATTAATAGGAGCAGGTGAAAACACAATATACTGCAATACATAAGTATTACAGTATACTGTGCAAGCAATTCTACGATCGCTACTTAAATTCCCCTGGGAACACTAATAAGTAAAGAACAGTTAAATAAGTTTTTTTTTATATATAGAAAATATATTAAAAGTAAATACAAAATCCTTTTCTTAATTTTCGACAAAGCAATGTAAAAATAATTAAAATAAACCTAATCCGAATTATTACATTATAACATTATTGAAGCCGCACAATGAACGCAAGAAAAAACACTTTGTCTCCCACAAAAAATTTAATAAAAAGTAACAAAATTTACCCCAAAATGGTAGCAATAAAAAAAAAAATGAAAAAAGGTTATGGGTCTCAGAATATTGAGACATAAAACTATAATTTTTTTTTTTTTTTTTTAACAATTAATTTCTTTGTAAAAGTAGTTAAATGTTCAAAAAAAAATCTGTGTATTTGGAATCGTTGTAATCGCATTGACCTGCCGAAAAAAAGCTAAATGTTGTTTTTACTGCACGGTAAACACCGTAAAAACAAAACCCAAAATACAATGGTGGAATTACTATTTTTCCCAATTCCACCCCGCAAAGAATTTTTGTGTCAGTTTTCAAGTACATTATATGGTACAATAATGGTGCTGTGAAAAACTACAACTTGCCCCGCAACAAACAAGCCCTCATACGGCTATATGGATGGAAAAATGAAAAAAGTTATGGCTTTTGGAATGTGGGGAGGAAAAAACGAGAATGAAAGAACAAAAAATGGCTATGGTGGCAAGGGGTTGAGCCATTTCATGAGAATCCTTTTACGAGCTGCAGTTTGCCTACCTCACTACCAGTAAATATGCAAATTAAAGATAAATATGTTGTTAAAAGATCTTGGACCGTAATAAGCTGCAGTACTCAATCCAGTGGAAGGGAAATTTTTGGGAGCCAGAAGAAAATTGTAATTGCAGCACTGTCCCATTTAAGTGAATGGGACGGCACTGCATTTCTTGCACATCCTCTACAAAAGTAATGGCATGTGCAAATACGAACAGAAATTAAACCCAAGGTAAACAATGAAGAGGCTACAGCGCTCGTATAAGCAATGCAGCCCCTTGAAACAGCTGTTCGTTGGGGTTGCTGAGAGTAGGACCTCCACCGATCTAATATGGTGGCCTATTCTAAGGATAGGCCATACATTTTGAAATCCTGGATAACCCCTTTAAGTAGTGTTTATTGATGTCCTTTAAGTGTGCTTGCTATGCTAATATAGAAAGCCTGAGTGGGCTACCCTTTCAATGCTTTCTGACCGGTTGCTGTATGTCAAACCTCTTCGGACTAGAGCAAAGTCCCATTTTGCCACAGGTCTGAGGATGGTAGATCTCACTCTAGCAGACCATTTCAGGAACTTTTTCACCAAGGGCTTTTGTGACCAGGCAGACCTGGACTAAATTTGGACCTCTAAGATCGATAGACTCAGTCATTTTCCAAATCCTTCCTGCAGGAAGTGTAGGATATTGTTTATCTGCGGGTTGGAACTATCCATTCCTTAAATGGAATACCAAGCTGAAAAGATCCATTCGACCCTTATGTAAGCCTTGTTGGTAGATTCAAACCTGGAGTGTGAGCAGGTCTTCATAAATTCATTGGAGTGCTCTTTAGATTATAAAAGAGGCTGGTCAACCTTCAGGCTGTCAGGTTAAGACTCTTCAGGTCCTGGCAGAGTTGAGTGCTCTGAGACCCCAAGTTCTGCACTGGGGAAGTCACACCCTTGACTCATCTGAATTAGTTGGAAAAACCATGACCTCTGTGGCCAGAATGGTATGATGGTTTTTACCGTGGCCTGGTCTTGCCTGATTTTCATCAAAACCCTGGGAATCAAGGAAACTGGAGGGAAAATGTAGGCCAGCCTGAACATCCTGGGAATAGACAGGGCATCCACTACCTAGGGAGAGAAATGTTTCCACCTTGGCGCTGAACCTGTTTGCCAGGAGATTGTTCTCTGGCACTCCCCGCATCCCGGTTATCTGCTTGAAGATCTCTAGATTAAGAGACATCTCTCCCGGGACTGCTAGACTTCATATTTACATAGTTACAAAGTTGATAAGGTTGAAAAAAGCCACAGGTCCATCAAGTCCAACCTATAATCCTATCATGTTAATCAAGAGGAAGGCAAAACCCCCATTAGGTTGATGCCAATTGCCTCATTGGGGGAAACATTTCTCCCTGACTCTAAATATGGCAATCAGTTGGCAATCATGTTGAAGGAGCCTTGAACATGTACAGCAGACAGATAGGTAGGTTCAAACCTGTCCATGTCAAGATCTTTCCCACTTCCACAAGAAGGGGTTCTGATCAGGTGCCACCCTGCCTAACGTTATGATGTCCGAATTTACTTTACTTGCAGAGTATACTATATTTTTTTGGGTTCCTTTTTGATCAAGGTCATAGACCTCTAGAGAGGTCTCCTTGAGCCCTGGACTGTATACTTCCGCAGGTGTACTCCCAACCTAGTTGAGATGCATCTGTAGTTAACAAGATCCAGAGATGCTGGATCAAGGACCTACGATCCCCGAGATGTTTCCACATCTAATGGATTAATGAGTTTAAAATGAAAGGGTGCACCTGCTGTTCAACCACTCCAGGCTGCTTTACCTTAGGTACTGGATCTCTCTCTGATGGGGTCGTAAGTGCCCTAAGGACCAAAGAACTACCTCTGTAGCTGCTGATATAAAACATAAGACCCTCAGCTGCCAAGTTTTTTTCCGCCAAGCGGGAGGAGGGGAGAGAATATCTCCTGGGAATTTATAACCGAGCCTAACATCTTTGTTCTTCATGGAACAATCTCTGACTTTTCCCAATTCATTATCCAACAGAGTTTGAGCTATTGGACAGTAGTTTGAAGATGAAGCATCAAATCAATCGTCCAGGTATGGAACCACAGATATCCCCTGTGTTGTTACAGGCAGCTATAGCAGACACCACGTTAGAAAAGGTATGAGGAGTCGAATAGATCCTGAACAGAAGAGCTGTGAATTGCAGAGTGCTTGACAGTGCTTCTTATCTGCACAGCTGTTCTTAGATATTTTCTGAGAGACAGAAAAATGGGAATGTGAAGATATGCATCCTTCAAGTCCACAGAGGCCATGAAATCTCCTTTTCATGAATCCGATTGTCTTCTATCTGAATTTTCTACCATCCTGAAGAATTGGAGGCTGATCCATTTCCTTTATTTGCCCGAAGGCTTAGGAGCTAGAATTACAGGAGAATAAACTGAGAGGAAGTTTTTCCACATTTGAAGGGTCTATGTCTACCTCAAAGCATTGCGGTAATAATTATCCCTTGTTGTCAGGGAAGCTCTTCATGATTTTAATCAGCTTGGAGCCAAAGAGTCTACTTGACACATACTCTAACTTACAGAGTTTGTACTTGGAAGCATTAACTGCAACTTAAGCCAGAGAGAATGTCTATCAGTGGTAGTTAGGGCCATAGTCTTGTCTGACAACTTTACCTGTTAGCATCTAGTATCACCCAGGGGCCAAACTGATGATAACATCATGTGTAACTCCGGCACCTACAGGGTGGGCCATTTCTATGGATACACCTAAACAAAATGGGAATGGTTGGTGATATTAACTTCCTGTTTGTGGCACATTAGTATATGGGAGGGGGGAAACTTTTCAAGCTGGGTGTTGACCATGGCGGCCATTTAGAAGTCGGCCATTTTGTATCCAACTTTAGTTTTTTCAATGGGAAGAGGGTCATGTCAAACTTAGAGAATTTCACAAGAAAAACAATGGTGTGCTTGGTTTTAATGTTACTTTATTTTTTCATGAGTTATTTACAAGCTTCTCTTTGTTTACAGCCATTGACATGTCGCAGTGCTTAACACGTGAGGAGCGGATAGAAATTGTGTTGATGTCTGGTGAACGCAGTACCCGGGTCATTGCAGCAGATTTCAATGCAAGACACCCTACGAGACCACCCATCTCCCATGCTACAGTTTGCAAACTGCTTGCCAAGTTTCGTGAAACTGGTTTAGTGTTGGATTTGCCCAAATGTGGACGCATGAAAACTGTCACTAATGAAGAAACATCAGTGGCTGTCCTAGCTTCATTCAGCAAGAGCCCACAGCGTAGCACTTGCCGCATGTCACTGGAGAGTGGCATCAGTCGAACATCCCTTCGGCGGATATTAGCTACTCACAAATGGCACCCTTACAAACTCCAGCTGCTGCAGCATCTCAACGAGGATGACCCAGATCGGTGCACTGAATTTGCAGAATGGGCAAAACAAAAATTGGAACAGGACCCTCAGTTTACACAGAACATTTTGTTCAGTGATGAGGCAAACTTTTATGTGAATGGTGAAGTTAACAAACAAAACCACCGCTATTGGTCTGACACTAACCCACATTGGATAGATCCCTCCAAGACTGTTGGAACACAAAAATTGATGGTATGGTGTGGTATATGGGGTACAAAGATAGTGGGGCCATTCTTCATCAATGGAAACCTCAAGGCCACGGGATATCTGAAATTGCTATATGATGATGTGTTTCCCTCTTTATGCACTGAAGCTGGCACGTTCCATGAGTTTTTCCAGCAAGATGGTGCACCACCACATTATGGGTGTCAGGTCCGAGCATTCCTAGATGAACAGTTTCCTGGAAAGTGGATTGGTTGTCGTGGGCCAGTTGAATGGCCCCCTAGGTCTCCCGATCTGACCCCCTTAGACTTTTATCTTTGGGGTCATCTGAAGGCAATTGTCTATGCTGTGAAGATACGAGATGTGCAGCAACTGAAACTACGGATACTGGAAGCCTGTGCTAGCATTTCTTCTGCAGTGTTGCTATCAGTGTGTGTGTGAAGAGTGGGAGAAGAGGGTTGCATTGACAATCCATCACAATGGGCAGCACTTTGAACACATTTTATAAGTGGTCATAAACTTGTAAATAACTCATGAAAGAATAAAGTAACGTTAAAACCAAGCACACCATTGTTTTTCTTGTGAAATTCTCGATAAGTTTGATGTGTCACATGACCCTCTTCCCATTGAAAAAACTAAAGTTGGATACAAAATGGCCGACTTCAAAATGGCCACCATGGTCAACACCCAGCATGAAAAGTTTCCCCCTCCCATGTACTAATGTGCCACAAACAGGAAGTTAATATCACCAACCATTCCCATTTTATTTAGGTGTATCCATATAAATGGCCCACCCTGTATATCTACTTGGATTTGAAGGATCGATTTTTGTTGAGCCTTGGAGATTTCCAGAAGTCAATGGAACCAGAGATTCCGAGAAAGTCACAATGCCGTCAACCGCCAGGACCACAGCCGTACAACATCTGCGATCAGGCACACTTAGCTTAGATAGTGGATAAAGCAACTTTATCAAACCAGGTAGTAGCCAAAACGACAATCTTGTTATTTATAGCCAGATGAGTTATCTATTGCGTTAGACTTTCCCGAAGGAAGACTGATCATAGACTTTTGGACAGTCCTTAAATCACATCAGCTTATCTTGCAAAGATGATTCACCAGCAAGGTCACAAGGGCGACAATCTTGGCACTTATAAAGTTCAAAGTGAACAGGCAGGGGGATATCACAATACCTGCACCTATGGTGCTTTCAGTTAGAGGTTGTTTTTCTTTAAAAAAAAAAAAATACACAGCTGTGGCTGTACACAGGCCCTTGTTAAAACAGCAGACATGCTCCAATATGTCTTGAGTATATTGCTCCTTCCCTGGCAGGCGGCCACTTCTGCTGAGGAGCTTCCTTCCAACCTCTGTTGCCAGATCCTGCTGAATATATCTAAGAAATAGATTAGACATTTATACCAAGGAAGAAAAAAAATACATATGTGGTTTCACAGAAAATAAGTATAAAACAAAGTGGTAGTTGCGTCAATGAGGTAGTGCAACACTATGCCCAGTTGAAATAGTGGGAACTAGAGCAAAAGAGAGACAAAGTTTTGCCTACTGCACCTCCAATCAACCCCTTCCCTCCACAGCCATTTTTCGGATTTTCACTTTTGTTTTTTCCTCCCCACCTTCCAAAAGCCATAACTTTTTTATTATTCCATCAATATTGCCATATGAAGCTTGTTTTTTGCAGGACGAGTTGTAGATTTTCACAGCACAATTTTTTGTACCATATAATGTAGTGGGAAATTAGAAAAAAAATATCTGAGGCTACTCTGAGGTACTCGCCAGAGCCCACCGCAAGGCGGGATGGTTTTTGCTGCACAGAACCCAGGTTGTTCTAACAGAGTTCAGTGTTGGATAAGGGGTGCAATGTAGGCTATACCTGAACAGGTAACCAGACAGCCAGAGGGTAAACAGAAAGTCCAAAACAGAGCTAGTGGAAATCAGGTACAGCAGAGGTCAAAAGCAGCCGGGAGCAGATAATCAAAATTGGTAAAACAAGGGGTTAACGAGAGACAAGCCAAGGTCAGTTTCCAAGAAGTCCAGAATTCTCGGGCACAGAGTAAGTGAGAGCTTGATCACCACTCCTAAGAAAGCAGA
This sequence comes from Rhinoderma darwinii, assembly GCF_050947455.1. Taxonomy (NCBI): domain Eukaryota; kingdom Metazoa; phylum Chordata; class Amphibia; order Anura; family Rhinodermatidae; genus Rhinoderma; species Rhinoderma darwinii. The sequence goes on along the minus strand of NC_134697.1, from coordinate 79,335,042 downwards.
ATAATTCACAAGCAAAGAAAGAGGGAGTAGGCCTGTTATAAATACCCCACCCTACACCTGACAGGAAGAAGACAGAGAAGTGGGATAAGCTCAGGAAGTAAACAGAACCACCCAGAAGCTACATTAGTAGTCATGGTGATCTTAACCCCTCAAGGACCAAATGACACAGCCTCATTTTTTAAATCTGACAGGTGTCACTTTATGTGGTAATAACTCTGGAATGCTTTTACCTATCCAAGCGATTCTGAGATTGTTTTCTTGTGATATATTGTACTTTATGTAAATGAAAAAATTTAGTCGATAAATTCAATATTTTTTGTGAAAAACACCAAAATTTAGAGAAAATATGCAAAAATTAGCATTTTTCTAAATTCAAATGTATCTGCTTGTAAGACAGATAGTTATACCACACAAAATAGTGACTAGTTAACATTTCCCATATGTCTACTTTATGATTGCATAATTTTTTGAACATCCTTTTGTTTTTCTAGGACGTTACAAGGCTTATAAGTTTAGCAGCAATTTCCCACATTTTCAAGAAAATTTCAAAAGCCTATTTTTTTAGGGAACAGTTCAGATCTGAAGTAGCTTTGAGGGCCTTATATATTAGGAACCCCCACAAATCACCCCATTTTAAAAACTGCAGCCCTTAAAGTATTCAAAACAGTGTTTAAAAAGTTTCTTAACCCTTTATGCGTTTCACAGGAATTAAAGCAAAGTAGAAGGGAAATTTGCAAATTTCATTTTTTTTGCAGAAATTCCATTTTAATCCATTTTTCCTGTAATACTGAAGGTTTTTACCAGAGAAACACAACTGAATATTTATTGCCCTGATTCTTCAGTTTTTAGAAATATCCCACATGTGGCCCTTGTGTGCTATGGGCCTGAAACAAAGGCCCCAGTAGCAAAGGAGCGCCTTGTGGATTTTTCGGCCTTCTTTTCTTAAATTATATTTCAGGCACCATGTCAGGTTAGAAGAGGTCTTGTTGTGCAAAAACAAAAAGGAAACCCCCCAAAAGTGACTCCATTTGGGAAACTACACCCCTAGAGGAATTCATCTAGGGGTGTAGTGAGCATTTTGACCACACAGGTATTTCATTAGAATTGGGCAGTGAAAATGAAAAATTACATTATTTTCCAATAAGATGTAGCTTTACCTCAGAATTTTTAATTTTTTTAACAAATAAATGAGAAAAAGCACCCGAACATTTGTAAAGCAACTTATCCAGAGTACGGAAATACCCAACATGTGGTCATAAACTGCTGTTTGAGCAAGCGGCAGGACTCAGAAGGGAAGGCACGCCATTTAGCTTTTGGAGTACAGATTTTGCTGGTTTGATTTCTCCGCACCATGTTGCATTTGTAAAGCTCCTAAGGTACCAGTACAGTGGAAACCCCCCAAAAGTGACTCCATTTGGGAAACTACACCCATAGAGGAATTCAACTAGGGGTGTAGTGAGAATTTTGACCCCCCAGGTGTTCCATAGATTTCATTAGAATTGGGCAGTAAACATGAAAAATTTCATTTATTTCCACTAAGACGTAGCTTTAGGTCAAAATGTTTAATTTCCTCATCAGATAAAGGAGAAAAAGCACCATAACATTTGTAAAGCAACTTCTCCAGAGTACGGAAATACCCCATATGTGGTAATAAACCACTGTATGAATACACATCAGGGCTCAGAAGGGAAGGAGCGCCATTTGGCTTTTGGAGAGCAGATTTTGCTGGATTGGTTTTTCTGCGCCATGTCACTTTTGCAAAGCCCCTTAGGTACCAGTACAGTGGAAACTCCACAAAAGTGACTCCATTTGGCAAACTACACCCATTGAGGAATTCATCTAGGGGGGTAGTGAGTATTTTGACCCCACAGGTGTCTCATAGATTTTATTAGAAATGGGCAGTGAAAATCAAAAATTACATTATTTTCCAATAAGATGTAGCATTAGTTCAAAATTGTTCATTTTCTCAACAAATAAAGGAGAAAAAGCACCATAACATTTGTAAAGCAACTTCTTCAGAGTAGGGAAATACCCCACACGTGGTCAAAAACTGCTATTTGGACGCACAGCAAGGCTCTAAAGGGAAGGGGCGCCAATTAGTATTTGGAGTAGAAATTTTACAAGATTCGTTTTTTTGACACCATGTTGCATTGAGCTATAGTACCAGTACAGTGGTACCCCCAAAAAATTACCCCATTTTGGAAACTAGATCCCTCAAAGAATTTATCTAGGGGTGTAGTGAGCATTTTGACCGCACAAGTGTTTTGTAAAAATGAGTAAACAATAGATGTTGCAGATTGAAAATTGCAGTTTTCCACAGATATGCCATTTCAGTGCCCAATGTGTTGTGCCCAGCTTGTACCACCGTAGACACACATCCCATAAATTGTTAAGCGGGTTCTCCAGGTATACAGTAATACCCCATATGTGGTCATAAATTGCCGTTTGGGCACACTGCCAGTCTCAGTTGGACCACCATTTGGCTTTTGAAGCGCATATTTTGCTTGGTGTTTTAGTGGTATTTTATCTTATAATGTGGGGACATATGTAAACTGGGCGGAGTACATCAAGGTATATGTAAGCTAGGCGGAGTACATCAGGGTATATGTAAGCTGGGCGGAGTACATCAGGGTATATGTAAACTGGGCGGAGTACATCATGGTATATGTACACTGTGCGGAGTACATCAGGGTATATGTAAGCTGGGCGGAGTGCATCAGGCATACTAGGATGATGTAATAATGGGGTGAATAAAGAATCCATGGATTGGTGTGGTACGCTTTGAACCAATCCTTTATGCACAGGCCGGGTTTATTGGGTATTATACAAAATATCTGCGCTCCAGTATTGCCTAATCTTTGACTTCTTCACTTGCCCTATAAGCAGCACAAGGCCCTAAAGTTTCCTCATCTCCGCTGCATCTACAGGGTCCACCTGTGGGGTCCAGCAAATGATGATGTGGGGTATTTTGTGAAATTCTACTGGACCTAACAAATGAGTCTGGGCCGTCATTTAGCATCATTTTGCATCATTGTGTTTTGAGAGTCATAATGTGTTATTTTTCTCCGGTGATGGAGCTGTGTGAGGGCTTGTTTTTTGTGGAACGACCTGTAATTTTTATTGGTTCCATTTTGGGGTACATGCGATTTCTTTTATCACTATTTATTCCGTTTTTTGGGAGATGAGGAAACAAAAAAACAGCAATTCTAGCACGGTTTTTTTTTTGTTTTTTTTTTTTTACAGTGTTCACCGTGCAGTAGAAAAAACATCTTAACTTCATTCTGTGGGTCGATACGATTACAGCGACACCAAATTTGTATCGTTTTTTACGTTTCACTACTTTCCCACAATAAAAATACGCTTTTCTAAAAAAATCATGTTTTAGTGTCGCCATTTTCTGACAGCCATAACTTTTTTATTTTTTAGTTGATATCGCTGCGGGATGGCTTATTTTATGCGTGACGAACTGTAGTTTCTTTGGTACCATTTTGCGTTACTTGCAACTTTTTGATCACTTTTTATTACATTTTTTTTGAGACAAGATGACCAAAAAATAAAATGCTGTCATTTTTTACGGTGTTCACCGTACGGTAAAAATATTGTGATATTTTTATAGATCAGGCTGTTCCGAAGGCGGCGATACCTATTATGTATAGTTTTTTTTCATGTTTTCTTTTTTTTTTTTAATAATAAAGGAGTTGATCAGGGAATCAGGGCGATTGTTGTTTTTATTAGTTAAAAGTTGTATTTATTTTTCTTTCACATTTTTTTTTACTTTTTTCACTTTTTTTATTACACTTACCTGGGGACTTGAAGATCTGATCTTCCTTATCCCCGGTACAATACACTGCACTACTTATGTCGTGCAGTGTATCGTAACGGTCATTCTTCATTTGACAGCCTATTACGTCATGCCTCGGGCAGGACCTAATAGGCTACCGTACCTGGCAACGGCTTCCTGGTTGCCATAGAAACCATCGCCATCCGCGATCCATCGCGGGGGGGCCCGGGTACAGAGGGAGCTCCCTCCCTCTGTCAACCACTTCAATGCGGCAGACGCCATTGACAGCCGCATTGAAGGGGTTAAATGGCTGCGATCGGCGGTAACTGCCATCGCGGCAGGATGTCACCTGTGTATGACAGCTGACAGCCGCTGAAGATGAAGCGCGCACAGCTCTTGTGCCGGCTTCATCTACAGGGCTTGACTGTACGCCCGTGTGCGGGAAAGCACTTTGAAATTGGACATACAGTCACGCCCAAAAGCGAGAAGGGGTTATAGACACAAACGCTGCCTAACACACAGATTACATAGCGTTAAGAATCACCCTTTATACACCTCCTAGTTCAAACTAGGAAGTCCTGCATAATAAATGAAAACAGAAACATAATGCAAAGCAAACAAGCACAGCAAACCATCTATCCAAGTTTACACAGGACAGAAAAAGACAAGGTGGGAGGGGATAGATGTCCTTTTGTAGGGAGGGGCACTAACTTATTAGTGTTTAATTTTATTAAAATTAAAAACTTCATCTGTCCTACCAGTACACTGGGGCAGAAATACCCCATTATTGTGCTGCTGGTAGGACGTAAGGAAAAAGTGTGTTACAGAGAATGTATCACCTTTTTTTGTAATCAAAACCATTCTCTGAAACATATTCTTTTTTTCTAATCTGCTTTAATTTTCTGACATCATTTCTATTTTCTTTTCATGATTATGGGGGCAGCGATCTTGCCGGAGTTGCTGCTCTGCTGTATGAACAGAAGTTCAGAGATTTGCTTTAGAGCAGCACATGGATATTTGAAACCTTATAAACGCGAGGTAGGTTTAGATAGCACTAGGTGATTTAGCAGAAGGGTGCATAAATAGGGACCCAACCCATTGTAACCTGTAGAAAGTATTATGCACACCAACAGGAGTAGATTTGCAGGTAAAATATCTTTAGTTTCTCATACCAGGGTGCAACGTTTCGGTCTAAACACAGACCTTTCTCAAGCACTAGAAATTCATGATAATAAACACATAAATGTTATTTCCATGTAATTACAAAGTATGTGATAGATAAAACAATTGAAGTATTGCAGAACATAAAGTATATACTAATATACAAATTTACAAGGTAGACGGAATCATACAATACAGGGAAAAACGTATCGAAGTCACAAATTTGAGTCAATATTGTCTTGTATAGTGAATGCTTAACTGCAGTGAAGATACAGTTGCTGGATATGTTTGTATGGTGTCCAATGTGGCAGATGGAGATGTATATCAAATTGTATAGTATTCCTATACATACATACAGTCCGCCGGCAACTCTAGATGTATAAATTTAAGGTACAAAAAGGGTGTTATCTGGAAAGGCGTCATGATAATTCATACAGTCAGTATATTGAATTTCAATGTGGTGAAAGGCATAGTCTGAGGGAGGCATCCAGGTATACATGATAAAATAAGCACCCAAAGATCTAATCTGGAACTTACTGTCATGAAGGGTCTGTGGACCCACTGGGCCGCACCGCCTTGGCGGTAAGGCAGCTGGCCAACAGGGAGCAGGTGAAAGTCTATAGTTCTATAGGTACCTGTGGCCGCTCAGACAGTAGAAGGCAAGGCTCGGCTGGGACTTAGGTAGCAGGCGGACGTCAGACAAGGTGAAGCAGGTCAGACGTGGATGCAGCATGGCACGACTTTGGCACAGCACAGTGCTAGACCAGGAAGGTATGGATTGCTAGGAACAGGAACTGGAAACAGGTATAGGTACAGAGACAGGGACTGGAACAGGAAAGACACTAGGAGGCCATCACATAGACAAAACTATAGGGAACACAACAACGCTCAGGCATAGATCTAGGGGGCTGGACCCCTCTTATAGTCCAGGGTACTCACGTGTCAAAGTTCATCCATGACGTCCGATGCTCGCGCTGCCCTTTAAGAGCGGGCACGAGCGTGCGCGCGAGCCCCCTACGGGATCTGGCAGAGGTGAGTGGACGCGAGCGCTGGCGTCTCCTGAGGAGGCTGGGGCCAACGCTTGCTGACTCGTGGCTGCGGCTGTCAGGGGGAGGTTGGAGCCGACAGCCCGCAGCCATGGACATTACACTTACCTTCTATATACTGGTTAGTTAGCGTGACGGTGCAAGGAAGAGCGGTTAACCGCTAATGAGTGCGCTGGCAGTATCTTGCAGCGCTCCTCATTATAAGGACTCCCGGGAGTTCCGGTTGTGGTCACGTGTACTCGTCCACGTCATTCCTGACATCGGCGTGTAGGTGTTGTGTGTCCCGCGAGCACCAGAAGTGGTGTAAGCGGTGCTGTGTCATCTTGGAAGAGGGCACATGTATTGTATGTAGTAGCGGAGAGAAAGGGTGGAATTAGCGATACTGATATGAGGAAATGTAAACATTGACTGCAACATACTATGCGAATATTGTCCTTATAATAATTAAGATCATGGTACAACAGGACTATAAATACTATGGGGCTATGAGTACTAACGATAAATGTTAAACACGTATATGTGATATTCTATATGATATTACGTGTCAAGTCCCATCCAAAAAAGGATACTATATCGATGTCCGTCATCCGACGGACCAGTATAGTGAAGTGGTGGATCACGTCTGTTGGTGAGAGGGTACAGATACAATAATGTTAGAACACATACTGTGTATTGAAGATAAAATACAATGAAAAAGTAAAAATTCCTATCATAGTCCTCTGTTGATCTAGTCCTTGCAGGTGACCCCAAGCTATGTAGTAATGTTCAGTCTATAGAAGATGTTCGTAAATTGCAAGCGGATTTAAACAAACTCAGTGTTTGGGCATCCACAATGGGCATGGCATGGCAAATTAAGTTTAATGTAGATAAATGTAAGTTATGCATCTGGGCACCAACAACCTGCATGCATCATATGTCCTAGGGGGAGCTACACTGGTGGAGTCACTTGTTGAGAAGGATCTGGGTGTACTTGTAGATCATAAACTAAATAACAGCATGCAATGTCAATCAGCTGCTTCAAAGGCCAGCAAGATATTGTCGTGTATTAAAAGAGGTATGGACTCGCGAGACAGGGATATAATATTACCACTTTACAAAGCATTAGTGAGGCCTCATCTAGAATATGCAGTCCAGTTCTGGGCTCCAGTTCATAGAAAAGATGCCCTGGAGTTGGAAAAAATACAAAGAAGAGCAACAAAGCTAATTAGGGGCATGGAGAATTTAAGTTATGAAGAAAGATTAAAAGAATTAAACCTATTTAGCCTTGAAAAAAGACGACTAAGGGGGGGACATGATTATTTTATATAAATATATTAATGGCACTTACAAAAAATATGGTGAAATCCTGTTCCATATAAAAAAAAAAAACCACAGCAGGGACAGTAGATGCCTTTAAAAAAGGCTTGGATAATTTCATAAAACAAAAAATATTAGCTCCTATGTGTAGAAATTTTTACCTTCCCTTTTCCCATCCCTTGGTTGAACTTGATGGACATGTGTCTTTTTTCAACCGTACTAACTATGTAACTATATCCACAGGAATAGTATCATACAGTCCTCACACAAAACAGCACTATACAGTGCCCAAATAATTAATGCCATATACTGCCCACAGTGTCCATAACTACTGCTATACACATAGCACACTATTTGTATTATAATCTGTCTCCTGTACCACCTCATACCTGAGTGCAGGCTATAAACCTCATCTGAATAAAATAACAACCTAAAGATCGGAGTCTGATACAACCAGAACAATAAAAAGGTATAAATTTATTGATGATAAAAAAACAACAAATACATTAAAATTCAGAGATGGTTACCACAGTCTAGATGGACACTAGGCAGTGGCACACTAGATGGAAATGGAAGCTAAGGAGAGCAATGATTTTAAATAGCTCACAGCATATAAATACATGCAAAGATGTGTGAGGGGCCAAATACAGCCAAAACATAACACACTCCCCACAGATTCATCAGAACATCAAAACAAAGATGCATGGCAATGGGCAGCATAATTGGCACATACATTGTTGTCCACTAATATAGATAAGAAATATCTATGTTTGCAAAGTGCATTGGAACAACTTACCAATCACGTGAAAGACACTGTCTGGTGTCACACCCCGACGCGTGTTTCAGCTGAAAGCCTTCGTCTGACCCCCCTCTATTCTGCGGTTGACCGCCAGCAGAATAGAGGATCAGGTTTGCTGCCAGATCTGTAGGAAGTCCCTGAATGCAGAGTAAGCTGCAGACACCTGGGATGTAGCGGATACAGGGAGAGGAATTTGTGGATATTGGCCGTAGACAATGGACTCACTAGTGTGGTCGTTATAGGAGAACTCGGCCCAAGGAAGAAGCTGCACCCAGTCATCATGCTGCCTGGAGGTGAAGTGTTGTAGATAGTTCTCCATGACTTGGTTGAGCCTCTCGACTTGGCCATTGGACTGGGGATGGTAGGCTGAGGAAAAGTCCAACTTTACATCAAGGAGTTTGCAGAGGGCTCTCCAAAATTTCGAGGTGAACTAAACCCCCCAATCCGATACGATATGCAGAGGTAAGCCATGCAGGCGGAATATGTGTTGGATGAAGAGGTCGGCCAGTCGAGAAGCAGAAGATAGACCTGTCAGCGGAACTAAATGAGTCATCTTCGAGAAACGGTCCACCACCACACAGAACTCATTGCATCCAGCAGAGGGAGGCAGATCTGTGACAAAGTCCATGAGGTCTTTCGGCAGCGTGGGCCACCAGAAAGGATGGGCAATCATGTCTCGGGTTTTACGGGCACCCACGTGACCTGCCAGTCTGGAGCTGTGTCCCCAGCGAAGCATTCTCCTTCTGTCTGCCAAGCGCACAAAAGTCCTCCCTCGGAGGGATGTCTCTTACTTGCAGAGGGTTGACAGAGATAATGCAGGACAGATCAATGATATTTTGTGAAGACTCCATGGTGTCCTCTGTCTCGAACGACCTGGACAAGGCATCGGCCCTCACATTTTTGTCATCAGGATGGTAGTGGAACTCAAACTGGAATCGGGCAAAGAACAGCGACCACCTGTCTTGACAGGGGTTCAGTCATTGGGGCGTCTGGAGATAGGTGAGGTTCTTGTGGTCAGTAAATATCAGGATGGGATTAACTGCGCCCTCTAGTAGATGTCTCCACTCCTCCAGGGCCAATTTGATGGCCAGTAACTTCTGATCCCCAATCGAGTAGTTGCGCTCAGCGGAAGCGAAAAGTTTAGAGTAATAGCCACATACCACTGCCTTGCCCTTGGGACCTCTCTGGAACAGAAGTGCGCCAGCACCAACATCCACCTCAAATGAAAAATGTTGAGATACATCAGGATATTCAGGCTATTAAATGCGGATTCCGCTTCTAGAGTCCATACCTTGGCGTTCATGCCTTTTTTGGTGAGGATGGGAGTTGTCAGTAAGGAGAAGTTTGGGATGAACTGCTGGTAGAAATTGGCGATTCCCAGGAAACTCTGAATGGACCTTAAGGCTGGGTTCACACCACTTATTTTCAGGCGTAAACGAGGCGTTTTACGCCTCGAATTACGCCTGAAAACACGGCTCAAATACGTCGGCAAACATCTGCCCATTCATTTCAATGAGTTTGCCGACGTACTGTGCTGACGACCTGTAATTTCAAAAGACGGCGCGTAAAATTACAGCGTCGTCAAAGACGTGCAGGACACTTCTTGGGACGTAATTTGAGCAGTTTTTCATTGACTTCAATGAGGAACAGCGCCAAATTACAGCCGTAATTGACGCCTCGCAAAACGCGAGTATGAGCAATTACGTCTGAAATGCAGGGGCTGTTTTCTCCTGAAAACAGCTCCGTAATTTCAAACGTAAATGCAGTTATTGTGTGCACATACCCTAAGCCTTGAGGACGTGGCCATTCCAGGGCAGCCTTTACCTTCTCAGGATACATCTTGAGGCCTTGGATCCAAGATGATGTAGCCCAGGAAGGGTAGAGCATTTCTACAGCTTGGCATGCAGGCGATTCTCCCTTAATCGCAGCAAAACTTGACGGACATGTCATGATTATATAGTTACATATAGTTACATAGTTAGAACGGTTGAAAAAAGACACATGTCCATTAAGTTCAACCAAGGGATGGGAAAAGGGAAGGTAAAAATTTCTACACACAGGAGCTAATATTTTTTTGTTCTAGGAAATGATCTAAGCCTTTTTTAAAGCCATCTGCTGTCCCTACTGTGACCATCTCCTGCGGTAGACTATTCCATAGATTCACAGTGATACACTGATGAGTCGTCGGGTCTGGAGAAAAAATTAAGATGTCGTCAAGATGGACCACAACACAGAGATAGAGGAGGTCACGGAAGATGTCATTAACGAATTCTTGGAAGACCGCGGGAGCGTTACACAGACTGAAGGGCATCATCAGGTATTCATAGTGCTTATCTCGAGTGTTAAGTGCGGTCTTCCATTCGTCACCCCGGTGAATCCGGATTAGGTTGTAAGCCCCACGTAGGTCTAGCATAGAAAAAAATCTTGGCTCCTCGAATGCGGTCAAAAAGTTCAAAAATCAGTGGCAACGGATATCTATTTTTGAACGTGATCTGGTTGAGACCCGGTAGTCGATGCAGGGTCGAAGAGATCCGAACTTCTTTTGGACGAAGTAGAAGCCGGCTCCGGCCGGGGAGGAGGATTATCGTATGAAAACCCTCTACAAATTCTCCTTAATATAGGCGGACATAGACTGAGTCTCTGGCAAGGAGAGAGGGGGTATACCCTTCCACGGGGAAGGGATGCGTCAGGAAACAGTTCAATAAGACAGTCATACACTCGGTGTGTGGGGGCAGCGTCTACGCCTCCTTCTTGCTGAAAACATCCGCAAACTGTGAAGGCAATCCTGACAATGACTAAGACTGGGGAAGCTGGGCTGGATGGATCTGCCCCAGGCAGCGGTTGATGCACTTGGAACCCCACTGGAGAACCTCTCCAGAATTCCAGTCCTGAACGTAGTCGGATGTACGACTACGCATGTAGTCGGAGCCAGGGCAGGCCCAGCAGCACAGGGTTGATAGCCTTGGACAGTACAAAAAACGAGATGAACTCGGAATGAAGGGCTCCCACTTGGAGCCTCAGTGGTTTGGTCACAGCCACAATTGGGTCTGGCAGAGGCAGTCCATTCACCGAGGCAATGATCAAAGGCCTCTCCAGGGGGGTTGTGGGCAACTGGAGAAGACCAACCAGGTCTCTCTGAATGAAGTTAGCTGCGGAGCCAGCCAGAGTCCAGATAGACCCGGTGGGTCTTTTCGCCGGACACTATGTTCACGGGGATGGACAATTTAGAAGAAAGTCCTTCTTCACCCAGAGTTGTCTCTCAACCAACCCTAGGCTCTGGGGCTTTTGGGGGCACAGACGCCCAAGATGGCCTCTGAGGCCTCCATACAGACAGAGTCCCGAGGTGCGTCTGCGTTGTCTCTCCTGGGTAGACAGCTTGAGATGGTCCATCTTCAAAGACTCCTTTGGAGGAACAGCTGATAAGGGCAGCAGGGGTTGCTGCAATGTAGGAGTCGGACTAGGGAGTCCTCCCTCCCGACGAGCCTCTTGGAACCGTTCTCGGATCCTTATGTCGATCCGGGCGGCCAGAAGGATGAGGTCATCCAGGGTAGAGAGCAGATCTCGGGCGGCAAACTCATCCTTAATCTCAGGGGACAGTCTCTGCCAGAATGTAGCCACCAAGGCCTCATAGTTCCATAACAACTCTCCTGCCAGGGTGCGGAAGTGAATGGCGTACTCGCCCATTGATGTGTCTCCCTGGAGAAGATTCAGCAGGGAGACAGCTGCCGACGAGACTCGTTTAGGCTCCTGAAACACCATGCGAAATGTCCGTAGGAACCCCTGGAAGTCACGGGTCTCTGGTCCTTGTTGTTGCCAGATAGAGTTCGCCCATGCTAGGGCCCTGCCAGTGAGGAGAGAGACGATAAAAGAGACCCTCGCGCCGTCCGTAGAAAATGCTCTGGCATACAGACTGAAGTGGATCTGGCACTGGTTCAGAAATCCCCTGCAGGTCCTCGCATCTCCGTCATAGTGATGAGGTTGTGGTAGAGAAAAATCGGGGGTCAGCACTGCCAGGAGGTGCAGTCTGAGGGTCCATACTGCCAGGAGGTGTAGTAGAAGGAACAGAAGAGGCAATAGGAGCAGGTGCTGGGGGTACTGCTGCTTGCATATCCAGCCGATGTGCAATGATGTTCAACACCTAGAGGAGTTGGTCCTGACGAGACCGGAGGTCTAGCATATCTGCTGGCATCACTTGTGACATCGTAATGGTCTTGGGTTGACCAGCGGGGTCCATGGCCTGAGCTTACTGTCACGATGGGTGTGTGGACCCACTGGCCCGTACCGCCGTAGCGGGACAGCAGCTGGCCAAACAGGATAGGCAAAGTCAATAGTTCGAATAAGGGTACCTGTGGCAATATAGACAGTAGCGATGGCAGGCTCGGATGGGACCTTGGCAGCAGGCAGACAGCAGGCACATTGAAATACAGCAGGCGTAGTATACGACACAACACGACTCCAACTCTCATCGGCCCAGGAACAAGGTAGCACGGGATACAGGATACAGGTAGCAGGAACGGGAACACTGGGAACTGGAAAAAACTAAGGGACCATTTGCAAAGACTAACACGGGTAACACAACATAGCTCAGGCAATGAAGGAAGGGGCAGGGCCCTTCTTATAGTCCAGGCGTGATCATGGGAGCAATCAGTCAATCTAAAACATGTGTGCGCTCTGGCCCATTAAGGCCAGGAATGAGCTCAAGCGTGCACCCTAGTGGTCACTGCAGGACAGGACGGCCGCATGTGCTGGCATCTCTGGGGAGGAAGCCGTCTGCATGACGATAAGAGTCTGCGGTCTGCGACCGCTGACATTACATGTACTATGGGCCTGTGTGCCCTTCCCCTCAAATATGTTATATGTTGATTTATGGGATTATCTCTATTATGTGGAGGGGGATTCTGGTTGCTCTCCATATCGGTACAGCATAAACCTCATCTGGCCGGCAGTCTAGGCAGTTTGATCTGTGTATATCAAATGAACTCCAGAGCTTTAGCATCTCCATTGACATCTAACATTACCTTAAATTAGATGCCACAGGAATATAACCCCTCTCCTAATGTCCTATTAGGGCATATGGACATCATAGAGAAGGGTCATTGATTCAGAACGGAGAACTACTATGTAAATGCAACTCATCCTCTGGTGGCCACTGCAGGCGATATGTCTTGCCTCCGTTCCGTAAGGTTTACGTTTTTTTCGTCGAAATCAATAGTATAGTCGACTGCTCTATTGATTCCGGCAAAAAAATCAAACTAAATTTAAATAAATGGTAATGCAAACGGAAAGCTATGAGTTCAGTTTGGTTTCTATTCGTGGGTTCCCCTGACGGAAAGGTCTGACTGAACCCCAACACAGTTGTGAACGAAGCATTATACTTTGTAATGAAATGGCCATACTGTATGTATTTATTTTCTGTACTGTATGTGTTTTTATACATGTTCTGAACACTCCCTGAGTCTTCCTCCCCCACCCTATTTCCCTAAAGTAGTTTAGCCTATTGTGTGAACAATTGCAGATTGTCTCCTGGAAGAAAAGGCAATATAACTACAACATTAATCTGATCTATTTATTGAAATATCCCATGAAAAACCTGTGTGTATTTCCTGAGTTTATGAGCACAGCAAAGCATGATGATTTTTTAATAGGAATCAAACAGCTAACGGCGAGTCTGATCAGTGCAAAAGAAAACAATCTCAACATTTTAATTAACTGTATTTTAATAGCTTTAATTATAATTGAATAATTTAAATACCAAGGGAAACAGTTAAATCTCCTCAAAGCCTTTTTTTATTTACATTTTAAATGCTGCTAATAAAGCAAGGATGAGTTCAGGTTCTCTCAAGCAAAGATAGAGGAAGAAATGATAAGTTAGTGACCAGCCCCTACCTAGGGTCAAGGTTATATGAATCATTTCTACATTCCTGAAACTGCATCCAGTTAGGTCCATCTTAGATCCAGAAGACACATTCTATTTCCGTGAGTGGTCATGCACATGGCCATATCACAGCTCATCTTTGTACAGAGTCAGAATATGGCATCCATAGAAATGCATAAGCCCTCTACTGTACTTCCGTATGCCTCCGATTTCTGTAAAGTCTTCAAACATAATACCACTAGCAAAACCTCTTTTCTATAATCTAGTAAGAATAAAATATCTTGAATCCTGCTGCTGTGCATTTACCCCTCAGATCTCCCCTTTTGATTGTTCTAATGCCGGTTTATCCCCAGCAGTTGACAACTTGCTGCATAGGGGATCACTCGGTCTAAACATGCAATAGACAAAAAAGTCTCGTTCAAGTAGGACTGTGCTCACATCTCGTTTAGTGAACATGTTCAGCATATTTACTGAATGTTGCCAAATGCCCGTATTCACCTGACTGATGCCAAAAGTGCATTCTTTCGGCCTCCGCCGGGGTGTTATGCGTCGCCATACCATGTTTTTATACTGCATAGGGAAAACGCAGTAGGCTACACTTTCCTGTACAGTGGGCCACCGCAAAAATAATGTATTCTGCTTGGTATACAATTAATTTGACATTTTTGCCAATGGCCGGCGTATGCAACTATATGGTTTAATACATCGGAGGTATACGTCAGAGACTATCCCTACCTCCAACCTAGAGCCCCAGCATGATGTGAGCAAAGCCTGAATTAATATTTGGTGGCAAATAATGCCCCATAAGACTGGGAAAATCTACATTTTCCTAGCATTAGACAGAGTAAAATAAACATCCAAATAATAACTTCTGTTATAGCTATTGAATTAGCAATAAACATACAGTACATACATACATGCACAGATAAAATGGGTCATTAATGTTATATACAGGGTGGGCCATTTATATGGATAAACCTAAATAAAATGGGAATGGTTGGTGATATTAACTTCCTGCTCGTGGCACATTAGTATATGGGAGGGGGGAAACTTTTCAAGCTGGGTGTTGACCATGGCGGCCATTTTGAAGTTGGCCATTTTGTATCCAACTTTAGTTTTTTCAATGGGAAGAGGGTCATGTGACACATCAAACTTATCGAGAATTTCACAAGAAAAACAATGGTGTGCTTGGTTTTAACGTTACTTTATTCTTTCATGAGTTCTTTACAAGTTTCTGACCACTTATAAAATGTGTTCAAAGTGCTGCCCATTGTGTTGGATTGTCAATGCAACCCTCTTCTCCCACTCTTCACACACTGATAGCAACACCGCAGAAGAAATGCTAGCACAGGCTTCCAGTATCCGTAGTTTCAGTTGCTGCACATCTCGTATCTTCACAGCATAGACAATTGCCTTCAGATGACCCCAAAGATAAAAGTCTAAGGGGGTCAGATCGGGAGGCATTTCTTCTGCGGTGTTGCTATCAGTGTGTGAAGAGTGGGAGAAGAGGGTTGCATTGACAATGACTGACTTCAAAATGGCCGCCATGGTCAACACCCAGCTTGAAAAGCTTCTCCCCTCCCATATACTAATGTGCCACAAACAGGAAGTTAATATCACCAACCATTCCCATTTTATTTAGGCGTATCCATATAAATGGCCCACCCTGTAGTATATAAATTCTATAGCTTTTAGGCCCAGCAAATACTGTGATGTACCCATATGCTTATATGGGCCATGGCACCTCCATATGCTAATTGCTTCATGTCAATGTTTCAAGCAGACAATGTATACGCAAACATATTTTTTCTATGAACATGCCATTTTCTTGCGGCGCTATATTGATGACATAATTTGAGTATGGGATGGTAACTTCCTCTTCTAATGACAATTGTGAAATCAGTTTTCTTGACACTAAAGTATTAAAAAATAAGGAGGGCTATCTCTCCAAATATCTCTTCCAGATGCCCGTTATAGCAGTAATCATTCGAAAGCCACACAATATGCATTACCTTGATCCCAATACAAAAGAGTAAAACTAATACTAAGCGACATGAAAGGAGCTTTTGGAAGAAAGTCTACTCAATTTAAACAAAGGGGGTACCCTGATACTTTGAACATTTTGACTGTGAGGTAATTTGAAAATCTGACTTTTCTTGTTGTAACAAAGATTATCTTTCACCAACACTTATGGGAAGAGAACAGTATAGAGAAGGAAAGGAAGGGATCATGAGCCGAAGTATACCACATAATCTGTCAAACATGGTGGAGTCAATATTATGGCATGTGCATGTATGGCTGCCAATGGAACTGGGTCACTCTTGTTTATTGATGATATGACTGCAGACAAAAGTAACAGGATGAATTCTGAAGTGTATAGCGCTACTTTGTGCTAAGATTCAGCCAAATGCTGCAAAACTGACTGAACAGCGCTTTACAGTACTGATGGATAATGACCAAAAACATACCGCTTTAAACAACCCAATAACTTCTTAAGGCAAAGAAATAGAATATTCTTCAATGCCCTAGTCCAGGAGTAAGCAACCTTTTTTGTATGGTGTGCCAATATTTTAAAAAAACCTCAATGATAGAGTACTCCATGTGCCATGAAAACATGAAAGTCATATAAGACAAACTCTTACCATGCATGTGACATAAATCAATTAATCGGTTATTTAAACTTACATATCAGTGTGACCCCTGTCCCTAACTTTCTTTGCAAACATGATCCATCTGTGGTGCATACAAGGCTACTGAACACCAGTGAGTGCTGCTGCCGAAATCCCAGCCGGTAAGGCCAATTGGCCACCGCAATAAAGATAATATGCAATTCGTACGAATTGCATATTATCTTTATTGCGGTGGCCAATTGGTCTTAACGGCTGGGATTTCGGCAGCAGCACTCACTTCTATCCACCTGTTCAACGCGATTGATCTACTTTCCTGTGGTAAGCATTCATTTGTATACATTGACTGCTACTTCTGGGCTTACTCACACTATGTGGCGCCGTGTTTTTTCCTTGTATTTCCTTACCTAGATCAGTTTGCACCAGCTTCTTTTGGAGCTAGCATAACTGAAATTGGAGGTTTCCGATCCACTAACCGTATATAAACTGGACCCCAGCTCTACGTTTTCTTGGAATAAGATCCTCCAGCACTAGCTGCCGCAATCTTTTGACCTATTTCATTACCCTTTGAAAGTCTGTTTTCTTGCCGATTATACCTCCATGATGCTGGACTTTGCTGATAACAGAGAACACTTGCGTGAACGTCTCATTTTACTATTCATTGGGGCAGAGCTCCTTCCGGGGACACCTTCAACAGTGAGTACAGAATTCACTCCGGAACAAACCAAGTCTATGACTGATCTTTTTCTGCTTTTGGAGGATACTTTGAAAAAGGAGGCTCTGCAAAGCATTGATTGTCGTTTTTTGAAAATTTATATCGATGAGAATATCTCCCCTAGGGGTTTAAGAATTTTGTTTAATAATCCCTATCCTTCTGATATTGTGTTCAACACTGATTGGTATCATTATATTGGACAATGCAACAAAGGTTTTTTGGAGAAACTTAGAACTAAGAGATGGTCAATTGGTGAGTCACTCATTTTAGAGATTAATTCTCTTTAAGAGAAACTCCTGTTTTTTTCAGAACATCAGGATTTCTACAAATTAGAGATCTCTTCCAGCAACAGACTAGCCCTGTATGAGAATGAGCTCGTATTGAAAAAAGCTAATAAACTAAAAAGAGATCGTAGTGACTATTCTTCTAATCAACTTGGTGACTGGAGAGTGGGGTTTGATGGACACACTCTTCCACCGAGCAC
Source organism: Rhinoderma darwinii (assembly GCF_050947455.1). Classification (NCBI taxonomy): domain Eukaryota; kingdom Metazoa; phylum Chordata; class Amphibia; order Anura; family Rhinodermatidae; genus Rhinoderma; species Rhinoderma darwinii. The sequence continues at coordinate 79,317,258 of NC_134697.1, read as the reverse complement.
TGTATTAAAACACCCAAAAATTAACAAAACGTTTGTAAAAAAAGCTACATTCTCTACAGATATTCAACAATATTCGTCTCCTACCTTTGTGAGATCCTTCAGAAATAATCCCAAATATAAAGGCAAAGGAACCTTGTATACAGATGGAAAAAACCCTTTATGCAATCTAGATGTGGCTTCTCCTGTTATTAGCCTTAGTAGTAATAACATTAATACTACTAATAAAATAATTTTTCCCTCTGTTTGTTCACTTTTGACTAGTTCCAATGTAGTAAAGACTTCTTCTAGTCACCAACTTTCCAGTGTACCAATCAACGCCTTTAAATCCACGGATCTTGATATGGAATTATTACGTTTGAATTTACTGTCAGGTGATTCGTTACCTGGCTGTCCATTATCTCCCCATTTTAATGATTCTATCGATTCCCAAAAGCAAGGTAGTATATCATCATTAATGCAACTATCTATACATAGCACTCCTAATTCTAATGAACAGCTTGACTTTTCAGTGCACAATGTAGAGTCATCAATGAACTCTGATGACTCCATTTGTGTTAATCAGCAGAATATACGAATTCCAACACTAGCAGAACCCCCTTCTGATCAGCCTTCTATATCTATGGATAACACCATTTCTACAATTTCTTTTTTAGGCCTTCCATCACAATTAACCATGTCCCCGATAACACCAACACTAAAAAGCAAAGACTGTTTGATACCATACATTACGAGTCCCAAAATCCAAGCGATAACCAGTTTTTTTCCAACAATTAAAAAAATTTAGACAAAAAGAAAATTAGAAACCGACAGAGATATAGAGGAAAGAGAGGTGGTAGGAACCGTAAACATGTCACTACTCCATTTGCAGTCGAAAAAACAAAAGGAACATACAGTAAAACTTTTTAATTTGTCCTCTTACAAATTAAATGATTGTGAAATGAGTTTATTGGGTAAGGGGCTCTCTTTTTGTCCAGTGGCCCCTCCCGATACATTTGAACTATTTATGGACCTAAATAGGTTTATTAGGAAACTAACTTTAACAAGACATTTTTCCATGTCCGACTACTCCTCAGTATCCCTTTTAAAAAATGATTCCCTTGAGAGTGAGTCTGCCCAGATGGCTGTAAGTGTGAAGGTCCACCCCAAATCCAATTTCTATCCTTTACATCACCAAGGTTCCTTTTTGGAAACCTTCTCCACTTTGGTTGGAAATGAATTTCGGGCATTAGACAAACCCTATTTTATGCCTGATAATTTGTCTATTAATGAGAGAAAGGCAATTAAATCTTTACGTAACAATGAGGAGATTGTTATCCGCTCTGCGGACAAAGGAGGGGATATTGTCATACAGAACAAATGTGATTATTTAAATGAAACCTCCAGGATTTTATCAGATGGTTCATTCTATTTAAAATTATTGGATAACCCGCTTCCCACTTTTATATGCGAGTATAGAAACCTTATTTATACGGCTTTCTCTGATGGGCTGTTGACCAAAAAAGAAAGGAATTTTCTTAATGTGCCTTGCCCCTGTGTGCCTTTTATATACCATCTACCTAAGATACATAAATGTGTGACCAATCCACCTGGCCGCCCCATCATCTCGGGCATTGGGTCCCTCACTAGCAATCTGTCCCATTATATTGATTTACATCTTCAACCATTTGTGCTCCAATTACCATCCTACTTGAGGGACTCCACCCAGCTCATTAAGAATTTGCAAGATTTAGTGGTCGATCCCCTCTTGCCTACAGTGTGTTTTTTGACAGCAGATGTCACAGCTCTATATAGTAACATTCCCCACGACAGAGGTCTTGAAGTGGTAGAATCTGTTTTAGCCTCGAATCCCAACATTCCGACAGCACAAATCCAATTTTTAACTAACTGTGTGGAATACATCCTCAAGCATAATGTCTTCAGCTTTGGCAAACATTTTTACAACCAGATAAAGGGCTGTGCGATGGGCTCTAGGTTTGCCTCGGCATATGCCAATTTATATATGGGAGAATTTGAGGATAAACATATTCTTAATGATCATAACTTTAAAGATAAAATTTTGTTATATAGACATTTTATTGACGACTTGTTTATAGTATGGAATGGAAAGGAAGAAGAAGCTGCTATTTTTATGGAAGCGCTCAATCGAAATGATTTTGGAATAACTTTTACTTATACTTTTTCCACTAGTTGCATTGATTTTTTAGATCTAACTATCTGCTATGATGAAACCATCAATAATTTTAACACTAGAACACATTTCAAAACCGTTGATGTCAACAATTATATCGATTTTAGAAGTGCTCATTACCCTCCGTGGATTAAAAATGTGCCCTTTGGGCAGTTCAGGAGAGTGAGGAAGAATTGCTCCTCTGATCAGAATTTCCTAAAGGAATGTAAAATTCTTGAAGATAGATTCAAAGAGAAGAATTTTCCAATACAACTGATTAAGGGGGCATGCTCTAGAGCGGCCGAATTAACCCAAAAATCTTGTGTCAGTTCAGTGAAAGCGCTGGAGGTCAGCACAGATTGCATAAATAGAAATGGAAAAATAAATACAAATAAAAACAAACACACAAACAATTTTATCACTTCATACAATAGTGGACATAAATTTGTGAGACTGTCCAAACACTGGCATATTTTGAAAAATTATCCATTCCTTAAAGATTCTTTGCCAGATAAACCAGGTATTACTTTCAGACGGTCAGCAAATTTGAAAAATATACTTGCCCCTAGCCGTATTCATAATTCTAAGTCTTTTATTCCAAAAATTCTCCCAGTTTTAAATGGTTCTTTCAAATGCGGCCAAGGGCGCTGCTTATGTTGTAACAACATTTCACACAGAAAAGATGCTTTTTGTTCTAATATAACTATTGAAACATTCCCAATTAGGGCTTTCCTCAATTGTGGTAGTATGTTTGTCATTTATCTACTGGAATGTTCGTGTCGACTGCAGTATATTGGGAGGACTATTCACTGTCTGCGGAGCAGAATCAATAAACATAGGCACAATGTCCTCAAAGGGTTTCTAAAGCATAGTGTTTCGAGACACTGTGCTACATCTCATAATTGCTAATTTAATAAAATTATTATTACCCCCATTGAACTGATATCCTGTGACATCCCTAACCGGTTTCAAAAACTCAAACAAAGAGAAAACTTTTGGATTTTCAAATTGATGACCTTGCATCCAAATGGCTTAAAGGACATCTCCGAAACATCTCTAGACTAATGTTTTATAGTTAGATCTTCTATATATACATTTTTTAGATTGATTTAGGATATATTTATGAATGTGATTATTACCTTTTAATATACATTTTTATATTTATATATATATATATATATATAATATATTTTTTAGACTGCGCTAAATTTGAAGGTTCTTGTTGAACGTTCTTTTATTATTGTGCTTTATATTTATATATCTTTTATATACACCTACTTGGGCTTGATTGTCTTTCTTGCTTTTTGGGTTTGCTCCATGGTGTCTGGGTCCGTTGTGGCTGCTGTGGTTCCGGGAATCCTTTGCCAGTTTCTGCGGTTCCTTTTGTATTCTGTACTATAAATACGAATGGTAGTTATACATTTCATATTTTATGATCACTTTATGTTTATGCAATGTCATTTATTATGTAATTGTTATATTAACTGCAAGTTCGTGTTTTTAATCATGTATTTTACATTAACTTTTCTTCTATCGTTTTAGTATCTAATTTCTAGCATTTAATACAATTTGTATCCTCTATTGTTTTGTTTGCATCCAATTGTTTACTTAAATACCCCTTTTTGTGTTCCAAGCCTGTGCTGGGCATCCATTCGGATGTTTGAATTTTTGCATTCAAATGGATGCTTTATGTGATCTTGCCGAGCGTCCCGTTTGGATGCTTTATAGTATAACATCCAATTGGATGTTAAAGATATCACCTAATTTTCTTTTCTCCTTTATATTGACCACACAAAAGGATGGTTATTACTATAGACATCAGATTGGATGCCTATTGTCATCTAGCTGAGCGTCTTTTTGGATGTTTGGCAGCATGGCATCCAAATGGACGTTACAGATATTATCTGCATTTCCCCTTCTTGTTTTGACCATCCAAATGGATGTTTAGTACTGTAGATATCATAATGGACGTATAGAACTATGTTTGTACATCCAAATGGATGTTTAGGTTTTTACTCGTGTTTCACCTGCCGGTTAGCATACAATTGTGTGTTTTAAATGTTCCGATTTGATATTTTATGTTTTTTTTTGCTTTTCTTCCTCCTTTCTTAAGGAATGTTGCTAGTTATTATTTGCATGTATATGTTTTTGTGTATTCTTAATGTATAAATTCCTTTTAGTGATTACGTCAGTGGTGCACTTTGACCTTGATCACATTGGCGTTTTTTTCTCTCCGCGTGGTCTATTTAAAGCACTGCTGTTTAAACTGCAATTCATATGGCCTGAGGAAGATGCCGGTGTGGCATTGAAACGTGTAGCCTTGATCAAATAAACGTCATCATTTACATCATTTGTATCATCATTGAGTAGCAGCGCCGTACTTATTCCCGTTTTTACGAATTGCATATTAACTGAACACCAGTGGAAGGTATGCACATAGAAGAGACCGTGGCTACTGGGCACCATCTTGGGGAGGGAGGGTGCACATAGGAAAGACCGTGGCTACTGAACACCAGCTTGGGTGGCTGCATACAGGAAAGAAATCGACTACTGAACACCAGCTTGGGAGGGGGGACACATAGGAGAGACTACGGTTATCGAACTCCAGATTTGGAGGTGCACGTGTGCGAGAAAGCAGCTACTGAGCACCAGCTTGGGGGAGTGAACATTTTGTAGAGACCATGGCTACTGAATACCAGCTTTGGGGGGTGCACATAGGAGAGAGAGCTGCCAACTTTTGCTAACTTTTTCCTTTACTGAATGGTTACGGAACTCAGTCCTTGCGGCACTGATCACCAAGTGAAAGAAGAGCTTCATTATGCGCTTGACGATGCTGAACACCAGGAGAGAGAGCAGTGCTGTATTGTGTGCTTGTCAAGTGTTAGGTATTGACCAAGACAATGAAGCACTGCTCTCTCCCCTGATGATCAGTGCTGCCAAGCGCATAATGAAACACCAATTCCTCTCTCTGTGTACTGCGCCGCCAATCACACATCAGTGCTGGACATCGGGAGAGGGTAGCGTGCCAGTAAACCATGCTTCATGTGCCAGCTGTGGAACTTGTGGCATAGGTTGCTGACCCCAGCCCTAGTTAGTCACCAAACTTCAACCCGATTGAGCATGCTTTTCATTTACTAAAGACAAAACTGAAGACAGAAAGAACAAGCAGCAACTGAATAGTCTACAGTGAAAGCCTGGCAAAGCGTTCCAAAGGAGGAAACTCAGCATTTCGTGATGTCCATGTTGTTTCAGACTTTAGGCAGTCATTCACAGTTAGGGCCGCCATCAGGGCAGTACAGCTAGTACTGCCATAAGGGTCCGGCCACTAGAAGGGGCCCACCACTTAGTAAGTTTATAGATTTGGAGAGGACTGAGTAGAAGAGGGAGTAGTGTGTGAGATTGGGGTATGGGAAGAAGTGTGTGTGAGAGGGGGGGTTTCGGGAAACAGTATATGTGAGAGAGGGGGCTATGTGGAGCAGTGTGTGTGAGAGAGAAGGGACTATGGAAAGCAGTTTGTGAGAGAGGAGGCTATGGGGAGAAGTGCGTGTGAAAAGGGCAATCGGGAGTAATATGTACATGAGGGTACCATTTGGAGCAGTATGTATGAAAGGAGCCATGGGAGCAATATGTATGAGAGGGGGACATGGGGAAGCTATGAGAGAGCTAGTGTCGGGACCGCGTGAACAGGGCCCCCCAGTGTCAGGAGCATGAGGCGGGACCAAGAAGCGGTAAATACATAGGGGTCTGTTCTGAATCTGAATTAATTTTGGGGTGTAGTCGGTAGTTTTAAATTAATATTGGAGTCAGGTATGAGGACTGAATTAATTTTGGCATCTGATGTGGGGTCTTTGCAGATGACATGGGTCCCGCGTGTGAAAAGAAGGTGGAAACTCCATCCAGACTGTCACGGTCCGTGGGTATGTGGACCCACTAGGCCGCACCGCTGTAGCGGAGTAGCAGCTGGCCAAACAACAATCTATACAAAGTCCTAGTACAAGAGTACCTTTGATAGTTCAGACAGTAGCAGAGGCTTAGGCACAGATGAAACTTGAAGGCAGATGATATCAGGTGCGGCAGATGACACCAGACGTGGTGTAGGACAGCAGACGTGACAGGTGGCACAGCATGATATCAACACTCTAAGGCTCAGGATCAAATACAGGATACAGGTAGCACGGCACAGGAACAACGGGAACAGGATAACACTAAGGGTGTCACGATTTGTGGGTGTATGGACCCACTGGGCTGCACCGCCATAGCGGGATAGCAGCTGGCCAAACTACAGTGTACCAAGTCAAAATATATACAAGCACAAGGGTACCTGTGATAGTCCAGACAGTGGCAACGGCAGGCACAGATGGGATCTTGACGGCAGGTGATGCAAACGAGACAGATGACACCAGACATGGTGTAACACAGCAGACGTGGCCGATGGCAGAACTCTACTCCAATACTATAGTGGGCACAGGAACAACTACACTTGTAACTAACTTTGAAGGCCAGGCACGAGCGTGCGCGCGCACCTTACGGGACACAACCGAGCGGAGCGGAAGTGAGTGCTGGCGTCTCCTAGGAAGGAAATGCCGGCCAGCACTCACAAGTCCTTCTTATTTTTCTATCGACATAGCTGTGGACTTGATCTTTGCGGGACAAGTTGTATTTTTTAATAGCACCATTTTGGGGTACATAGAATTTATTGACTAACTTTTCTTAATTTTTTTGTGGGGGAATAGAAAAGAAACAGCAATTTCGCCACACTTTTTTGCGTCCCAAATTTACACCCTTTACCGTGTGGTATAAATAACATAATAACTTTATTCATTGGGTCATTACGATTGCAACGATACCAAATTTATATAGATTTTGTATGTTTTACTACTTTTACACAGTAAAAACACTTTGTTTCAAAATTATTTGTTTTTGTCTCCATATTTGAAGAGCCATAACTTTTTTATTTTCCCCCCGATGCAGTTGTATGAGGGCTTTGTTTTTGTGGGACGACTTGTAGTTTTTATTGGTACCATTTTGGAGTAGATGCAACTTTTTGATCACTTTTTTTTAAAGCAGGATTCACAGAAAACATTAAAAAAAATTAAATATATATATATTTTTTTGTTTTTTTTATGGCGTTTACCGTGTGGGTTCAATAATGTAATAACTTTATAGCTGGGGTCGTTACGGAAAAGTTAACTTTTCTTTTAATAATAAATCATTTTGTAAGGTGAAAAAGTGGGTTTTTTCATTTTTTTTCCACTTATTTCTTTTTTATTAACTTAAACTTTTTTTTACTTTTTTACTAGTCCCACTTGTGGACGTCACTATGCGATCCTCCGATCACTTTTATAATACACTGCAATACTTTTGTATTGCTGTGTATTAGTGCCTGTCCGTGTAAAATGGACAGGCATCTGCTAGGCCATGCCAGAGGATGGTCTAGCAGGCATAACTAGTGGTAGACCTGGGGGCCTTTATTAGGCCCCCGGCTGCCATAGAAACCACCAACATCCTGCAATCTTACACAGGGTGTCAGTGAGGTGAGAGAGGGAGCTCCCTCCCTCTCTCCAAAACCACTCAGATGCGGTGCTCGCTATTGAGCGCCGTATCTGAGTGGTTAAACTGGCGAAATCGATACTGATATCAATCTCGCCCATTCGAGCAGGGATGCCCCCAGCCCTCAGCTACCTCAGGTAGCTGAGAGCAGGCAGATTTAACGGCTCCCTGCTCGGTTTATTTATTCTGATGCAGCGCCGTAAAAAGGCGTATGCATCGGAATAAAGCCCATTAGTGGCCGCCGTGAAAAGGCGTATTGGTGGTCACTAACGGGTTAAACCCCGTGAATTAAAACGGAAAGTCTACACTTAAACCACATCATTGTTTTGAATACATTGTGGTGGTGTACAAAGGCAAAATTATAAATATTGTGTCGCTGTCCAAATAGTTCTATGTACAAAAAGTTTTGGACTAAGCATCCAAAAGAACACTGATTTGTCAGGTAAATAAGGCACTATACATAAACTACCATTCAAAAGTTTGGGGTCACCCAGACAATTTTATGTTTTCCATGAAAACTCACACTTATATTTATCAAATGAGTTGCAAAATGACAAGAAAATATAGTCAAGACATTGACAAGGTTAGAAATAATGATTTTTATTTGAAATAATAATTTTCTCCTTCAAACTTTGCTTTCATCAAAGAATGCTCCATTTGCAGCAATTACAGCATTGCAGACCTTTGGCATTCTAGCTGTTAATTTGCAGAGGTAATCTGGAGAAATTTCACCCCATGCTTCCAGAAGCCCCTCCCACAAGTTGATGGGCACTTGATGGGCATTTCTTGCGTACCATACGGTCAAGCTGCTGCCACAACAGCTCTATGGGGTTGAGATCTGGTGACTGCGCTGGCCACTCCATTACAGATAGAATACCAGCTGCCTGCTTCTTCCCTAAATAGTTCTTGCATCATTTGGAGGTGTGCTTTGAGTCATTGTCCTGTTGTAGGATGAAATTGGCTCCAATCAAGCGCTGTCCACAGGGTATGGCATGGTGTTGCAAAATGGAATGATAGCCTTCCTTATTCAAAATCCCTTTTACCTTGTACAAATCTTCCACTTTACCAGCACCAAAGTAACCCCAGACCATCACATTACCTTCACCATCCTTGACAGATGGCGTCAGGCACTCTTCCAGCATCTTTTCAGTTGTTCTGCGTCTCACAAATGTTCTTCTGTGTGATCCAAACAACTCAAACTTCGATTTGTCTGTCCATAACACTTTTTTCCAATCTTCCTCTGTCCAATGTCTGTGTGCTTTTGCCCATATTATTCTTTTCCTTTTATTAGACAGTCTCAGATATGGCTTTTTCTTTGCCACTCTGCCCTGAAGGCCAGCATCCCGGAGTCGCCTCTTCACTGTAGACGTTGACACTGGCGTTTTGCGGGTACTATTTAATGAAGCTGCCAGTTGAGGACCTGTGAGGCGTCTATTTCTCAAACTAGAGACTCTAATGTACTTGTCTTGTTGCTCAGTTGTGCAGTGGGGCCTCCCACTTCTCTTTCTACTCTGGTTAGAGCCTGTTTGTGCTGTCCTCTGAAGGGAGTAGTACACACCGTTGTAGGAAATCTTCAGTTTCTTTGCAATTTCTCGCATGGAATAGCCTTCATTTCTAAGAACAAGAATAGATCTTCGAGTTTCACATGAAAGCTCTCTTTTTCTATCCATTTTGAGAGTTTAATCGAACCCACAAATGTAATGCTCCAGATTCTCAACTAGCTCAAAGGAAGGTCAGTTTTATAGCTCCTCTAAACAGCAAAATTGTTTACAGCGGTGCTAACATAATTGCACAAGGGTTTTCAAGTGTTTTCTAATCATCCATTAGCCTTCTAACACAGTTAGCAAAGACAATGTACCATTAGAACACTGGAGTGATGGTTGCTGGAAATGGGCCTCTATTGCATTAAAAACCAGACGTTTGCAGCTAGAATAGTCATTTAGCACATTAACAATGTATAGAGTGTATTTCTGATTCATTTAATGTTATCTTCATTGAAAAAAAACTGCTTTTCTTTCAAAAATAAGGAAATTTCTAAGTGACCCTAAACTTTTGAAGGGTAGTGTACATTCAGCGTAAGCAATTAGAGCTTTGCCGGCGCATACGCCAAACGTAGTGGAAAATCATTATGTGAACATATACTAACCAGTTCTGTAACAAATCTTTGTGTAATATATCTTCTCTGACACTTTGTATTTATAAGCAAGTATTTGCTCCGACTGTAATATTGGCACCTATGCTTTGCGTGTGGATCGTCATACTAAGCATGCTTTTACAATGGTAACCTATTGGTGTACACGATTTGCCTGTAAGTCCTCAACTAAGTGTCCTCTTACTGTGGCAACCTAACACTGTGCCTCCAGATGCATGTGCAGACGGGTTATAGGAAACGCTGAGCTCAGAGGCAACTCCGATACTAGCAGTGTGGCATCCTACGCGGCATCCGACATATCTTGTTTAAAATCCAGATTACACTCATCAGGACTATGCTCATTACTTTTGTATCAATAACTTACTTATCGCTTATATTATCTCATGACACAATTCTTTGTTTAAATACTTTTAAAAAAAAGTGTAATTTGTGATTTTTACCTGAGTGGTGTAAGGTACCATAGAGTATATACTGTACCAGGACACTAAAACAGTAGAAAAATGTGGCGATCAGAGAACCATTGGCTTACTGCCCCAATATTTACTCTCGTAGGCCACAGGCTGGTTTAGGCTGTGAGTCACCGGGACCACGCTGCAGGGGCACAAAATAGACACTATTACTCTGAGGGATTTTAAAGGGGTACACTACTACTGTGTGGGGGCACTAAGGACAGATGTTGTCAAACCAACCTGATTGTTTTTATGAAGAGGTGAGTAGAAGCCTAGACACAGGGGCCGCTGTGGATATAGTGTTTTTGGACTTTGCAAAGGCATTTGACACTGTCCCTCATAGACGTCTAATGGGTAAATTAAGGACTATAGGTTTAGAAAGTATTGTTTGTAATTGCATTGAAAATGGTCTCAAGAACCATACCCATAGAGAGTTGTGGTCAATGATTCCTACACTGAATGGTCCCCGGTTATAAGTGGTGACCCCAGGGTTCAGTGCTGGGACCACTATTATTCAACTTATTTATTAATGATATAGAGGATGGGATTAATAGCACTATTTCTATTTTTGCAGAGGACACCAAACTATCTAGTAGAGTTCAGTCTATGGAAGATGTTCATAAATTACAAGCCAATTTGAACACACTAAGTGTTTGGGCGTCCACTTGGCAAATATGGTTTAATGTAAATGAATGTAAAGTTATGCATCTGGGTACCAACAACCTGAATGCATCAATGTCTTAGGGGGAGCTACACTGGTGGAGTCACTTGTTGAGAAAGATCTGGGTGTACTTGTAGATCATAAACTAAATAACAGCATGCAATGTCAATCAGCTGCTTCTAAGGCCAGCAAGATATTGTCGTGTATTAAAAGAGGCATGGACTCGTGGGACAGGGATATAATATTACCACTTTAAAAAGCATCAGTGCAGCCTCATCTAGAATATGCAGTGCAGTTCTGGGCTCCAGTTCATAGAAAGGATGCCCTGGAGTTGGAAAACATACAAAGAAGAGCAATGAAGCTAATAAGGGGCATGGAGAATCTAAGTTAGGAAGAATGATGAAAAGAATTAAACCTATTTAGCCTTGAAAAGGGACGACTAAGCGGGACATGATTAACTTATATAAATATATGATTGGCTCGTCTCGGGAAAAAAAAGGTGTAAAGGATTTGCCAGACACAGGTTCTGTGTCGACGCCCGGGGGTTAATCAGCTCCAAGGTCTGCTAGAGTGACGCGATCTGTTACCACACAGGCTTGCAGGCTGAGGAGAGGGAGAACCTATCACAGCCTGGCCTGACGGTTCTAGCTCCCGCCCTTGGTCTATTTATACCCTCACTTGCAGCATGTTCCTTGCCTGCGATTGTCTGGTTTCCTGGCTCTGCGATTCCTGCTATTTACCTGATTGACCGCTGTTACTTATTGACCCTGACTTGCCTGACTATTACCCTGCTCTGATTTTGCTACTACTTACTCCCCTGGTTTGATTCGGTTCGTTCACCACTGCCTGTTGCTCACGGTGTTTCCATGGGCAACTGCCCCTACTTCCCACTTTGCTTCCGTGTGCCCTTGTCTTGTGTTGTCTGTCTTGCACTTACTGAGCGTAGGGACCGTCATCCAGTTGTACGCCGTCACTTAGGATGGGCCGTGCAAGTAGGCAGGGACTGAGTTGTGGGTAGATTAGGGCTCACCTGTCCGTCTCCCTACCCCGATTCATTACAAAAGGTTCACGTTCTTTACTGTGCTAAATAGATTAGAAAAAAGGAACACGGCGCCACAAGAAACCAAATGAGAACCGGATAAGGTAAACGATCACGGTGGATGAAACAATTACGCTCACCTCGGGTGGTGGACACCAGAGGTGTCAATAAGGCATGGAAAGCTGCAGCCAGGTCCAAAGCACAGCCAAACAGAGTTTGATGTCAGATTTGTAGAGTAGTTGGAAAATAAGAAAAAATGGACCAACGGCGCTGCTTAAATAGAGGTATTATAGGTATTATACGACCATCTCAATTAATAAAAGTAAAAGGACTTTGTCAACAGGCTACGCGTTTCGACACCGAACCGGCGTCTTCTTCAGGCCAATACAGACTGTGCAGTTCCTGCCTGTTTATACAAGAGGGCAAGGAAAAAGACCGCCAGAAAAAACAGGTTAAAGGTCACGAGAAAACAACATTGTAATAACTGTCAAAACATACATACATAATGATTTTACATATAAAAGAAGGATATAAAGGAAGGGAATGGCGATGATAATTCAAAAATGTTTTACGTATTACAAATGTATATCCCTTATGTCAGATTCGTTCTGCCGTGTCACCAAGGAGTTTTCCCCGAAAAAAAGTTCAACAACCAGAATATTATATATACACATATCTGTAAGTAATCATACGGTCACATGGTTAGTTATAAGTGTATGTTTGTTTTAAAATACCATAATACAACATTAAAATTACAAAAAACTGCTGAGTCAAGCGTCACTGGTTACCGCATGTTGAACCGCACAGGACCGCGGAGCTTAATAGTGAAGAAACAGAACGGGACTAAGATATTTAGAGACGGTGAGTAACAAAAGATCGCAATATAGAATCATTTAAACACTAATGGATAAACGGTGTCCCATATTTTATGTAGATAAAAGATATGTGATTACAAGTTACGCGGTGTGTCACCAAAAAACGAACTTCTACATTTAGGCAAAGAACTGGCCATAATTGCATTAATAATGGACGGACTAATCACATGAAAGGTCCTGGACCTGTGTAAATAAAAAATATATATACATGTTTGAAAAAAGCCATATATATGAAGGACATGTAAAGGAAAAAAAGAGAAGGAGACATAACAAATTACTGTTGGTGAATAAAGATACTCTGCCAGAATCGAAAAAGGATATACGAATAAGGATGAATTTTTATTCTAAAGACGATTCTGTAAGGTCATTTAGACCATTTGGATGTAAGGTTTCTAATTTATAAATCCAGAAGTTCTCCCTCTGCTTGAGTCTAATGAATCTATCTGGTATATCTGGTGGTATCTGTTCAATTGGGGTAACCATAATGTCCGAAAATTTGCAATTGTGTTTAAAAGTACAGTGGCGGGATACACTTTGTTTTAAAAATCCCTTATTGATATTAAACCTGTGTTTGTTAATCCGGTTCCTTAATGTTTGTGTGGTACGACCCACATACTGGAGGTTGCATGTGCACTGAAGTAGATAAATGACAAAAGAACTCCCGCAATTTACAAATCTTTTATCGGGAATTTTTCTCCCGTTATTGCGGAGTGATACTCCCTGCATTTGTTAGTAATATTGTTACAACAGAGGCACCTATTTTGACCACAACGAAATGAGCCTTTTAAGTCTGTTGGTAGGCTATGGTTTATCATTTTAATGTTGCGCAATTTGCTGGGGGCTATTATATTTTTAATTGTTTTAGCCCGTCTATATGTGATGTTAGGTTTAGCGGGTATCACGGATTTTAGGAACGGGTCATTTGTCAAGATATGCCAGTGTTTTCTGAGAATGGTACTAATAATATTGCTTCCTTTATTGAATGAGGTTATAAAGTTTGTTTTAACCACTTCATGATTTGATTTATTCTTTGTGCCTGTAGGCTTCAATTGGATACATTCGTTTTGTATCAGAATCCTGGCTTTTAACTCTGCACCCCTAATAAGGCTTCTTGGAAAGCCTTTTTCCAAAAATCTTTGATTTAGAATTCCACACTCTTGGTCAAAAATTTATTCATCGGGACAGTTTTTCCTAATTCTTCGGTATTGACCGAAAGGGACATTTTTAAGCCATGGGGGATAATGTGCGCTTTTAAAAAAATCGAGATAACTATTCACATCAACCGTTTTGAAAGGAGTCCTAGTTGTAAAAAGGCCACTGTTCTTTCCGATTGTTAAATCTAGGAAATCAATACTTGCGTCTGAAAAATTATGAGTAAAAGTAAGACCAAAGCTGTTGTTGTTTAAAAATTCTATAAAATCACTGGCAGTAGCAGAGTCGCCTTTCCAGATAAAAAACAGGTCGTCAATAAAACGTCTATATAGTAAGATTTTCTCTCTAAAACCATGCTCACTCAGTATGAGGGCTTCCTCAAAGGCCCCCATATATAAATTCGCGTATGAAGGGGCAAAATGTGTCCCCATTGCACATCCTTTTATTTGTCTATAAAATTTCCCATCCGAATTAAAAACATTGTGAGATAAAATAAAATCTACACATTCCATAATAAAATTGAGCTGTGTGTTTGAATAACGCAAATCTGTTGCAAGGTAATCTGAGATAGTTTGTACACCCTGTGTATGGGGGATATTGGTATAAAGTGAAGATACATCAGCCGTAAGAAAACTGATGTTGGACAGATCACATGTCGACTGTAGTTCAAATAGATCCCTTATGAGATGCGTTGAATCTTTGAGAAAGGAAGGTAGTTTAGAGACTAAGGGTTGGAGGTGGATGTCTATAAAATGTGATAAATTACTCGTCAGGGAACCTATTCCTGAGATTATTGGTCGACCTGGGGGATTAGAAAGAGCTTTATGAATTTTAGGGAGAGGGTACATGAATGGAATGGTTGGAAACGGAACAGTCAAGAACATTTTCTCTTTTTTGCATAAAAGGTTATTGGTAAATGCAGTTTCAATCAGGGATTTGTATTCGGTTTCAAATTCAGAAATAGGATTATATTTTAATTCCTCATAGTACAGGGTATCTGAAAGTAGTCTATGGGCTTCGTTTAGATAATCGGATCCATCTTGTATGACTATACCCCCCCACTTTATCCGCGGACCTTATTATAATGTCCTGGTTTTTCTGCAAGTTTTTGAGGGCTCTCCGTTGGGAGAAAGACAGGTTATCCCTGGGGGCACTGCACTGTTTGATGGTTTTAAAATCAGTGCTGACCAGGTTGGAAAAAGTTTCTAGGGCCGGACCCCTATGATATAAAGGATAGAATGAGGATTTTGGATGGAGATCGGTCCTGACAGATGTGATGCTATCTGTTATAGTCTGGTTAGGCACAATGATGGAGAGATGGCAAAGTGACGTAGCAAAGTCATTTTCCGCATGAATTTATTTAGATCCATGAACAGTTCAAAACCATCAGATGAGATGAGGTGGGACAGAACGAAAGCCCCTTTGATAATAGACTGATTTCATCTGTACTAGGGGTATATTTTGATAAATTAAAGATTTTCATTAAATTAGTTTGTGTTTTTTCTTTAGTGACAATGGTAGAACTCTTGGTACGGTGTCTCCCCCCTCTACACCCTCTGTATCTAACCCTAGTTTTCTTTTTTAATGTGTGTTCTCTGTACTAGCGGAAAATAGGAGTTTATGGTCTGGGATGGAGTTGTCTGGCCCTCCCGAGACTGGCACAGGGGCGTGATAGGAGGCATCGTGGGGACGGAGGGAAGGCCTAAAAAAGGGGGGTTGGTGGAATTGATTGAGCCTGAAAAGGATAGTCAATTTTGGGGGGTCATTATGGGGGAGGATCCGACAAAATGAGTGGTCAGATCCAAAAGGGATGGTGAATGACCAGGGGTGACAGTAATATTGCTAGACTCATTGGACCTGGAGGAGTTGGGAGAGGGACCTAAGGGAGTGCCAGGAAGGAGGTTATGGAGAAGAAGGTGTGCATCAAGGTCACAGGATTTGAAGGCGAATTGTGGAATATGGCCTGGGGGTTTTGGATCTAACGCGATATTGCGTGGCTTGCTATAAGTCTGGGACCTGGGGGTAGGTTGGACTATGTAAGATAAACTACTAATGGTAGGTACTAGTTGGTTCAGGATATTTGGAGAGGATGTACTTGACGTTCGGACTGAAATACGGGAAGGAGTATTGGGAATGTTGAATTTCATGCCCGGGTTGAACCTGGGTGAGGATTTAAACCTAATTGATGATTTAGAGGGGTATAATGGGAGAAATGTTTTCTTGTTAATGATATTGGTGTTAGTATTTGGAGGTTGAATTGATGTCCAATCTCCAATTTTGTTATTGGTATAATCATTTCTATCTCGTGTAAGTTTGCGTATCTTTTTTGATATGGTTGATTTTTCAAAAATTTTGAGACGATCAAACGTTGATTTTTCACGTTTTTTGAAATCGGGGTGGGGAAAGAACGAAACAAATTGATCGATAAGACCTTCAATGGTAGATGCAGAAGATAATATTAATTCGGACCTCTTATAGATTAACCGGTCAATGAAGCCTAAATTACAGTGCTCCAAATATTTGAACCAATTGGAACTGAAATTGGAATCAGTAGGAAAGGGGGAATCTAGTACTAATCTAAGGCCCCTAGGGGCCATTTTCTCACATATATAGATATTCAAGAAATAACAATCAATGCTATGAAAAGCTTCCTCTTTCAGAAGGTCCTCCAAACGTAGAAACAGGGCAGTCATAGTCCTGGTTTGCTCTTCATTGAAAGGATTGTCGGGGACAACCGAAATATCCTTTTCTGAGTCCATATTAGTCATTTCGGACAAGAGTGATTCGCGGGATTTGACTCTCTCCAATAAAGATTCCATCATAATAATGTGTAGGAAAGACGGGTAAAGAGGAGCTGTATGGGCAGCCAGTGTCCAAGGCTCCTAACCAGTCAAAAGAACTGTGTCCAATAAAGGAGCTTCTCGATTGCCAGGAAACGGACACTTCAAGGGACTTTGTGTACACGTCCAGCCGATAGTACTAAATAGATTAGAAAAAAGGAACACGGCGCCACAAGAAACCAAATGAGAACCGGATAAGGTAAAGGATCACGGTGGATGAAACAATTACGCTCACCTCGGGTGGAATAGTCTACCGCAGGAGCTGGTCACAGCAGGGACAGCATATGGCTTTAAAAAAGGCTTAGTTAATTTCCAAGAACGAAAAGATATCAGCCCCTATGTCAATGTGTAGAATTTTTGTTTCATCTCTTCCCTTCACCCATCCCTTGGATGAACTTGATGGACATGTGTCTTTTTTCAACCGTACTAACTATGTAACTAGGTAACAATATGGAACATTACTACTGTGGGGGCACAAAAGGAAGCATTACTGTGAAGGGAGCATAAAATGAGCAATTATTACTAAGTGGGGGCACAATCGGAGTCCAGTGGCTAAAACAATCTGGTACGGGGATGAAACTAGCAAGAGTTGTCAAGCAACAAACCAGGTTCGGTATATAGCTAAGCAACAACAGATTGTAGAGTGAGGCAGAAAGGCTCTAGACTACAGACAGGAAGCTCAATAGTCTGGTAATCAGGAAGAGCAAGGGGCAGACTTTTATAGTAAGCAAAAAGGGTCAGATCAATCAAGCAATCAAGAGAAACTAGACAACAGATACAGTAAAGAAGCACTGGTTAGCTAAATAAGTATATCTGCTGCCTGGGACACAAGAGTTTCCGGGTTCAAATTCTGAAAGAGGCACTATTAGGCCGGGTTTACACGAGCGTGTGCGTTTTGCGCACGCAAAAAACGCGGCGTTTTGCGTGCGCAAAAGGCACTTAACAGCTCCGTGTGTCCCCCTCGTATGATGCGCGGCTGCGTGATTTTCACGCAGCCGCCCTCATTATGACACTCCGTTTGGATGTTTGTAAACAGAAAAGCACGTGGTGCTTTTCCGTTTTCATTCATCCTTTCACTGCTGTTGCGCGAATCACTCTTGTCCCACGGAAGTGCTTCCGTGTGACATGCGTGGTTTTCACGCACCCATTGACTTCAATGGGTGCGTGATGCGCGAACAGCGCACAAATATAGGACATGTCGTGCGTTTCACGCAGCGGACATACGCTGCGTGAAAATCACGCACCTGTCTGCACGGCATCATAGATTAATATAGGTCCGTGCGACGCGCGTGAAAATCACGCGCGTTGCACGGACGTATAACACGCTCGTGTAAATGAGCCCTCACTGTGTGGGGCCTACAGAGTGCATGATTATGAGGATTCTTTAATGAAAGAGCAGTGAGACTATGGAACTATCTGCAAAAGGATGTTGTGATGGTTAATTTAATGAACAAATTCAAGGAGGGCCTGAATGGTGTACTTGAAAAATATACAATATACAAATATATATGGGAATTTGATTCTGCAGATGAGACGTTGATCCAGGGACTTATTCCATGTATGGAATCAGGAAGTATTTTTTCCCCCTAATAACGGGCAATTGACACCCATCTCATGGGGTTTTTGCCTTCCCCTGGATCAACACTGTAGGATTATAGGTTAGACTTGATGGCCCTGGGTCTTTTTTCAATGTTATATACAGTACTATGTAACTGTGGTACTGTACTGTATTCACTGATATGGTCTGGAAACCGGCTGTGTAGAAATAGAATCTACCACTATATGGTCACAGTATGGTGGTAATTGGTCTATGCATAGTTACGTATGCAGTAACAGTATGGTGGTAATATTCAGTCAGTGTGGGGTGTATCCAACAATGAGACCTATAAAAACTACAGCTCCGTCAGTGAAAAAATTAAACCGTTATGGCTCTTACAACATGGTGACAGAAAAAATACATTCTTTTTACAAAAGTAATTTTTTTTGTGCAAAAAGTTGTAAAACATAAAAAAGTACTATATATTAGGTATCGCCGGAATCATACTGACTCACAGAATAAAGTTAACATGTAATTTATGAAGCGTGGCCAACGCGATATTAATTTTTTTTTTAAAAAACTATGCCAGAATTGCTGTTTTTTGGTCACCTTGCCTCCCAAAAAAAAAGGATAAAAAGTGATCAAAAGGTCGCATGTACCCCAAAATGGTAACAATAATTTGTTCAGCTCGTCCCGCAAAAAAACAGCCCTCATACCACTACATCTATGAAAAAATAAGATAAGTTAAGCCTCCAATAAGTCAGGAAATAAAAAATATGCAGTTGTGCAGGGCCAAGGGGAACATTTCTTCTGTTTTAAGAAGCGATTTATCAAGGTCCTAAAATTAGGGAACCAGGAAGGAGAGGGCACAAACATATCTGCTGGAAGCGAGGGTGCCCGTATTATACCAGGACAACACTTCCCAGCAAAATTACCCAAACTGCAAAGGTGCAGAGTGTGGACCTAAGGTGGATAAGAAAGGACATTTATCAGAGCGACAATGGCCTGTGCAGAAAGGATTGTGTCATAGCATAACACACAACTATGGATCATTTTATTATTTTTTTACCCCATTATTATGCCACCTGACTATGCCCCTGATGTATTCTGCCCAGTTTACATGTACCCCCACATTATAAACTGAAATACCAGTAATACTCAAAACTACTACCAAGCAAAATCCACGCTTCAAAAGCCAAATGAACCCTAATGTGTGCCCAAACAGCAGTTTACTTCCACGTATATGGCATCGCCATACCCGGGAGAACCCTTTTAAAATTTTTTGGGTTGTGTGTCTCCAGTTGCACAAGCTGGGCACGACATATTTGCCACTGAAATAGCATATCTAGGGAAAAAGAAAATGTTTTACTTTGCACTATCCGCAGCGTAATCATTTATGCAAAAGACCTGTGGGGTGAAAATGCGCACTACACCCCTTAGTAAATTATATAAACCAAAATCGAACAAAAGGAGCATATAGACTAGAATAAAATATATATTGTATCATAAAGAGGTTTATTTATTAATTTAAGCAACAACAGAGATAAAAACACAAATATATAATATATTACAAAAATAAAAAAATAAAAAATGATATCAAACACCAAATATACAACGCCACATTGGTTTCCATGGAGTGAGATATGATATTATTTTGCTACATTAGGTAAAAGCAGCATGGCAAAGAATATACGTTGCAGATATACGTCTAGAAGAAAAGGTCAGTACATATCACAATAGAGGTGTATTGAATCATCACCTTGAAAAGCCTCTGACATCAAATATGCATGCATATAGTACTGAAACCTTGCCAGGAAAAGAAAAGATTAAACTCTTACTCACATGAAATAAAGTGCAATGCAGTAACTGGCGTGTATGCCGCCTCGACGTGCGTTTCTAGTTAGTTCTCCTCCTCAGGAGAACTCCTTAATAAATGCCTTGAGGGGTGCAGTTTCCAAAATTGGGTCACTTCTCTTGGTTTCTTTTATTATTTCAGATCAGCGCCTCTGCAATTGTGAACCAATACTGTGTAAATTGCCAGATTAGGCCTCAACTTCGCATGGTACTCTTCACTCCTGAGCCCTGTCAAATGTCCAGGCAAAAGATTAGGGCCACATGTAGGGTGTTTCTAAAACCGGGAAACACAGCATAATAATTAGAGAGCTGTCTTATTATGGTGGCACAAGTTGGGCACCACATATGGACATATCCATGGGAAAAAAATCCCATTTTCACTCTGCAACGTCGAGTGCACACCAATTCCTGAAAAACACCTGCGGGGTAAACATGCTCACTATACCCCTAGGTGAATACCTTGAGGGGTGTCGTTTTAAAAATGGGGTCACTTCTGGGGGATTTCTACTGTTTTGGTCCCACAGGGGCCTTGCAAATGCGACATAGCGCCCAAAAACCAAAAGCCAAATGGCGCTCCTTCCCTTCTGAGCCCTACAGTGTGCCCAAAAAGCAGTTTATTACCACATATTGGGTATTGCCGTACTCGGGAGAAATTGATTTACAAATGTTGGGGTTCTTTTGTTCCTTTAGTTGTTGAGAAAATGAAAAAATATTGAGCTAAATCTACGTCTCATTGAAGAAAAAGGATTTTTTTTATTTTCACTGCCCAATTCTAATAAAATCTGTGAAACACATGTGGGGTCAAAATGCTCACTACAACACTGAGTGAATTCTTCAAGGGGTGTAGTTTCGTGAATAGGGTCACTTTTGGGGAGTGTTCACTGTACTGGTACCTTAGGGGGTTTGCAAAAGTGACATGGTGCCAAGAAATCAATCCAGCAAAATCTGTACTCCAAAAGCCAAATGGCGCTCCTCTTCTGATCCTTGCCGTGTGCCCAAACAGTAATTTATGACCACATATGGGGTATTTCCATACTCCACAGAAGTTGCTTTACAAATGTTGGGTTTCTTTTTTTCCTTTATTTGTTGATAAAATTAAAATTTTTGAGCTAAAGCTACGTCTTATTGAAGAAAAAGGATTGTTTTTATTTCACTGCCCAATTCTAATACAATTCATGACACCCCTGTGGGGTCAAAATGCTCACTACACCCGTAGATTAATTCCTCAAGGGGTGTAGTTTCCCAAATGGAGTCCCTTTTTGGGCGTTTTCTCTGTTTTGGTCCTTCGGGGGCTTTGCAAATGCGACATTGCCATTCCTGCTAAATTTGAGCTCCAAAAGCCAAATGGTGCTCTTTCCCTTCTAAGCCCTGCTGTGTGTCCAAACAGCCGTTTATGACTACATGTGGGGTATTGTTTTACTCTCGAGAAATTGCTTTAAAAAGGTTGCGTTGCTTTTTCTCCTATAGTCCTTGTGGAAATGAGAAAAAATTTGCTAAACATACATTTTCTTTGAAAGAATGCAGATTTTAATTTTCACGTCCTATTTCCAATAATTTTTGCAAAAAACCTGGGGGATCAAAATGCTCACTATACCCCTAGATAATTTCCTCAAGGGGTGTCGTTTCCAAATGGGGTCACTTGTGGGGGTTTCCCACTGTTTTGTCCCTTCAGGGGCTTTCAAATTGCAACATGGCCTCTGCAAACTATTCCTGCTAAATTTAAGCTCCAAAAGCGAAATGTCGCTCTTTCCCTTCTAAGCCTTGCTGTGTGTCCAAACAGCCATTTAGGACCACATGTGGGGTATTGTTTTACTTGGGAGAAATTGCTTTAATTGTGCGTTTTCTCTTTTATTCCTTGTGGAAATGAGAAAAAATTAGCTAAACCTAAATTTTCTTTGAAAGAATGTCGATTTTAATTTTCATGGCCTACTTCCAATAATTTCTGCAATAAACCTGTGGGGTCAAAATGCTCACTTTACCCTTGGATAATTTCCTAGTTTGCCAAATTGGGTCACTTTTGGGGGGTTTTCCACTGTTTAAGGCACCGCAACAGCTCTTCAAACCTGACATGGAGCCTAAAATAATTTCTAACAAAAAGGATGCCCCAAAATCCACTAGGTGCTCCTTTGCTTCGGATGCCGGTGCTTCAGTCCATAAGCATACTAGGGCCACATGAGGGATATTTCTAAAAACTGCAGATTCTGGGCAATAAATATTGAGTTGCATTTTTCTGGTAAAACCTTCTGTGTTACAAAAAAAAAAAATGGATTCAAAATGAATTTCTGCAAAAAAAAATTTTTTTATTGGAAAATGTCACATCTACATTGCTTTAATTCTTATGAGATGCCTAAAGGGTTAAGAAACTTTCTAAATGCTGTTTTGAATACTTTGTGGGGTGACATTTTTAAAATGACTTATTGGGGGTTTCTAATATATAAGGCCCTAAAAGCCACTTCACAACTGAATTGACCCCTGTAAAAATAGCCTTTTGAAATTTTCTTGAAAATTTGAGAAATTGCTGCTAAAGTTCTAAGCCTTGCAATATCCTAGAAAAATAAAAGGATGTTCAAAAATCGATGCCAATCTAAAGTAGACATATGGTGGATGTTAATTAGCAACAATTTTGTGTGGTATAACTGCCTGTCTTACAAGCAGGTACATTTAAATTTATAAAAATACAAATTTTTGCCAGTTTTCGCAAAATTTTTATGTTTTTCACAATTAAATACTGAATGTATCGATCAAATTTAGCCAGTAACATAAAGTACAATGTGTCGCAAGAAAACAATCTCAGAATCGCTTGGACAGGTAAAAGCATTCCAAAAAGTTACCACATATAGTGAAACATGTCAGATTTGAAAAATGGGTCTCTGTCAGGAAGGTCAAAAGTGTCCAAAGCGGGACGGGGTTAAGGACACAGTGTTTTATTTTTCGGTTTTTCATCTCTACATTGGAAAAGCCCTAACTTTTTTTCACCCATGACCTTAGCCGTACGAGGGTTTTTTTTGCAAAAATATGTTATATGTTTTAATGGCACAGTTTAGGGGTATATATAGTGTATTCAATAAAAATAAAAAAAAGAGCAAAGAAGCAGCACTCAAAAATAACGTGGAGTTATTCACCTGACATCACCTGCAATGTTTAATCTTCTCAACGAGGCATTATCAAGGCTTGATAATGCCTTCATTGGGAAGGTGAAACGTTTTGAGTGCTAATTCTTTGCTCTTTTTTTGATATTACATCCTATAAAGAGAGGTCACTCCTTTTTTTGAAGCTTAGCACCTGCCTTTTTTGGTTCAAGCTGCAACAGTGCTGCTCCAACTTTTGTTTATTTTGCTAGTGTATTCAATACATTTTATTAGGGGGGGATGAAAAAAACACCCTTAGGTTTTTGGTATTTATTTTTACAGACAACGGCCTCCGAGTCAGAGTGAGAGTCAGAGTGACTGTGACGTCACACTGACAGTTGGAATACATTACACTACTATGTAGTGTAATGTATTCCAACTGTCAGAGCTGCAGGTAAAAGTAGTAAAAAATAAAAAAGGAAAAAATAAAAGTTAATAACAATTTTTATATAAATGTAAAAATACAAGTTGTTTTTTCCCCATAATATTGTAGAAAATATAATAGAAAATATTATAGAAAAAAATAAAACCGTTAAAACAAAGTACACATATTTGGTATCGTTCGTAAAGACCCAAACTATAAAACTATAATGCTATTTTTCCCGCACGGTGAACACCGCAAAAATAATAAACTAAAAACTATGCCAGCATCGCTATTTTTGGTCTCCACCCCTCCCAAGATATAGAATAAAAAAAGTGATCAAAAATTCGCATGTACCCCAAAATAGTAAAAATAAAAACTAAACACCCGTCCCGCAAAAAAATAATCAGCAGGTATAACTTATAGCAGAGAGAGTTTATTTATGTTTGTTTGTGGAATTAAAGTTAGTACTCCAGTTGAGAGGAATAACAGTTTATTTCAATGACGAGAGTTAGTCATAGTCACTATATAAACTAGATATGAAAAAAGATATACTAAAAGTTGTCTGTTAGTTTAGGTGCAACTGGAGGCATTCCTCCTAGAAGAATTCAGACACCATTTAGATACTCTCAATACTGGAAAATGGATGCATTCCTCCCAGTGTCACTAAACCATCAGTTGTAACAACCTCTTTGAGGCATTCAGCTTAACCTTTCACTGCTCACTCAGGCTAAAATTTTCTATTTCAGCAAACCATCTAGAGTGTCTGAAGTGCTAGAGGCATTCCTCTTGAATTTATGAACATTGGAGACGTCTCCTGTGGTATGTTACACATTCAGTATTAGGGTATGTTCACACGGCCTATTTACGGACGTAAATCGGGCGTTTTTGCCCCGAATTACGCCCGAACATAGCGCCTCAATAGCGCTGACAAACATCTGCCCATTGAAAGCAATGGGCAGACGTTTGTCTGTTCACACGAGGCGTATATTTACGCGCCGCTGTCAAATGACGGCGCGTAAATAGACGCCCGCGTAGAAGAAGTGACCTGTCACTTCTTTGGCCGTAATTGGAGCCGCTATTCATTGACTCCAATGAATAGCAGCGCTAATTACGTCCGTAATTGACGCTGCGTTCAAGCGCCTGCACATGCCGGTACGGCTGAAATTACGGGGATGTTTTCAGGCGGAAACATCCCCGTAATTTCAGCCGTTACGGACCCCCGCCGTGTGAACATACCCTTAGAGGCATTCCTCTCAAAATCAACAAGCACATGAAGGCAATCCTCCTATGGTATATTACACACTCCGTGTCAGAGGCATTCCTCTCAGAATCAGCGGACACATGGAGGCATTCCTACTACAGGATATGACACACTCAGTATTAGAGATTTTTCTCTCTGAATAAGCAAACACATGGAGGTATACCTCCCAAAGAGCTACACATTCAAACTCTCCCTCTATTGTCGCTAAACCATGGTGTTGATATTCTGTTGGTATTATAAGGGCTAGTCCTAACAAGGATTGTTTATTACAATGGAAGAGGTTTTTCAAGCCTTGAAGGACATGTCTAAGGCTACATTCACACGACAGTTGATCAGTTTTTAATGCCCATTTTTTTCACTGTCAGTTTTTCTTGGCCATTTTGCATCAGTGTGTCTCCAAATTTGTATCCATTTCCAGTTCATCTGTCCATTTTTAATGACCGTTTGCCATCTGTTTTTCATGGCCGTTAAAAAAAGTGATGGATTTAATTTGTTGGTTTTATTGTCCAAATCCCGTGAAAGCACCACAGTTTCCATGTAGATAGTGCTGCAATGACCCTGTAGATAGTGCCATAGTGCCCACTGTAGATAGTGCCCACATAGTGCCACAGTGCCCACATATAAAGTGCCAGTGCCCTCATAGTGCCACAGTACCCATGTATATAGCACAACAGTGTCCCCTGTAAGGACACACCCCCATATAGTGCCACAGTGCCATGTAGATAGTGTCACACCCCTGTAGATAGCACCAACCCCCCACTTGTAGATAGCACCCCACGTTGTAGAAAGCAAGTCCCCCCGTAAATGACACCTCCCCCTGTATACTGCACCCCCCCATGTAGATAGCACCCCACCCCATAAATGGCACCTCCCTCCCTGTAGATAGCTCCACTGCAGCTCCCTGTGGGAGCGGAATCCCTCTGGTTGGGGATTTCACTCCTAGTGGGAGCCCCTGATGTCTCTGTCCATATATAGACAGTGACACCTAGCGGAATCCCCTGGCCAGAGCGTCGGCTAGGGATTCCGCTCTGGCAGGGGATTTCAGTGGTAGCCACTGACGTCACTGTCCATATATGGACAGTAATGCCAGCGGCTTCTGTAGTAGCGGAATCCCCTAGCCAGAGCGTTGGTCGGGGATTCCAGTCCTACAAGGAGTTACAGTGGCGCTATCTGTGGGGGAGTGCCATCTACGGGGGGCCACTTTCTACAGGGGGGTGCTATCTACAGAGGGGATCAGAGGGAGACAGAAGTTCCCGGCCGGAGATCTCGCAATGCTCTGGCCGGAGACTCCACAGTTGAAAGCCCGACATCACTGTTCATATATTGACAGTAATGTCAAGGGCTTCCCCGGGCTCAGCACTCAAAGTAGCGCTGTGTGCGGGGAATAGTCAACCAGGATCAGTTGTTACCGGCCGTTACAAGGATTGATTCCTAAAAAACGGACGGTGAAAACGGATCCATTGACTTCTATGGGAGCCGTCAAAACTACCAAAAATGTCCTATTTTTTTTGATGGCCAGTTTTCATGGGCCGTTAAAAAACAACAGCAGTGTGAATACACCCATAGAACTCTATTGTTCTAAAAACGGGGAAAGCACCTGGCCCAGATGGGATCCCTATAAAGTTATACCATAGACACTCCGATAATCTCATCACCTCTCTATGTTCTATGTACTCACATGCCCTAAGAATAGGTAAACTACTGGACAGTATGTATAACACGACTATAACAGTTTTGTTAAAACTAGATAAGGACTCTTTTGAATGTGGCTCATATCGCCCGATATCGCTGCTAAATAACGATTATAAATTACTTACAAAGGTATTAGCAAACAATAAGGTAATTCTTCAGGTAATCCACGCAGATTAGTCAGCCTTCATGCCTGGGAAATCTACTTTGGACAATAAAAGGAAAGTACAAGTTCTTACTCAAATAGGGGTAGCTATTGTCACGTTGGGTTTGTGGACCCACTGGTCCATACAGCCTTGACGGTATGGCAGCTGGCCAACAGGACACAGGTCACAGTCTATAGTTGGTATAGTGTACCTGTGGCAGCTTGGACAGTAGCAAGAAAGGCTCGGCTGGGACTCAGCAGCAGGTAGACGTCAGGCGTGGAGTATCAGGACAGCACGACTACAGCTCAGCACAGTGATAGCACTGGATACAGGTTACAGGTGACACGAAGGGTCTGTGGACCCACTGGGCCGTACCGCCTTGGCGGTAGGGCAGCTGGCCAACAGGGAGCAGTTCACAGTCTATGGTATATAAGGTACCTGTGGCAGCATGGACAGTAGCTTGGCAGGAACTAGGCAGCGGGTGGACATCGGGCGTGGACAAGCAGGTAAGCGTGGTATCCAGCACAGCATGACTATAGCAAGCACGGCACTAGATCGGGATACAGGTACAGGAACGGGAACAGAAACACTGGGAGCAGGAAACACTAGGGGACCATTTGCATAGACAGACTAAGGGATACACAACAACGCTCAGGCATAGAACTAGCGGGCTGGACCGCTCTTATAGTCCAGGGTACTCACGGGTCAAAGTTCGTCCATCCGGTCCGGCAGAGGTGAGTGGACGCGAGGAGGAGGCTGGGGCCAGCGCTTGCCGACTCGTGGCTGAAGCTGTCAGGGGAAGGTTGGAGCTGACAGCCCGCAGCCACGGACATTACAACAGGTACAGGAACGGGGAACACTGGGAACTGGAAAACACTAGATGACCATTTGCATAGACAAACTTTGGGTTCGACAACAACGCTCAGGCATTCGAGGAAGGGGCACATCCCTTCTTATAGCCCAGGGTGCTCTGGGAGCAATGAGCTCAATCTTCCACCTGCGTGCTCTTTGGCTCCTTGAGTCTGGACTGAGCTCGCGAGCGCACCCTGGTGGTCACTGTGGAACAGGACGGCCGTATGTGCAGACCTCTCTGGAGAGAAGGGCGTCAACTGGATGGAAGGAGTTCGTGGTCAGCGACCACGGACGTTACAGCTATGAAAGTCAATTGGGCATTGGCATCTCTTGACGCAGCAAAAGCTTTCGATATGATTGAGTGGCCCTACTTACTTGAAACCATCATATTTCATTAGATGGTTTTGAATTCTATACAAAACGCCAAGAGCACAAATACTAGTAAATGGTATACTTTCCACATACTTCCCTCTCCACAGAGGTACTAGGCAGGGATGCCCCCTCTCGCCATTACTTTTTGCTCTCGCTATTGAGCCTTTGGCAATCCACATAAGGCATCATCCAAAATACAGGGGAATAAAATAAGGAACAAGAGAAGATAGAATTGGCCTATATGCTGATAACATGGTCCTTTATATGTCTCAAACTAGAGATTCTCTTCCGTTGGCCATTGATGCCTTGGATAAGTTTTGGCAATTCTCCGCACTTCATATTAACTGGAGCAAGTCCTTTTTCATGCCCTTGCAGGGGATGGGATGGTCTGAACATGGCTTGCGAGTAGTGTCAACATTTCAATACCTGGGTTTAATACAATATAGATATAGACTATAGACACTATAACTGATTTAATTCATTGGCATTAACACTGACAGGAATCACTAAGTATCCTTTACGTCTGGTTACCTGCTGCTATACACCGCCTCTCATTCCTGTTATGTTCCCTTCTGAACTTTTTTGCTTGGAGTCATAGACACAGGTTATATTAATGCCAGAGCCCGAACGTTTTTCATGTCGATTTGCAACCGTGCAGGTGCAGGACCCGTTTTTACGGATCCCTCATAGACTAGAGTCTATTGAGGGATCTGGGAAACTAGGCAAAAATAGGACATGTCCTATCTTTTCCCAGGCCGTAAAAAGTAAAAAAAAACGGGCCTAACAGCTCTTGCACACAACCGAGATCGGGCTGTGAAAAACGGTCCATGTCTCGGACGGATTTTTCCCGGCTCGACCAGAGTTTAGGTGAACGGGACTCCCAGCATCATAGACATTTCTAAAGCTAGGTGTCTCTGCCTCCCGACGGAACTGCTGTTCCGTACCGTATCATTTTGTTCAGTACAAAACAGCAGTTCCGTGGGGAGGCAGGAACTCCTAGCATCATAAATCTATATGATGCCAGGAGTCCCGTTCACCTGTACCATGATCGGGCTGCGAATTCCATCTGACACACCGACCGCTTTTCACGGGCCGATTTTGGACGTGTACAAGAGCTGCAAGGCTCTATTCACACCACAGTGTCCGACACGACACGACAGTTTCTCACATATTCAAGAAAATTTCAAAAGGCTATGTTTTCAAGGACCAGTTCAGTTCTGAAGTGACTTTAAGGGGCCCATACTTTGCAAACCCCCATAAATCACCACATTTTAAAAACTGTACCCTCAAAGTATTCAAAACAGCATTTAGAAAGTTTCTTAACCCTTTAGGTGTTTCACAGGAATTAAAGCAAAGTAGAGGTGAAATTTACAGATTTCATTTTTTTTGCGGAAATTAATTTTTAAGCCATTTTTTTCTATAACACAGAAGGTTTTACCAGAACTAAAAATTTATTACCTAGATTCCACAGTTTTTAGAAATGTCCCACATGTGGCCCTAGTGTGCTAATGGACTGAAGCATCGGGATTAGAAGCACAGGAGCACCTAGTGGATTTTAGGGCATTCTTTTTATTAGAATATATTTTAGGCACCATGTCAGGTTTGAAGAGGTCTTGTGGTGTCAAAACAAAGGAAACACCCCCAAAAAATACCCCAATTTTGGAAACTACATCCCACAAGGAATTTATCTAGCATTTGGACCCCACAGGTGTTTTACTAGATACCCCATAGTGAAGTAGCCATCTTTATCTTGACTTTTAATGCATTAAATACACAGTGGCAAGATCCTTTATCTTGACTTTTTCAATGGCTTTTTTTTGTGTGCTATTGCAGCAAGTTATCAGAGTCAAGCTAAAGATGGCTACATCCGTATGTGGTCATAAATGGCTTTTTGGACTCAGAAGGGAAGGAGCGCCATTTGGCTTTTGGAGCTCATATTTAGCAGGAATGGTTTGCGGAGGCCGTGTCGCATTTGCAATGCCCCTGAGGGGCCAAAACATTGGAAACCCCTTCCCCATTTGGGAAGCTACACCCGTCAAGGAAATAATCTAGGGGTATAGTGAGAACTTTGACCCCACAGGTATTTTGCAGAAATTAGTAGGCCGTGAAAATGAAAATCTTAATTTTTTTCCAATAAAATGTAGGTTTAGCTAGCTTTTTTAAATTTCCACAAGAAATAAATGAGAATAAGCACCCTAACAGTTGTAAAACAATGTCTCCCGAGTACGGCAATATCCCATATGCGGTCATAAACTGCTGTTTGGAGACACGGTAGGGCTCAGAAGGGAAGGTGCAGCATTTTGCTTTTGGAGCGGCTTCTGGGCACTATGTTGCATTTGCTGAGCCCCTCTAGTACTAGTACCCCAAAAATGACTCCATTTGGGAAACTACACCCCTTGAGGAATCATCTAGGGGTATAATGAAAATTTTGACCCCAAACTTTTTTTGTTGAATTAATTAGAATTAAGCTGTGAAAATAAAAAAATAACATTTTTTTCCAATAAGATGTAGTTTTAGATCAGCATTTTTCATTTTCACAAGGAATAAAGAAGAAAAATCACCCTAACATTTGTAAAGCAATGTCTCCCGAGTATGATAATACCCCATATGTGGTTATAAAGTGAGCATTTAGACCCCACATGTGCTTTTCAGAAATTAATATGCAGTGGATGATGCAAAGTGAAAATTGCAATTTTTCCATTGATTTGCCATCTCACCGCACAATATGTTGTGCCCAGCTTGGGCCATAAATTGTGAACCGGGTTCTCCCGGGTATGGCAATGCCTTACATGTATGGTAGTATTACATTCAGGGGCACAATGTATAATACTATTATATTCAGGGGCGCAGTGTATAGTACTATTATATTCCTGGGCACAGTGTATAGTACAATTACATTCAGGGGCACAGTGTTTGATACTCTTATATTTAGAAGCATAGAGTGTGGCATCATGAGAATTTTATCTCCGTTTATAGGTGCGGAAATATTGGAAAAGTGAGGAGCCGAAGACATCTGAGCTGCAAACTGCAGAAATGGGCCATGCTCAGGAGAAGTCAACATAGAGGTCTGGACCTGATGGAGAAAAGAGAAAAAGAACCAAAAAGAATCTGACACGTCACCTGTGAGTCACTCAATGTACATTTATATTCTCCCTATGACTGATCAGTACTGTAGTCAATGTATGATCTGCAGCGAGTTGACGGATGGTAGCATTCTTTTTTGTTAAACAGCAACTTCCAGCATATCCTAACCATTGTTCAGGCTATACTGGGAGCTGTTGTTTTATGTCGTACAAATTTATACGGCAGGGGTTAAACTGAATTTGCAAATGATCTCTGTACTGAACTGTATTTATTCTTGTGCTGTATATATGTACTGAGCTTGGTTCTGGTCCTGTATATATGTACTGAGCTTTCTTCTGGTGCTGTATAGACGCACTGAGCTTGTTTCTGGTGCTGTATTTATGTATTGAACTAGGTTCTGCTGCTGTATATATTTAATGAGCTTGGTTCTTGGGCTGTTTTTATGTGCTGAGCTTGGTTCTGGGGATAGATTATATATATGTACTGAGGTTGGTTCGGGTGCTTTATATATGTATTGAGCTTGGATCTAGAGTTATATATATGCACTGAGCTTTGTTCTGGTGCTGTATATATGTACTGAGCTTGGTTCTGGGGCTGTATATATTTACCTTCTCTTAAGGTAAAGGTAGATGTTAAATCTACTTTTACCTTAAGAGACGGTATATAACAGTTCTCAACGGTTTGTTTGTGGATCCTCTGTGTCGTCTGGGAGATGATGCTTGTAACCCAGGGCAACGCTTGGAACAGCAGGTTTAGAGGTAGTCAGATGAATAGGCCAGAAGTCAGGACAGGCAGCAGATGTCGTAACGGGCATGGATATCAATAGGTCAAGGCAGGCGGCAGGCAAGGATAGTACAAGTTCAGGCAGAGGTCACAACGGGAAATCCAGACAAAGGCAGAAGGCAAGGTAACAGGGAAACTGGATACAGGGAAGCTCACAGGGATAACTTGGTTGAACAAGCAAGGATCTGAGGGAGAAGGATCCTTAAATAGAAAGGCTTATGATTTTGGTATGCGCTGGCGCTTTAAGAAGGGAAGAGTCAGCGTGTGCACTCTCTAGTGGCTGCAGCCACACATCGTGGATGACGGCCGTGAAGGTAGGAGAGAGACGCAGTTACCTGACGGCGCCCAGAGCCAGCAGAGCGTCCGGATTAGGTGAGTGGAGCTCGGGACGAGAATGAGGGATTGGAGGATACAGGAACCGGAGCAGAGGCCGTGGAAGCAGCAGGGAACGGCGCGGCAGCCGTTACAAGGTAAATATATGCAGCAAAAACTAAACCCCAAAAAACATGGAGGAATCTGTTTTTTTAAATTCACCCATTGTATGGTACTTTAACTGGTTGCCGACACAGGACGAGAATGCTCGTCCTGAGCAGCGAGTACTTGGTGCATTAGGACGAGCATTCTCGTCCTGTGTGACAGCCGTCTGTGCGCGCAATCGAGAGCGGTGCAATGGCTGTAATACACAGCCACGGACCCACTCTGACAGCGGAGAGGAGAGAAACATCTTCTCTACGCCGTTAACCCTTTGAACGCTGCGATGAAAGCTGATCGCGGCATTCAAGGAGAGGGGACTGCACTTTGATCGAGTCACAGAAGAGAACTGTGACGCGATCAAAGCCCATAACTCGTATGGCCAGACAGCCCAGGGTCCATTGAGGGACCCCAGGGCTGTCTGAACATATTTCCTGTTGTTAGGGCATACTGAGGTATGCCATAACAACTGCTTGTACACAGGCTAATGTACTAGCATATAGATCTATGCCAGTACATTACAGTTACAAAATAAAGATTAAAATGATAAATCCCTTTATGGGATTAAAAAAAAAAGTTAAAATGAATGTAAAAAAAATGAATGATAAATAAATAAATAAAAAGTAATAAAAAATACACAGGAACACACATTTCTTTATAATAAATAAACTTTTTAAAATATAAGTCCCAAAACATGAAATAATATAGACATATTTGGTATTGCCACGACCGTAACAACCTGTACAACAAATGTATAACATTATTTTTGATGATCGGTGTATGGTGTAAAAATAAAAAAAAATTAAAACTGCTGCGGAACTGCTTTTTTTCTGCATTTTTGCCAAAATAAAAATGTATAGAAATGAAACAATAATGTATTTGTACCAAAAAATGGTACCTACATAAAGTACAACTCGTCCCGAAAAAAAAATTGCTCTGTCCTCAAGGACAAAATTGGCTGTTAAATGGTGCAAATAAAAAAACTACAACTACAAAAAAATAATCCTTCACATACCACTCCATCGACGTAAAAATAAAAAAAGTTATAAAGCTGCTGACCTCTTTAGTGTCTCAAAGTATTCTGCTTTTCTTCTGTATGGATCATTTTGCTTTTACAACAAATTCAAAACCGTGCCAGATCTGTGGCCGCCTAAACAAAAATAAAGTTAACACGTATTTATACTGCAAGTGGAACGTCGTACAGAAAAAACAATATTGATTAAAAAGTTAATCAATAAGTCCCATTGACCCCAAAATAGTACCAGTGAAAACTATACTGCGTCCTGCAAAAAACAAGCCCACATATGGCTATATTGATAGAAAAACACAAAAATTATTGCTCTTGAAAAGCAGCGATGCTGAAAAAAATTATTTTTGATTTAAATTGTTTTAATTGTGCAAATGTAGTAAAACATAAAAATATTTGCAATATATATACATATTTGATTCCGCCATAATCGTACCAACACATAGAATAAAGATAACATGTAATTTATGCTGCATAGGGAACAGCGTAAATTTAAAACACGAAAAACATTGCTAGAATACCTGTTTGGTGTTTTTCTATTCCCTCCAAAAAAAAACAAAAAAAACACTTTTCTGTTGGCTTGCAAAAAGGCTATGTTGATGGAAAAATAAAAAAGTTATTACTTTTGGAATGCGATAATGAAAAAACAAAAATGTATGCCTGGTCATCAAGGCCAAAATAGGCCTGTAGTTAAGGGGTTAAAAGCCGTTATATAACCTTGCATAGGGTTCGTCATTAGGTGCTCGTAAAATTCAACGTCACATAGTGATTCTTCTATATAGTCATCCTTATGTAGGATGAGTATGCCACCTCCCTTGTCAGCGACCTTTATAACTATACCATAATTTTTTTAGAATGATTTCATCACTGCTTCTTGTACCACAGATAGATTGTGATTAATTATGTTTTTTTTTTTCTCCAAGGATCTGAACTCATTTCCCACCAACATGAAAAAGATTCAGTTTGGCGCCCCCCCCCCCCAACCTCTTTCCCGACATCTCCTTCCCCCTCGCCATGTTCGTTTTCTCTACCGATCAATGACGTGTCATTTCTTTTCCACATTTTTTTTTATGTAACTCGAGCATAAAAACATTTGTACATTTTACAAGCAATATAGTTCTATACACAACACCAGAACCAATTTCATTACATGTATACAGCACCAGAACAAAGCTCATTACATATATACAGCACCAGAACAAAGCTCATTACATATATACAGCACCAGAACCAAGCTCAATACATAAATACAGCCCCAGAACCAAGCTCAATACATAAATACAGCCCCAGAAGCAAGCTCAGTACATAAATACAGCTCCAGAACCAAGCTCAGTACGTAAATACAGCCCGACAACCAAGCTCAGTACATATATACAGTACCAGAACAAAGCTCAGTACTTAAATACAGCTCCAGAACCAAGATCATTACATGTAAACAGCACCAGAACAAAGCTCAATAAATAAATACAGCTCCAGAACCAAGCTCAGTACGTAAATACAGCCTGACAACCAAGCTCAGTATATATATATAAATATATATATATATATATATATATATATATATATATATAGTACCAAAACCAAGCTCAGTACATATATACAGCACCATAACCCAGCTCACTACATATATACACAACACCAGCAGAAATGCAGCTCAATTTAGTGCAACCCCTGCCGTATAGGTTTGCACTAAATTGTTTCCAGCTCCCAGCATGACCCGAACAATGGTAAGGATATGCTGGAAGTTGCGGTTTCAAAAAATAAAATAAAAAATTATATCATAATCATACCACCCATCCTCTCGCTGCAGATTATACAGTCACTACAGTACTGATTAGAGGCAGAATAAACATTTACATTAAAGAGGCTCTGTCACCATATTATAAGTGCCCTATCTCCTACATAAGGAGATGGGCGCTGTAATGTAGGTGACAGCAGTGTTTTTTATTTAGAAAAACTATCTATTTTTACCACGTTATTATAGCTTTATGCTAATTAGTTTCTTAATGCCCAACTGGGCCTGTTTTTACTTTAGACCAAGTGGGCGTTGTACAGAGGAGTGTACACTTCTCTCCATTCATTTCCTCAGCGCAGAGATCCTGCTAGATCAGTACGTGCTGTCTTAGGGTATGTGCACACACACTAATTACGTCCGTAATTGACGGACGTATTTCGGCCGCAAGTCCCGGACCGAACACAGTGCAGGGAGCCGGGCTCCTAGCATCATACTTATGTACGATGCTAGGAGTCCCTGCCTCTCCGTGGAACTACTGTCCCGTACTGTAATCATGTTTTCAGTACGGGACAGTTGTCCTGTGGCACAATCTACAGGAGGCGCTGTGTGGTGCCATTTACAGTGGGCGCTGTGTGGCGCCATCTATAGTGGGCACTGTATGGAGCAATCTACGGTGGGCGCTGTGTGGCACAATCTACAGGGGGCTGGGTTACATTATCTACAGGGGGTAATGTGGAATTATATACAGAGGGCACAGAGGCATTATCTACAGGGGGTGTGTGGCACTATCTACCAGGGAAGGGTGGTAGCGCTATATACAGTGGGGGTGGCTCTATATACAGGGGGACGCTGTGTGGAACAAACTACAGGGGGCACTGTGTGGCGCAATCTACAGGGGTCTGTATGACATTTACAGGGAATACTGCGGCATATACAGAGGGCACTGCGGCATTATCTACAGGGGGTGTGTGGCACCATATACAGGGGGTGTGGAACTATCAAGTAGGGACTGTCACATTATCTACAGGGGGTGTGGCACTATATATATATATATATATATATATATATATATATATATATATATGCAGAGGGAACTGTGGCATGAAATACAGGGGTTTGTGGCACTATATACAGAGGGCACTGCAGTATTATCTCCAGAGTGCACTGTTTAATTATTCTACACATGAAATTCATCCGATTTTAAAAATTTGTCAAAATCAGAAAACAAGGACTAGGAACAGATACAAAACAGATGCAAAACGGCCATCAAAAACGGACCTAGACGGCCGTGTTTAACAGCCGACACCCGAACCCTGTTGTGTGAATAGAAACAACAGCAATCCCTGCGTGGTGTGGGAT
Source organism: Rhinoderma darwinii (assembly GCF_050947455.1). Classification (NCBI taxonomy): domain Eukaryota; kingdom Metazoa; phylum Chordata; class Amphibia; order Anura; family Rhinodermatidae; genus Rhinoderma; species Rhinoderma darwinii. The sequence continues at coordinate 79,280,711 of NC_134697.1, read as the reverse complement.
AGGTAGGAGATGCAGGGTGGAATTGGGTAGTGTAAAGGCGCCAAAACCTAGCTACTCCCTTAAGTTAGGGCTAGTGTTTGGCGTCTTTGCAGGCTCACAAGGCTGCTTCGAAGATTTGTTCTGAGGTCAGTGGACAGTAGCTGCCTTCTGGACTCTCTCTCTTGGCGCTGACTTTGGCGCTGCACTGAATATGACACACGTGACATTACAATGTGTGTGTCAGACTTCAGTGTAGCGCTGAGGCCGTAGTAGAGAAGCAGAGCTCTGACATGGTACACAACAAGTATCTAATCTCTCATGTATCTTATCTATCACAAGCTATGGACCACTGTGATAAAATAGGCACATTTTCAGACCCTAGACTATTATCTTGGTGGACCACTGTGGTAAAAACAGATTAAAAACTGATCAAAACTAACGACAACCAATGACATCTGATGGTTCTCTAGTAAAAATTGTGAAAAAGCCTGATGGCAACTGGTACACGTTTGCATCAGTTTTTGCATCAGTTGTAATCAGTTGTGAGACAGAAAAAGGGATGCGGATACAATTGATAAATGTGAACGCACCCTTACTAATTTTATTTTTCCTTTTCATTTAATATGTTCAGGTCCGATTATCTATCTTAAAAATTTTCTATTTGTCCGGAATTATAGCTACAGTTTTTGTCTAGTTTCAGGGTAAATCAATTGAGGAAAAACACCATCGATACTCAATACGAGAGATTATGCTTTTTGAATTTTATTTATATATGTCTACATACGGAGTATTTACTATCCTGGCTGCCTTTATAACGTTATATTCTATACTGTTTCTTATTTAGACATTGATATTCTGTCACATATTCTCAATGGGGTAGGATCACAAAGATATCTGCGCGCATTTTTTGCGCACACATCTATGTATTGGTATCTTCCCTATTTTTGATTTTTTCTTTTCACATTTTATATATGATATGATTTTTTATATTTTCACACTTGCACTTCACATTATGTTTTATATTTATAACTACGATCAACTGAGTCTATTAATTATTGATACAAATATAATGGTGGTTTCTCTTGGCTCAAATACCCACAAAATCTCTCTCAGACCGGAGCAGGCAAAACTAAATTGGGTATGATTCAACAAATACCCTAAATAACATATATAAAGTACAGTGAACTTTACCGCTCAGACGGCACTGGTAACAGTCCAATATCATTCAGTATGGGCTCTCTCCCAGAAAAATGCAGTGGACAGTCCGCAATCCAATGAGCGTGTGGATGGTAATTCTTATCCTTGTAGTTCCACCAAGCTCCTTATCGTCTCTCTCCACATTCAAAGAACTCCTGGTAGGAAAAGGATCTTATGTCTCTAATAGATGGAAAAAGGAAGACACATAGTGCAACACCCTCTGAAAAAAGATTGCTCCACGCCAAGTTTAATCCATACTCACAGAAGTAACAAGAAATAAAAGCATCAAGGTAAGTAAAAATCTTTACAATTTCTAGGCGGCACGCCAAACACTCTCGCCCGACCCTGGGTTTCGCCCTTCCGGCTTCCTTATCTACAAGGATAAGAATTACCATCCACACCCTCATTGGATTTCGGACTGTCCACTGCATCAGCAGTTTTGTGTCATTAGTCAGATCCGACCCCAAGTGTGTGATTGATAAATTTATGTATTTTAGCCCCATAGTGACCAGCCTATTTTAGGCCTTAACGACCAAGCTATTTTTTAGGTTTTTCCATCGTCTCATTCAAAGAGCTCTAACTTTTTTTTTAGTTGTATTTTTTAATAGCACCATTTTGGGGTACATAGAATTTATTGATTAACTGTTATTAACTTTTTTTTGGGGGGGTAGAAAAACAATTTCGCCACACTTTTTTGCGTCCTAAATTTACGCCGTTTACCACGTGGCATAAATAATACAATCAATTTATTCAGTGGGTTGTTGCAATTGCAACGATACCAAATTTATACAGATTTTGTATGTTTTACTACTTTTACACAGTAAAAACACTTTTTTTTCCAAATTATTATTTTTTGTGTCTCCATATTTCAAGAGCCATAACATTTTTATTTTTCCACCGATGCAGTTGTATGAGGGCTTTTTTTTTGTGGGACGACTTGTCGTTTTTATTGGTACCATTTTGGAGTAAATGCGACTTTTTGATCACTTTTTATTAAGACATTTTAAGCCAGGAGTCAGAAATGTTTGCATTGTTTGTTATTTTATTTTTTACGGTGTTCACCGTGCGGGTTAAATAATGTAATAACTTTATAGTTGGGGTCGTTATGGACGCGGAAATAACACATTTTTTAATAATAAAGCCTTTTGTGGGGGAAAAAGTGGGTTTTTAATTTTTTTTTTTCACATATTTTTTTTTATTAACTTTATTAAACTTTTTTTTTACTAGTCCCACTAGTGGACTTCACTATGTGATCGTCCGATCGCTTTTATAATACACTGCAATACTTTTGTATTGCAGTGTATTACTTGTAATACATGGCCTAGCAGGCATAATTAGTGGCAGACCTGCGGGCCTTTATTAGACTCCTGGCTGCCATAGAAACCACCGACAGCCTGCAATCTAATGCCGCATTTGAGGTGTTAAACGAGCGAGATCTATACGGATATCGATCTTGCCCGTTAGAGAAGGCTGTTCCCTGCTCTCAGCTACCTCTGGTAGCTGAGAACAGGGAGATTTTACAGCTCCCTGCTGTATTTATTTATTCCGATGCAGCGCTGTAAAAAGACTATTGCATCGGAATATGGCCCGTTAGTGGCCGCCGTAAAAATACTAATGGGCGGTCACTAACGGGGTTAAATAGGAACTACATTTTCATCAAACATTTGATATGTCATAGAGACTAATCAAAAGCTTGACAGGGAGCGTTTATCATAGCCAATGGTGCAGGGCGCTCATCCAACACAGTGTTATTTGGTTATATTTTTGCCAAAATATTTTTTTTTGCTGTACCAAAATAGGCGTTGTCAAATCCAAGTACTACATTTTTTTAATAGATTTTTTTCATTTTTTAAAAAATTTAAAATAATAAACAACAAAGCATAAATAATTTTGGCAAAAATATATAAGCTCGCAAGTCCATGTCAAGGGTCCTCAATCTCTTACGAGTCCCTACACTAACTAACAAAACAGGAATGACTAATTAACTGAATCAAATAAGAACTATAAACATACCAAAAAATAAAATATTCAACGAGCAGCACAGATAGAGTCCTGCTGCCAGGGGACTGCTCCCTCAGGGGTCAGGAAATAGTCTGCATAAATTTCCTGGATAGCCAGTCCTGATGATCCATGTCTTCTATGTAGTGTCTGGTCGAGAGGGACCGCTGCAGAACTGTATTGTTTGAGATCCATGTCCAATCACGCATCGTGAATCCTGGTGAAATTGCGTAGTAGCACAAATGCTTGTTTCACCAGGGTCACATTGTCCGCATCCATCTGAATGGCAGACATAAGCACTCTCCATTTATGTGATAAAATCCTGACGGTACACTCCACATACCGACATGCACGTGTCAGCCGATAATTAAAAATGTGGCTCCTTTTGTCCAAACGTCGGCTGGTGAATGGATACATTGTCAGGGATCATTACCATGTATATTGTTTGCAAAAATATTATCCTTGCATATATATCAATATATTACACAAAGAAATCGAATCTATGGAACAATGGAGGCTGTATGAGAAACACGCCTATGGAAGACACCGACCTCTCCTGGAATGCAGGAGCAGTGTACAGATGAACTTACAGCTGAATAGAGCCAATGGGGCTTAAGCACGTCCCACATCTCTAGGGAGGAGACTTGTGATTCTTTCTTTGTTCAATAAAGTTTAGTTCTTACTTCCTACTTCACTGAGGGAGGATGTCTACCAACATTTGTCTGTTTGGTACATATCTTCCATGCATGCCCTCAGTTTCCAATTTACAGAGGTGGCTATTCGGTGTGGAATAACAGGGAGAAGGAAGTTTTGCCCTGACAACATGACGTGGGGTGAGTGCAAAGCCTTCGTCAGCCGCAATGACAAATGGGGCTGGCAGTCCAGATGATCCTGTGTCACAATGCGGGTTAGTGGACCCACTAGGCCGTACCGCCGTAGCGGGGAGGCAGCTGGCCAAACAACAGGAAACTCCATAAATACAATGTCCCGAACAAGGGTACCTGGATAGTCCAGACGGCGGCCGCAGCTCTGGCACAGATGGAGATGGGTGCACAGATAGCGCCAAACGTGGCGGATGACACAGGTGTCGCAGGTTGCGCCAGACGTGGCGGATTCCTCCAGACGTGGCAGATGACACAGAGCGTGGCATGACTAGATACTAAAGGCACAGCACGGGAAACAGGAACAGGGAAAAAGGCACGGGTAACAACTGGAACGGGAAACACTAAGGGACCATTTGCAAGACAGACTGGGAAAACCACCAACGCTCAGGCAAGGTTTAGAAGGCCTGGGGCCTTCTTATAGACCAGGAAATCGTGGCAGTTGATGATGATGACGACCTCCTATTTGCGCGCGCTTTCCCTTCAAGGCCAGGCACGAGCGTGCGCGCATACCCTACGGGACACAGCAAAACGGAGCGGAAGTGAGCGCTGGCGTCTCCTAGGAAGGAGATGGGTCCGGCGCTCACGGATCCATGGCTTTGGGCGTCGGGAGGTGAGTAAACCCGACGCATGGACGCTACATCCTGGTAGTGGTCTTGGTTCTGAAAGGGAGAGCTGATTGGATTGAAGCCGTTCACCCATTCTGGAAGCCCAGAAGATGCAAGCATCTGCAGTGCTTCCTATTTTGGTACAGCAAAAAAATTATTTTGGCAAAAATATAAATAAATATCGCTTTATGTGTTGGTTGAGCGCCCTGCACCATCGGCTATGATCGACGTTCCCTGTCAAGCTTTTGATTAGGCCCCGATATCCACAATTATAAACCTGTAGTTGTTGTCTGCCAAGGCTAAGAGCACTACAGAGAATAATTGCTTATAATTATAGTACCGGGACACTGAGCGAAACGGCTTCCCTACATGAATGTGCTTTCTATCAAGTGCCCCGATGTAGTATGGAAACTGTGTCGAATCCAGGCAATTTTGAGCCAGTCTTCTGCCATTGGCTGTGGCATCACCGTTTCCCTGAGTAGACGCCAGATTGCCTCGCAGGTCACCCGAATAATCCGTGAGATGGTGGTGTTCCCCAAGTGGGGATACGCAAAGGAGTTTCCTGTTGCCAGGAATCTGAAAAGTAAAAAAAAAAAAAAAAAAAAGTCATGGTGAGGATGTTGCAAAGGGAGCATTTATGTTTAGGCTAGCTCTCTTACGGTAACATTGCAGGATTTTTCAAAGGTAGCATTTACGTTTATACTAGCTCTATCAGGGGGGGGACATGGTGGGATTTTGCAAAGGGGCATTATGCTAGCTTTATCAGGGGGCATTATGTGTTCTTACCTTAAAGAGGCTCTGTCACCAGATTTTGCAACCCCTATCTGCTATTGCAGCAGATAGGCGCTGCAATGTAGATTACAGTAACGTTTTTATTTTTAAAAAACGAGCATTTTTGGCCAAGTTATGACCATTTTTGTAGTTATGCAAATGAGGCTTGCAAAAGTCCAAGTGGGTGTGTTTAAAAGTAAAAGTCCAAGTGGGCGTGTATTATGTGCGTACATCGGGGCGTTTTTAATACTTTTACTAGCTGGGCGCTCTGACGAGAAGCATCATCCACTTCTCTTCAGAACGCCCAGCTTCTGGCAGATCACGCTGTGACGTCACTCACAGGTCCTGCATCGTGTCAGACGAGTGAGGACACATCGGCACCAGAGGCTACAGTTGATTCTGCAGCAGCATCAGCGTTTGCAGGTAAGTAGCTACATCGACGCTGTAATCTACACTGCAGCGCCTATCTGCTGCAATAGCAGATAGGGGTTGCAAAATCTGGTGACAGAGCCTCTTTAAGGTGACGATCAGCCATTCTACCGGAGAAATGCAGTACCTCATATATGTGTCCTGGAGAGTAATTCCAGGACGCACGGCCAGAAATAAGCCAGGCTAAAATGACAGGTTTGGAGCACATCTTTTCAATCAAAAAGTCAAAAGAAACCTAAGCTAGCCAAGCAGAGGAATCTCAAATGGTTCTCTAGGCTCTGAAAGCTACAGAAAACAGCGCCAGAACGATCATGTGACCTTCCCATGGGTGTTCCCTGTGATATGTGACAAGAGCAGCTCAATTTTACTTCTGGTTTTTTTGCGGACCGTGAAATACGGACGACATACAGAAGCAATACGAATACAAAATACGGAGCAATGGAACGAATGCGGAGTGAACACAGAAAACATACGGACGTCAAGAAGGACACACGGATCAGTTTATGGCCGTACACTCACGCTTCTTAAATTATCTTTTCTGGATCATCATATCTTCTTTGTACATTACTAAACTTGACTGTTGATTTAATATTTCCTTCATCCCATCCTATTCCCCCTTCCCTTTTATTCTCCCTCTACCTTTCATTCTCTGATACTGGTGTTCATTATCTGCTCTAAGGATCAGTCCTGGAGACAGAGCAGCAGCCAACTTTGTAAAGTGAGATCTCTGTCTACAGACTGGAACAGAATTTCAGGAGCTGAGCGTCTATTGTATACCACTGCAGCAACCTCCTTATTAAAGTCAGCATTTAGGGCATTGGGCTATTTATGAAGCAAAATTTTGCATTTGTGAGCTCCAAATATATGGAATGAGGTGGCAGCAATGCATTGCTTTATTAACCCGTAGAATACCGGAGGGGTCAATATTACTATGCAGGTAGGATTGTTTGTTAATTACTTCAATTATACAAAAGTACCAACATTTTTGCCTGTGCCGTAAACCAGAGTCGAAAACAAGTGATAGCACATACTGAATAGCAAATAATTAAATGTACTGTACTACACATATCTACACGGCTTTTAGGAAGGAGATGTCTGCCGTCATTGAAATCCTATGACAAAAAATTGTGCTCTGTACAATCATCTACATTTCCAAAGACGTCACTGATGAAAAAAAAAACAACCTGATTATTTCTGTGTCCAAAAATATTTTTTATTTAACATCCCTATGTTAAAAAATTGTTTTTAAGGGCCCACTGCACCATTTTTTTTTTTTATTCAGATACCTAGTGGACGTTCATCGTGTGATCTGCTTGTTGTTGGCAGCACATCTGCCTGTGTAATCGGAGATGCGCTGCCGACATGATGAAAATGTATGGGAACGAGCGATCGGAGTAACGATCGCTCGTACCTTTACATAAGCGATCATTGATAACGAGTGCCGATTAACGAGCTATGTTGTTGATCGGCGCTCGTTTACACGACCCACCTCTCGCCGTGTAATGGGACCCTTACTCAATTCACTTCTAAGAAGGATGTGTACTAACCGGTTAAGGACTAGGCTGTTTTATAGCTAAATAACCAGAGAATATGTCACAATTTGGCTATGCGCTTCTTTGGAACTTATAATTCTGTAGGTGAATAAAGATCATCTTTGAATTTTACACTCTTTTTTTTAAAGGACAGATAGGGCTTTGTTTTAATGGTATTTGTCAGTATACATAATTTTAATAATTTTCTCTAAAGTAGGCAAAATATGAAAAAAAATTAAAGAATTTAGCAAATGCGTCAGTTTATGCTAGCATTTTTCACACACAGTAAAGACCACGGACAAAATTGATCTCCTTTCACGTTCTGCCACTTCTCCTGTGCATGGGGATACCAAATATGTGTGCCTTATTTTTCACATACAGATCTAGGAAGGCTTACGATAGAAGAAGCTTATTTCACAAATCGCCTTTTTTCAAAGCTGATTTTACAAAACTCAGCAGAGTTTCTAGAACACTTTCAAAATATCTGCTCTTGAAGCAGAGATCCCAAAAGTATTCATCTAGGGGTATAATGGGAATTATTTTTTTGGGGTTTCCTAAAATAAGAAATTGCCCACTTGGGCTTGAAGCAACTCATTAGCATAAATCTAAAATCGCTCCTTATGTAGGAGATAGGGCCTCTTTAAGGCCCAATCTAGGCTGCGTCCTTAAGGGGCTCCTCTATGCATGGAAGAGGGTAAGCATCTTTGTGCGTAATATTGTTGATTTTCCTATAGTCCACACAGAACCTAATGTAACTGACCTTTTTCCTCACTAAGACCAGAGGTTCAGCAGACGGGCTGTGACTTTCCCAGATAACTTGGGCATCTTTCATCCCCTGCATTATTTTCTTGACAGGCTGATATGTGACTAGTGGCATAGGCTGCTATCTCTGCTTTGGAGGGTGAGTGCCAGTTGGGATGGAATGCTTGATGTTGCTGGACGAGGCCCGACCTGGGCAACCACTTCGGATCCCCTGGACCTATTGTTCTGCCACCCAAGGGGTGGTCCTCTTCCTTTTTAACTTCCAGTAGTGTTGTTTATGTTTACTTTTGTGGCAGTATCTGCAGATTGGTCTTCCATGGTCAAACTGGTCTGTGGGCAATCTTCCAAGGTTCTTGTAATATCTCCTGCTGAGGCTTTCAGTAAGACGTACTCTTGACTGTGACAACTCATTCTGTGACTAGGCACATCTTCTCCAGGCTCCCAGCTACTTGATCTTTTAGGTCAGCCACAGCATCAGGAACTTGGATTTGAGCTCCCTGAGCAGCCTGCAAGTTCTTCCCTGGTGACACAGGATACAAGGGTTTGGCATCTCCAAAGTCGTCAGCAGGTGGCGCAGCAAATCTGTCAAGATCTGGTTTAGTTCCACCCTCAGAATCTTGATGGCTACGCTGTAGCTCTTTGAAGTCTAGGAATGAGCTATCAGGATGTTGTGCAGACTTCATCTTCAACTGGCTTCTCAGGGTCTCTGTTGCAACTCCTTTAATGAATTGCTCATTCAGGGTCTTGTCATTTCCCTCTGATTCATGGGAGTCCAGGATGTCTGCCGTCATTGAAATCCTATGACAAAAAATTGTGCTCTGTACAATCATCTACATTTCCAAAGACGTCACTGATGAAAAAAAAAACAACCTGATTATTTCTGTGTCCAAAAATATTTTTTATTTAACATCCCTATGTTAAAAAATTGTTTTTAAGGGCCCACTGCACCATTTTTTTTTTTTATTCAGATACCTAGTGGACGTTCATCGTGTGATCTGCTTGTTGTTGGCAGCACATCTGCCTGTGTAATCGGAGATGCGCTGCCGACATGATGAAAATGTATGGGAACGAGCGATCGGAGTAACGATCGCTCGTACCTTTACATAAGCGATCATTGATAACGAGTGCCGATTAACGAGCTATGTTGTTGATCGGCGCTCGTTTACACGACCCACCTCTCGCCGTGTAATGGGACCCTTACTCAATTCACTTCTAAGAAGGATGTGTACTAACCGGTTAAGGACTAGGCTGTTTTATAGCTAAATAACCAGAGAATATGTCACAATTTGGCTATGCGCTTCTTTGGAACTTATAATTCTGTAGGTGAATAAAGATCATCTTTGAATTTTACACTCTTTTTTTTAAAGGACAGATAGGGCTTTGTTTTAATGGTATTTGTCAGTATACATAATTTTAATAATTTTCTCTAAAGTAGGCAAAATATGAAAAAAAATTAAAGAATTTAGCAAATGCGTCAGTTTATGCTAGCATTTTTCACACACAGTAAAGACCACGGACAAAATTGATCTCCTTTCACGTTCTGCCACTTCTCCTGTGCATGGGGATACCAAATATGTGTGCCTTATTTTTCACATACAGATCTAGGAAGGCTTACGATAGAAGAAGCTTATTTCACAAATCGCCTTTTTTCAAAGCTGATTTTACAAAACTCAGCAGAGTTTCTAGAACACTTTCAAAATATCTGCTCTTGAAGCAGAGATCCCAAAAGTATTCATCTAGGGGTATAATGGGAATTATTTTTTTGGGGTTTCCTAAAATAAGAAATTGCCCACTTGGGCTTGAAGCAACTCATTAGCATAAATCTAAAATCGCTCCTTATGTAGGAGATAGGGCCTCTTTAAGGCCCAATCTAGGCTGCGTCCTTAAGGGGCTCCTCTATGCATGGAAGAGGGTAAGCATCTTTGTGCGTAATATTGTTGATTTTCCTATAGTCCACGCAGAACCTAATGTAACTGACCTTTTTCCTCACTAAGACCAGAGGTTCAGCAGACGGGCTGTGACTTTCCCAGATAACTTGGGCATCTTTCATCCCCTGCATTATTTTCTTGACAGGCTGATATGTGACTAGTGGCATAGGCTGCTATCTCTGCTTTGGAGGGTGAGTGCCAGTTGGGATGGAATGCTTGATGTTGCTGGACGAGGCCCGACCTGGGCAACCACTTCGGATCCCCTGGACCTATTGTTCTGCCACCCAAGGGGTGGTCCTCTTCCTTTTTAACTTCCAGTAGTGTTGTTTATGTTTACTTTTGTGGCAGTATCTGCAGATTGGTCTTCCATGGTCAAACTGGTCTGTGGGCAATCTTCCAAGGTTCTTGTAATATCTCCTGCTGAGGCTTTCAGTAAGACGTACTCTTGACTGTGACAACTCATTCTGTGACTAGGCACATCTTCTCCAGGCTCCCAGCTACTTGATCTTTTAGGTCAGCCACAGCATCAGGAACTTGGATTTGAGCTCCCTGAGCAGCCTGCAAGTTCTTCCCTGGTGACACAGGATACAAGGGTTTGGCATCTCCAAAGTCGTCAGCAGGTGGCGCAGCAAATCTGTCAAGATCTGGTTTAGTTCCACCCTCAGAATCTTGATGGCTACGCTGTAGCTCTTTGAAGTCTAGGAATGAGCTATCAGGATGTTGTGCAGACTTCATCTTCAACTGGCTTCTCAGGGTCTCTGTTGCAACTCCTTTAATGAATTGCTCATTCAGGGTCTTGTCATTTCCCTCTGATTCATGGGAGTCCAGGATCTGCTCCACAGTTTTCTTTTGGGACTGTGACCATGATTTGACCTGAGCGCAGCGCCCTCAAGTTGACCAATGATGATCTCCACCTTCTGCTTTGTAGATATTGGATACAGGCAGGAACATAGCCAACATATTTTCCTTAAAGTTTCTCAATGTGTGAGCTACTCCACTGTTATGGGGTAGCCAAGGTGCCCCCAGATAGTAAGGCATGGATAAAGGCATCATAAACAGTGTTGCAGTAGCAGCGGCACATGGTGCGACTGCTGTTGGGGACCCACTGTGACTGGGCTGCTTGGTATCACTGCTGTCCGACATGGCTGTTGCTGTATTTGCTTGCAGAACTAATGTTCAAAAGTTCAGTAAGCAAATCTTACTTTTTACTTGCGTTGATACGGATTACTGTAGTAGCTAGGCTCCGTGCAGGTTGTCTCTCACTGTCCAAAGATGGTGCCTGTGACCAGGGGCGGATTAAGGGTACCATGGGCCCCTGGCACTTTTTCAAGTCTGGGTCCCCCCTCCGAACTCTGAAGACAGAACTTTGAAGACACTGTACCGTATATATTTGCAGATTTCTGTTTAGGCGGCCACAGATCCGGCACAGTTTTGAATTAGCTGTAAAAGCAGAATGAGCCATACAGAAGAGAAAAAGCAGAATATTTTGAGGCACTAAAGTGGTCAGGAGCTTTATAACTTTTTTATTTTTACGTCAATGGAGTGGTTTGTGAAGGATTATTTTTTTGCGGGATGAGTTGTAGTTTTTATTGGCACCAATTAAAGTACCATATAATGGGTGAATTGGAAAAAAACAGATTCCTCCATGGTTTTTTGGGTTTTTACTGTATATATTTACCTTCTCTTAAGGTAAAAGTAGATTTTAACATCTACTTTTACCTTGAGAATGTAAATATATACAGACCCAGAATCAAGCTCAGTACAAATATACAGACCCAATCTCAGTACATATATGCAGCAACAGAACCGACCTCAGTACATATATACAGAACCAGAACAATACAGTTCTGTAAACAGATAATTTGCAAATTCAGTTTAACCCCTGCTGTATAAATTTGTACGACACAAAACAACAGCTCCCAGTATAACCTGAACAATGGTTAGGTTAAGCTGGGAGTTGCTATTTAACAAAAAAGAATGCTACCATCCGTCATCTCGCTGCAGATCATACAATGACTACAGTACTGATTAGTCACAGGGAGAATAAACATTTACATTGAGTGACTCACAGGTGATGTCTCAGATTCTTTTTTGTTCTTTTCTCTCCATCCAGTCCAGACTTCGTCCGAGCACGGCCCATTTCCGCACCTATAAATGAAGATTAAATTTCTCATGATGCCACATTCTATGCTTCTAAATATAATAGTATCATAAACTGTGCCCTTGAATATAATAGTATCATACACTCTGCCCCCAAACATAATAGTGCTACACACTGTGCTCCTGAATATAATAGTACTATACACTGTACTCCTGAATATAATAGTACTATACACTGTACTCCTGAACATAATAGTACTATACACTGTACTCCTGAACATAATAGTACTATACACTGTACTCCTGAACATAATAGTACTATACACTGTACTCCTGAATATAATAGTACTATACACTGTACTCCTGAATATAATAGTACTATACACTGTACTCCTGAATATAATAGTACTATACACTGTACTCCTGAATATAATAGTACTATACACTGTACTCCTGAATATAATAGTACTATACACTGTACTCCTGAATATAATAGTACTATACACTGTACTCCTGAATATAATAGTACTATACACTGTACTCCTGAATATAATAGTACTATACACTGTACTCCTGAATATAATAGTACTATACACTGTACCCCTGAATATAATAGTACTATACACTGTACTCCTGAATATAATAGTACCATACACTGCGCCCCTGTATAATAGTATTATACACTGTGTTCCTGAAATTGTGTCAAACACTAAAGTAACACCACACGCTAACATTGCCCCCGGTAGATATCGACAGTCACAATGCCCCCTGTAGATAGTGCCAGTTACAATGCCCTCTCTACATAATGTCCCCTGTAGATAGCACCAGTTACAATGCCCACTGTAGATAATGTCCCCTGTAGATGGCGCCACTTACAATGCCCACTGTAGATAATGTCCCCTGTAGATAGCACCAGTTACAATGCCCACTGTAGATATTGTCCCCTGTATATAGTGCCAGTAACAATGCCCCCTGTAGATAGCGCCAGTTAGAATGCCCCCTGTAGATAATGTCACCTGTAGATAGCACCAGTTACAATGCCCCCTGTAGATAATGTCCCCTGTAGATAGCGCCAGTTACAATGCCCCCTGTAGATAGTGCCAGTTACAATGCCCCTTGTAGATAGCGCCAGTCACAATGCCCCCTGTAGATAGCGCCAGTCACAATGCCCCTTGTAGATAGCGCCAGTTACAATGCCCCCTGTAGATCATGTCACCTGTAGATAGCTCCAGTCACAATGCCCCCTGTAGATAGCACCAGTTACAATGCCCCCTGTAGATAATGTCCCCTGTAGATAGCGCCAGTTACAATGCCCCCTGTAGATAGTGCCAGTTACAATGCCCCTTGTAGATAGCGCCAGTCACAATGCCCCATGTAGATAATGTCCCCTGTAGATAGCGCCAGTTACAATGCCCACTGTAGATATTGTCCCCTGTAGATAGCGCCAGTCACAATGCCCCCTATAGAGCTAGTTACAATGCCCCCTGTAGATAGCACCAGTTACGATGCCCACTGTAGATAGCGCCAGTTACAATGCCCACTGTAGATAATGTCCCCTGTAGATAGCGCCAGTTGCAATGCCCACTGTAGATAACGTCCCCTGTAGATAGCGCCAGTCTCAATCCCCCCGTAGATAGGGCCATTTACAATGCCCACTGTAGATAATGTCCCCTGTAGATAGCGCTAGTTACAATGCCCACTGTAGATAATGTCCCCTGTAGATAGCGCCAGTCACAATCCCCCCTGTAGATAGCGCCAGTTACAATGTCCACTGTAGATAGCACCAGTTACAATTCCCACTCTAGATAATGCCCCCTATAGCTATTGGCCCAATGCTGTCGAGAAAAAAACAAAACATTCTCACCTGTCCCCGTGTCTTCCTCCAGCGCCACAGGACTGGTCAGAGACCGGATGGCGTCATCCATCGTAACGGTGCAGTCGGCGTGATGACATCATCACGCCGACTGTGTCATTAGTAAGGCGCCGAATGGGAGGAAGGGAACGGATAGTTCCCTTGCTCACCAGCACTAAAGTAAGCAATTGTATCTGCATCCTAAGGATGCGGATACAATTGGGTGAGAGTTCCCGCTTCACTCCTAGTAATTTTAACAGCCGGTACGGGAGAACCGGGGGGGAACTGGTCCCCCTTCAAGCCTCGGGCCCCGGGCACTTGCCCAGATTGCCCTGATTATAATAATCCGCCCCTGCCCGTGACGTCAGAGTGCGGCCAGGCCTTCAAGTCAACAGTCTAGACTAACCGATGGTGTAAATTTCCACCCAAAGGGCTTACAACTTCTGTATTCAACTGGCTTCTCACTTTAAACGTCTGAGAGTAGTTGTGGAGTAAATCCAGGGAGTAGCGGCAGATGCAGCATCTTTGCTGTATGGTCTCAATCAAGATGGCCGCACCCAGGGTTCTCTTCCGGTAGCTCCGGCCGAAGTCCTCCCCACTGCAACAGATGGCTGGAAGAGAAGTTCCCCTTGAGGGCTGGGTGGCACTTTAGTTCCTCTCGACGTCTAGCAATGGCTGTTTTTCCCTCCTCTGCTCTCCCACCTCAGCGTTGGTGGCCGATACTGGTGGTTAACCCCTGCAGGGCTGGTGTAAAACACAGCTATGGCGCAGCAAATAATTTCTGCGCAAAGTATCTGAATCCAGCGATTCCCCAGCAATAAATTCACAATTCACTATACAAAGGGGCAACAATAGTTTGCAAAGCACAAAGTCCCTCACAAGCACAAAATCTTCTTGCAAATTTTGCAATATGGCAGATTAACCTCTATTATGCTGGAATGCAACAAAGTCTCTTGCAAGATCGTAGGTTAACCTCTTTTGAGCTCAAACTGAGCAAGGTCTTTTGCAGGAACACTTAGATTTGAATCCTATTTTAGTAATCACTGTTTTTAAGCAAAAGTCTCGCAGACTCCATTCCATTCCATTCAGGGGCTGTTAAACAAAAAACGTCTTTTATATTTCTTTTCACAAGGCAAAAGTCTCTCAATACATCAAATTGCTCCCTTCGTAGGCTAAAGTTCACTAAAGTCTCTCACAAAGGCACAGAGGTGAAGAATCCTGTGGCGCCAAGAGCGGCAGCCCAGAGGGGAGTATGGAGAGGATGGGAGTAGTGAAACACGGTGGCTAGGGTCGTCTTACCAATCTTCTTTCACTCCCAGAGCTGGCACAGTGAAAAGGGGGTGCACCATAGGATGACGGTGGTAGTAGTAGTCCCCCGGGGCACACCCTTGGATACAGGGACATAGCTTGGTAAACTCACTGTTAAAGGGGTTATCCAGTCCCTAAAAAGTGATGGCCTATCCTCAGGATAGGTCATCAATATCTTATCAGTCGGGGTCCGAATCCCAGGACCCCCGCCGATCAGCGGTTTTGAAAGGCTGCGGCTGCTGCAACCTCTTTAACTTAAATGGAGGAAGCCAAATCCAAATAGAGTCACAGTTCTTGTTGCAGCAGATTTGATAGGAAACAGTGCAGGTCTCTCACTTCTTTATTTCGTTCTCTGGTCAGCTATTCTCGATATGCAGTTGTAGGGTGCACAACTTTTTTTGGGTTGGTAATTCCGTCTGCACAGTACCAAACTAGTCATTTCAGAGCAGCATGGAACATGCAGGAAAGCTGCTAGGTTTGGCCAGTGACCAAGTCATCTAGTCTCAGGTGTGAGGTCCAAGGAATCTTTACCTCACAAACTTTCAGCTCCTTCTGAGGGCTTCCTCTCTTCACCTCATCCTGCACTGGACTCTACTAACTGGAGACAGGGAGGGGCCAGCCGAACCCGGCTGTAGCTCCACCCTTTTCCAGAAGCATCTTAGACATGCTCCATCATGAACCTGCTCTGTTTGTGACGAAAATCTGCAAGTCATTTTCTTACATAAACAATAAAATGCAACAGCAAAAAAACATGTCAATATCATAAACACAACTTAAACTCCCTAGATTTGTATAAACACAACTTAAATAGTGTAAGGCCCTGTTCACACAGAGTTTTTTGATGAGTTTTTTGGCACGGAAACCGCTCCGCAAAACTCGTCAAAAACTGCCCAAATATGCCTCCCATTGATTTCAATGGGAGGCAGATTAGTTTTTTTGCCACGAGCAAAAAAAACTAGTCGTGGTAAAAAGAAGCGACATAACCTATCTTTCCGCCTCCAAAAACCCATTTCAATCAGTCAGAAACGGGGAAAAAATGCCTCGATGAGTATTTTCGCCACACCCCGAGTTTTGGCGGGCAAATACTGATGCAAAATACTGTTTAAATACTGCCGTGTGAAAGTGGCCATACGATGAAAAATCGGTCACAGAAATCTGCACCAAACAGTGCATTTTTGCTGCGGAAATGCTTAGTTTTTTTCCCGCAGTGGTTTTATTTGCAGATTTAGTATCAAGCATTTATGCTTTCTATTCAAGTCTATGGTCCAAAGACGCAGCATCTCCGCACACAAGCCACAGCACAAATTGACATGCTGTAGAATTGAAAGTTCAAGAGCCTGACACTTAGACGAGCGTATTTCACGTCCGTGATATGCGCGTGAAAATCACGCACGTCGCACGGACCTATGTAAATGGGGCCATTCAGACATTCCGTGTTTTTCACGCAGTGTGTGTCCGCTGCGTGAAACTCACTGCATGTCCTATACTCGTTTTTTGCGCATCACGCAACCATTGAAGTCAATGGGTGCGTGAAAATCACGGACATTACACGGATGCACATCCGTGTGCTGTGCGTGATTCGCGCAACAGTTGCTCAAGAAATGATGGGAAAAAGAAAACCACCTCCTTCATTTCATTTTGCATACGTCAAAACCACTTGACATAAGGATGCCATACACGCTAAAATAACGCAGACACGCACCAAACACTGATGACACACAGAACTGCAACGCGCGCAAACCGCAGCATTTTGTACGCGCGCAAAATGCACACGTTCGTGTAAATTAGGCCTTAGGCTATATTCACACGAGCGTATCAGATTCACGTGCGTGAAAACGATCGTGAATCTGGTCCGTTATGCATCAGTGTGCTTTGCGAGTAGCATGCGTTATTCACGCACTCGCAAAGCACATCTTTTTTTTATATATATATATTTTCAATTGAACTGATGCGCAAATCACACATCGCACATGGATGTGCATCCGTGTGCGGTGCGTGGTTTTCACGCACCCATTGACTTCAATGGGCGCGTTGGTGCGTGATAACCCACCAATATAGGTCATGCAGTGAGGGTATGTGCACACACACTAATTACGTCCGTAAATGACGGACGTATTTCGGCCGCAAGTACCGGACCGAACACAGTGCAGGGAGCAGGGCTCCTAGCATCATACTTATGTACAATGCTAGGAGTCCCTGCCTCTCCGTGGAACTGCTGTCCCGTACTGAAAACATTATTACAGTACGGGACAGTTGTCCTGCAGAGAGGCAGGGTCTCCTAGCATTGTACATAAGTATGATGCTAGGAGCCCGGCTCCCTGCACTGTGTTCGGTCCGGTACTTCCGGCCGAAATACGTCCGTCAATTACTGACGTAATTAGTGTGTGTGCACATACCCTAAGTTTCACACAACGGATACTCGATGCGTGGAAACTCCTGCATGTGTGAACGGCCCCATTGAAATCATAGGCTCCGTGTGTAGCGCGTGATTTCCATGCGCAGCACACGGACGTTATTCACGTTCGTCTGAATGAACCCTTACCGCAAAACTTCTCTGCGTTTTTTTCCACAGCGTGTGGCTGAGATTTGCGAGGTCTCATTCACTGTAAATGAAGCAGAATTTCTGCACAGAATTCCGTTGCGGAAATTCTGCAGCATTTACACTACGTGGGAACCCAGCCTCAGGCTGGGTTCCCACGGATCGGATACGTTGCGTAATAATTGTGCAGCGTATCCGACCTGGAGCCCTGCAACACCTACCGTTCGAAAAACCGCACCACTTTCGAACTGAGTTTCCGCTGCGGAAAGCTGTGCTGGTGAAAATAAACAAAATGTTCATACTTACCCCCTCCCTCTTCTCTGCACGTAGTCTGGCCTCCTAAGATGACGTTGCAGGCCATGTGACGCTGCAGCCTGTGATTGGCTGCAGCGGTCACATGGGATGCAACGTCATCCCAAGAGGCCGGACTGCAGGAAGAAGGAGATAGTTCTGGGTAAATATGATTGTTTTTTTTTTTTCCTGAGTTGCGACTTTTGCGGCGGAATCACTTGGCTTTCTGTTGCAGGTTTTGGATGCCCCATTAAATTCAATGGGGAAAGCCCGCAATAGAAAATCTACGAAAACGCAGCATAAATTGACATGCTGCAGTTTTAAATTGTGCACCGCACGTCAAATTACTAATGTTTACACTGCTTTTCTAAATCTCATCCACTTTGCTGCTAATGTACAGTAAATGCTGCGGAATTTCCGCACAGAATTCCGTTGTGGAAATTCCGCAGTGTTTATGCTACGTGGGAACCTGGCCTTAAGGTGTCTGATTGCCTCTGACGGCTGAGCAGCTGACCTGCTCTTGATAGATTGCAGGGGCAGTAACATTAACCTGCGTCACACATTTACAATGGCGCCGGTAGAGAGCCCAGGACCACACGCTGTACATTTATGGGGCCTGGTCTTTAACCCCTTTTTGTCTTTAACTCCTTTTTCACGTAACTGCACGTCAAGGTGTGCAGTAACTTTGCGCACCTTGACGTGCAGTCACATCTGCACTTTAAAAGTTAACCGCGGCGCTACACCGCGGCGCTACACCGCAGCGGCGGTTAACTGTGCAGTCTGTCTGCCCAGGTGTCCGGGCAAAGTACAAGAGACCAATCAAAGCAGTCCCTTATTGGAGATCGCTCCCTATTGGTTAGTCTGTACAGACTTACCAATCGGAGCTTAGAACTTTAGAAAAACAACGTCACAGGCTCTGATCTCCCCTGTTGGAGTCAGGAAGTCGAGGAGATCAGAGTCTGTAGCAGTCATGTGCAATGAAAGTTAAAAAATGAACACTTAATATCCCCATTAACCCCTTGATCACAGTCTCTAACCCCACCCTTCCTCTCCCAGTCTACAAGGGAGCTTTTTTTGTTGTTGTTTTTTTTTTTTTTTAATCTTTAATCAGATTTAGTCAGTGTTAGTTTAGTCAGATTTCGTCAGCGTCACTTTAGTCAGTGTTAGTCAGCGTCACTTTAGTCAGTGTTAGGCTGGGTTCACACGACCATGTTACGTCCGTAATGGACGGAACGCATTTCGGCCATAAGTCCCAGACCGTACACAGTGCAGGGAGCCGGGCTCCTAGCATCATACTTATGTACGATGCTAGGAGTCCCTGACTCTCCGTGGAACTACTGTCCCGTACTGAAAACATGATTACAATACGGGACAGTTGTCCTGCAGCGAGGCAGGGACTCCTAGCATCGTACATAACTATGATGCTAGGAGCCCGGCTCCCTGCACTGTGTTCGGTCCGGGACTTCCGGCCGAAATACGTTCCGTCCATTACGGACATAACATGGTCGTGTGAACCCAGCCTTAGTCAGCGTAAATTTAGTCAGTGTCAATTTAGTCAGTGTTAGTCAGCGTCAATTTAGACAGTGTTAGTCAGCATCAATTTAGTCAGAGTCAATTTAGTCAGTGTTAGTCAGTGGTAATTTACTCAGTGTTAGTCAGCGTCAATTTAGTCCAAGTAAATTAAGTTAGTGTCAGTCAGCATCAGAACATCTGTTAGTCAGTGTCAGTCCATCTGTTAGTCTGCGTCAGACCGTCTGTTAGTCAGCGTCAGACCGTCTGTTAGTCACTGTTAGTCCGTCTGTTAGGGCCTGTTCACATCACCGTTCGCTTTCCGTTCAGGGGTTCCGTCGGAAGTTTCCGACGCCACTGAAGGGGTTGTTCCTACAAAAGACATGCATCCCCTATCCACAGGATAGGGGATACATGTGTGATCGCTGGGATGCCCAGTGATAAGGAGAACGGGGGACTGAAAGTCCCCCGAAGTTGTCCAAGACAAACCTCGGACTTCCGGGGTCTGTCGGTAGCTCTATAGAAATGAATTGTGCACCGGCCGCGCTTGTGCTTTTTTTCCTTTAATTCTTGTGAAAATTAAAGATTTTGTGCCAAATCTACATCTTATTGTGAAAAAATAAATTTTTGCTTTTCGCTGCCATTGCTAATCAATTCGGAAAAAACCTATGGGGTCAAAATGCTCACTATACCCCTAGATGAATTTCTTAAGGTAGTAGGTGTAGGTTTTTTTTATTTCAATAAAATATTATTACTTTGTCTCTGTTTTTTTAAGTTTATTACTACAGCCTTAGTAATGGCCGCTGTCTGACAGCATCCATAAAGCATGACTTAGTGTTAGCTAAGCCCCCATTATTACACCGGTACCCACCGCCACCAGGGGTACCGATCCAGCACTCGACCATCTGAAGTGATGGCTGGGCACTGGAGCGGCCGCAGGCTGGTATAATCAAAGAAATTATATTTTATTGAAATAAAAAAATCTCCATGCAACCCTTGTTAATAATTTAATTGAGAATAAAAAAGAAAAACGCTGTCATCGAAGAAGTCCTAAAATCCAAAGTAGTCCAACAACCAAACCTATAAAAAAATTAGTAACCAATATAAAAGCAATGAAATTAATAAACCTACCTTTTGTCACGGCCGTGGTCACGTACCGCCGCCGTTCCTTACCTGGCGACGCCCGCGACCACCGTCCATTTACTTCTTGCCGGCATCTCCCTCCTAGGAGACGCCAGCCCTCGTGGCCAGCTGGTCCTGCTCTCACTGGTAAGCTGCCCATCCTGGACTATACGAAGGGCTCTGCCCTTCCATTCCCTGCCTGAACGTTGTTGTAGTTTTACCATGTCTGTATTGCAAACAGTCCTTTAGTGTTTTCCTGCTCCCAGTGTTCCCTTGTCCTGCCTCCTATATCCTGTATCCCGTGTTGTGCCGTGTTCCGAGTGTAGTACCTGTCGTACCTTGCTTTGCCTGCTGGAATTCTCCATGTCGGCTGTCACCTGTCCTTCTGGATACCATCCGCCATGTCTGGCGCAACCCACCACCTCCAGCCCCAACTCTGCCAGAGCTCTTGCCGCCATCCGGGCTATCCCAGGTACCCGTGTGCTACACTCCTACCATAGACTTTGTACGAAGACTGTGAGTTGGTCAGCTGCCTCTCCGCTACGGCGGAGCGGCTTAGTGGGTCCACATATCCGGGATCCTGACAGTACGCTTCAGCCATGGAACCCACTGGCAAGCCTAAGACCACAGTTCAGAGGACACAGACGGATATGCATGACTTACGGGCATGTCAAGATCAACTCCTTGAGGCTGTAAACTCCCTCATGGTCTGACTGGATCAACTCCCTGTTCCACCCCCGCTTCCCCCTCCAGAGACTGCTGCCGTTCCACGGCCCGTTACTCCTGTTTGTTCCGGATCCACAGTTTCACTGCCTCTTCCTCCTCGCTAGGATAGTGACCCTAGAGCCTGTAGGGGGTTCATCAATCAATGCACCATTCATTTTAGACTACAAGCTCATCTCTTCCCCTCTGAGGAGTCCAAAGTGGCATTTATTATCTCCCTCCTCGCTGGCAAGGCCCTCGCATGGGCGAACCCCATCTTGGAACAACAGGGACCTGAATCCTCGGACCAAGCCTTGTTCCTGCAGTCTTTCCATGCCGTGTTCGAGGAGCTGGGCCGAATATCTTCTGCCGCAGCCACTCTGGTAACCCTCAAACAAGGAGGCTCCACAGTAGGAGAGTATGCTATCTCTTTTTCGTACCCTGGCCTCAGAGTTCGCATGGAACAACGAGGTGTTGGTGGTGACCCTTTGGCAGGGATTGTCCTCTCACATCAAGGACGAGCTGGTAGCCCGCGACCTTCCTTGTACCTTGGATGCCCTCATCCTATTGGCCACCCAGGTAGACATGAGGATTCAGGAACACACTCAGGAGGTTCGGCAGGAGAGACGGTTTCACAGACTGGCACCCTTGGCCCAGAGACCACTATTGCCTTCCCCTGTTACGCTACCTGAAGAACCTATGCAGCTAGACAGAGCCAAATTGTCAGAGCGGGAGAAACAGCGAAGACGCTCTTCTGGTTTATGCCTGTATTGTGCCAATGTCCACAAAAGCCGGGAAACTCCAGCACCTAGGGTTGGTTGGAGAGGCAACTCTAGTGGGGACAATGCCAAACGCCAAAACCTCTTCCAAATTATCTATACCTGTAACACTCATCTCTGGAGAGATATCACATTCTTACTCTTGATTCGGGGGCAGCTGCAAATTTCATCCAGCAGAATTTAGTTACATAGTTCGTACGGTTGAAAAAAGACACATGTCCATCAAGTTCAACCAAGGAATGGGAAAAGGGAAGTAAAAAATGTCTACACATAAGAGCTTATATTTTTTGTTCTAGGAAATTATCTAAGCCTTTTTTAAAGCCATCTACTGCCCCTGCTGTGACCAGCTCCTGCGGTAGACTATTCTATAGATTCACAGTTCTCACAGTAAAGAAGGCTTGTCGCCTCTGCAGATTGAACCTTTTTTTTCCAGGCGGAGGGAGTGCCCCCTTGTTTTTTGAGGGGGTTTTACATGGAACAGGGTTTCACCATATTTTTGTATGTGGATGCCCAAACACTCAGTTTGTTTAAATCCGCTTGCAATTCACGAACATCTTCCATAGACTGAACATTACTACATAGCTTGGTGTCATCAGCAAAAATAGAAATAGTGCTATTAATCCCATCCTCTATATCATTAATAAATAAGTTGAATAATAGTGGTCCCAGCACTGAACCCTGGGGTCACTACTTATAACCGGGGACCATTCAGAGTAGGAATCACTGACCACAACTCTCTGGATATGGTCCTTGAGCCAATTCTCATTCCAATTACAAACTATATTTTCTAATCCTATAGTCCTTAATTTACCCATTAGACGTCTATGAGGGACTATATCCACCACAGCGGCATCTCTGTCTAGGCTTCTGCTCACCTCTTCATAAAAACAAATCAGGTTGGTTTGACAACTTCTGTCCTTAGTAAAACCATGGTGGCTGTCACATGTAATACTATTTTTTGTCACAGAATTCTGTATATAGTCCCTCAAACATTTTCCCCACAATGGATGTTAAGCTTTCTGGTCTATAATTACCCGGGGAAGACCTAGAGCCCTTTTTGAAAATAGGCACCACATTTGCCCTGTGCCAGTCCCTTGGCACTATACCAGTCACTAGAGAATCTCTTAATATTATGAAGAGGAGGACAGAAATAACTGAACTAATCTCTTTAAGAATTCTAGGGTGTAACCCATCTGGTCCAGGGGCCTTGTGTACATTTGTTTTGTTTAATTTAGCTTGGACCATCTCTACCTTCATCCAATTCAGTATATCAACTGATATATTAATAGCACTGGTATGGCTACATCAGCTGCTCTTTCTTCTGTTGTATATACAGAGCTAAAGAACCCATTTAGTAACTCTGCCTTCTCTTGATCCCCTGTGACCGACTCCCCATTACCACTATCTAGGGGTCCCACATGTTCAGACCTTGGCTTTTTTGCATTTATATACTTGAAGAATTTTTTGGGATTTGTTTTACTATCCTTGGCCACCTGTCTTTCATTTTGTATTTTTGCTGATTTTATTACCTTTTTAAAATTTTATTAAGCTCTTTATAATTTACAAAGGCTACAGCTGTACCCTCAGATTTGTATTTTTCAAATGCCCTTTTTTTGTTATGTATTGCCCTTTTTACAGAAGGTGTAAGCCATGTAGGGTTTAATTTTAGTCGTTTATACTTAATAAATTTTGCACTATGATTACCCAAATTAGATTTGAAAATATCCCATTTATCATTTGTACCATTATTTGATATTAGTTCTTCCCAGTCTATATTCTGAATTGCAGTCCTCAACCTGGGGAAATTGGCCTTCTTAAAATTAAGTGTTTTTGCTCTCCCAGCCTGTGTCTATTTTTTACAGTATAGGTAAAATGCAACTATATTGTGGTCACGGTTACCGAGGTTTTCACGAACATTGACGTTCCCAACAAGCTCTGCATTATTAGAAATGACAGATCCAACAGAGCTTCACCTCTAGTTGGGTCTTCCACAAACTGGCCCATAAAATTTTCCTGCAACAGGTTGAGGAAATGTCTCCCCTTTGCAGTTGAAACCGAACCATGACACCAATTAATATCTGTGTAATTAAAATCTCCCATTATCACTACAGTACCCCCCTGTGCTGCCCACTCCATCTGTTTATATAGCTGAACTTCCATCAGTTATATTGGGGGGTCTATAGATTACACCAAACGTAATTTTTTTCAGTGTTTACCTCCCTTTGTAATTCCACCCACAAGGTTTCAACCTCCTCACTATCTTCACTCACAATTGCCTCTTTTACACTCGCCTTCATATCACTTCTCACATACAGACATACACCACCGCCTTTACTATTTGTCCTGTCTTTCCGAAACAGTTTAAAACCCTGTAGATTTACAGCCCAGTCATGTGAAGAGTCTAGCCATGTTTCAGCAACACCAACTATATCTATATTTTCTTCCAGTAGCAAGGACTCCAGCTCCCCCAGTTTGCTTGCTAGACTTCTGGCATTTGTGAACATACACCTTAACTTGCCTTTAAATGTTTCACTTTCATTATCAGAAATGTGATTATTTGACATTATTTGGGCATTTTTATTTTCATTGCTGTTTTGTAACAAGAGGATCTCCTTATCTTGTTGCCTAGTCCTCTCCCCACAGTCTGTTTCTCCCCCCCCCCCGCACCAATATAGTCTGACCCCTCTCTAACCTAACTACCCCTTTATTTTCTACATTGACCTCCCTCCTCAGCCCTAGTTAAAATACTCCACCACCCCAGCTAGAATTCTTTCCCCCAGCACAGCGGACCCCCTTCCATTTAGGTGCAAATCATCTGCAGAATACAGTTTGTACCCCAATGAAAAGTCAGCCCAGTGCTCTAGGAACCCAAAGCCTTCTCCTCTACACCAAAACTTAAGCCATGCATTTAACTCCCTGAGCTCCCACTGTCTTTCCTGTGATGCGCATGGTGGAGAATACAACCTTGGAGGTCCTTCCCTTCAGCTTGTAGCCTAGTTCTTTAAAATTATTCTTAAGGCTCCTCCACCTACCATTTATTCTTTCGTTGGTACCCACATGGACCACAACAGCTGGATCATCACCAGCCCTCCCAGCAATTTTTCCACCCGTTCCACCACATTCCGAACCCTGGATCCAGGGAGACAGCAAACCATTCGGTTGAGGCGGTCTTGTCAACAAATTATTCTATCCGTCTTCCTGATTATAGAATCCCCTACAACTATCAATTATCTTGCCTTTCCTGCATTACCATCCCACCGACTACTAGCTGGGCTGTTCTCCCGGCTGTTAGGGAGAGCAGCATCCACTAGGGCTGCCCTTTCGGAGACCGACACCATCGCATCATCACCCAACTTGGAAATTTTGCTTGAAATATCAGAAACAGGATTGGCATTCCTTTTCTTGAACCCCTTTCTACTGCCCCTAACTACATTAACCCAGCTACTTGCCTGATCCTGCTGACCAATGTCTTTACCCTTCAGATCTACCCCACTAACTGCTTGTTCCGTCAGCAGCATGCTCCGCTCAAGATTGTCTATTGTCCTCAGTGTTGCATTCTGCTCTTCCAGATCTCTAATGCAAGCTTCCAGTTGACCAACATGCTCACATCTGCCACAGAGGTATTCACCCTGGAACTCCGGCTCCAGTCATGCATACATATGGCAAACTGTGCACTGAAGAGAACCTCCAATCTTGCTGTCCATTATCCCAGTTACAAAAAAACAGCGAACAATTGAAAAAGTAAAAGAAGAGTACTTACAGGGACATTAACTCCTCTTTTTAACTCCGGTTTTATAACTCCACTTATATCACAAGCCGCTTAATTCAGCTAGCCCAGAACAGAGCTACCCCTGTAGATCGTCTACCCCACAGTTCTTCTGGAGAGACCCCTGGCTGCTGCCTCTGTGAATGGACTGCCATTGCCGGATCCTATTGTGTCCATCACTAAAACCATTGACAGAAAAAGGAGGGGTCCTCCAGCTCACCTGAGTATAGTAGTCACACTGTCTGTAGCGCTCGGGTCCTCGTGTCGGCACACGTAGTGGATAAGACAAGAAGAAGTAGGAAAGGATCCAGCACTGAGACCAGGAGTATCTGTTAAAATTGGAAACTTCTTCCAAGTTTTATTTAGCGACAAGGGGTATTAAAAATAGACAATCTGTGTTTGTTCAGAGTCAAATGGCTAGTTGAAGGGGATAGGCGGGTGCCTACGCGTTTCAGACGCGATCTGCGTCCTTAGTCATGGCTTTCTGACAGAAAACGCTTATGTAAATGTATAGAAGTTATTGAATATTGATCCATTCTGATCTCCACTTGGGATCAAGAAGATAATATTTCCCCCTCTTAAGGCAGCTTGTCTCCTGCCTTAAAGGTTTATTTTTGCCGTCCTCTGGATAACTACAGCAAACTGTAAGTCCTAATTTATAAGAGTTCAGTTAGAATATCTTTAGCAGTAACAAAAAGGTTGATGTGTTGTGTTTTTTTTTAGTATTTTCAGTATAATTTATTTTATCTTTCATTAATTGTGACATCAGATGGCATCATACTAGAAATACAATACCTCTAGAGAAAATCAAACCACCAGCAAACAGGATTTCTATAATATGCACTAGGGTTACAGGGTTAAGTTGAGTCATTTAAACTGCATGTCTTATTGTATGTGTATCAAGGTCATTTGTCCATCTAACATCTTGTGAGTCAGTGAGTGATTTTGGAGAACTATCACAGGAGAAATTAGTCGACATGAGGATTAGGGAGAGATGCAGGGCGATGCATCTCATTCTGACCCCAGAGCATAATTTATCTCCTTGTTCTCCAATCGCAGGCGGGAGGCATAGAAATAATCCTGACATACATTCTGCATTTAACGTAAGAGACTGGATTACCAGGCCTCCTATGTGTGACGCAGGGACCTGGAGAATTAGATTTTCTTGTGCTTTAATACATTGCTTTGTCACATTTTCTCTCATCCCCTGTACTTTTTCCGTATTTTCTGTCATGCAACCTTGCCTTATTTTTTATATGCCTTGGCTGTTCGAAATGACGTTCTACTAAACTGATTTATCCTCTCTACAATTTCTCAAGCTTTTCCCCCCAAACTCATATTACTTTTGCAAATTGTCTCTGAAATCTTGGTTTACCTTTATTTTTATTTATTTTTTATTTGATTAATATTGTTAAGTGTTGGGATAAATCCATGCTATGCCACTTAGTGCATAAAATGGCAGTGAGCCTGCCAGACACTGTACAGTGTCGAGAGGAAGTTGCAGTGACCCGGTCTTAAGTGCTGGAAAGAGAGAGGAGATTGAAAGCTGCTGAGGAGAGTGCGCAGAGTTGGAGAAGCTTCTACTGACAACAGCAATTATCAGTGGGCCTGTGGCAGAGGTTCTGTAGAGCAATTGGGTTGTAAGCAGGAGTCTCCCCACTGTGTATGTCCAATCTTTGAGCAGTGGTGGGTGTGGATAGAAGCCTGTCCACAAACCGCAAGTGAGCCTACCATTTTACAGCCTACTAGGCCTTACTGCCAGACCTACTCCTGTATCAGAGGAGGGCACCCCTGGCCCTGTCTACGACAGTGTTCATCAAGCCAGCTATCATTGCCTGCCAGAGCCGTGTCTAATTTTGTGCCTCCCACATTGGGAAGATGTGAGAAATATGTGTGGCGCTAGTCTGAAAATAGTAAATCCTGCCATCATAACCTTGACATCCCTGCAGGGGGCCATATACCACCTAAGCTGTTCCTTACAATAGGTCATCACATTCTATTTCTGAATGCTTTACTGAACGCCAGTAAACAGAGAATCATCTGGTGGACCTAAGCAGCGATAGAAATCATGAGGTCCAGCAGAGGACAACCTCGTCTAAAGCTAACAGTGAATGACGTGAAAAGTAAAAATGTCTAAATTAATTTAATTAAGAATTTGAGGACTCAATGGAGATATAACTTTGTATTATGTTGTCTGTTCCCATACAAGTTGCAGGAAACGATCTTTGGGGCCAGGGCTGCAATGGGTCGAGTTACGCAGGGCCGGCCTTAGGTTGGACGGCGCCCTGTGCGGGACTCTCTATTGCCGCCCCCTACACAAACCAAAAATTAACCACATATATATAGACACCCACATACTGGAACATATATACTGTGCATACATAAAGACAGGTATTTAGACATACAGGCAAATATACATACACACACATTCTGGAATATATACATACAGGTAAATATAGAGATGTACAGACACATATACACACACACACCGGCAGATAAATACACAGACAGGAACATATAAAAATACATAAAAGGCACAAACATACAAGCACAAAGACACATTAACAAATGACCCATATATACCCAGTACAGATAATGTCGTCAATTTCACGTTCAGCCCTATGTAACACCACAGATAACACACAGTAATAACGGACTACAGATAATGTAGTAGACGTTACCTGCAGTCCTATGTAACACTACAGATAACACAGTGATAACTCTCTGCGTACACATAATGTAGTAGCGTTACCTGCAGTCCTATGTAACACCACAGATAACACAGTGATAACTCTCTGAGTACAGATAATGTTGTAGATGATAACTATACCCACAGCCACATAAAAACACACACACACACACACACACACACACAGACTCATATATATAAGGGCAGCAGAGTATATAAGGGGCAGCAGGGTTTATTAGGGGCAGCAGGTTTTATAAGGGTCAGCAGGGTTTATAAGGGGCAGCAGAGTATATAAGGGGAAGAAGGGTATATAGTCGGCAGCAGGCCATAAGAGGTAGCAAGGTATATAAGGGGCAGCTGGGTACATAGGGGCAGAAAGGTATATAGGGGCATCGGGGTATATAAGGGGCAGCAGGGTATATAGGGGCAGCAGGTTATATAGGAGGCAGCAGGGTATATAAGGGGCAGCAAGGCATATATACGGTCATCAGGGTATATAAGGGGCAGCAGGGTATATAAGGGGAAGCAGGATATATAGGGCAGCAGAGTATATAGGGACAGAAAGGTATATAGGAGCAGCAGGGTATATAAGGGTCAGCATGGTATATAAGAGGCAGCAGGGTATATAGAGGCAGCAGGATATATAGGAGGCAGCAGGGTATATAAGGGGCATCAGGGTATATAAGGGGCAGCAGGGTATATAAGGGGCAACAGGATATATAGGGGCAGCAGGCTATATAGGGGCAGCAGGCTATATAGGGGAAGCAGGGTATATAGGAGGCAACAGGTTATATAAGGGGCAGCAGGATATATAGGGGCAGCAGGGTATATAAGGAGCAGCATGGTATATAGGGGTCAGCAATTTTGAAGTATATAAGGGGCAGCAGGGTATATAGTCGGCAGCAGGCCATAAGGGGTTGCAGGGTATATAAGGGGCAGCAGGGTACATAGGGGCAGCAAAGTATATAGGGGAATCAGGGTATATAAGGGGCAGCAGGTTATATAGGGGCAGCAGATTATATAGGAGGCAGCACTGTTTATAAGGGGCAGCAGGGCATATAGGGGTATCAGGGTATATAAGGGGCAGCTGGGTATATAAGGGGAAGCAGGATATATAGGGGCAGCAGGGTATATAGGGGCAGCAAGGTATATAGGGACAACAGGATATATAAGTGCCATCAGGGTATATAAGAGGCAGCAGGGTATATAGGGGTAGCAGGGTATATAGGAGGCAGCAGGGTATATAGGGGCATCAGGATACATAAGGGGCAGCAGGGTATATAAGGGGCAGCAGGGTATATAATGGGGCAGCAGGATATATAGGGGCAGGATATATAGGGCCAGCAGGGCATATAGGGGCAGCAGGCTATATAAGGGGCAGCAGGATATATAGGGTCAGCAGGGTATATAAGGGGCAGCAAGATATATAGGGGCAGCAGGGTATATAGGGGCAGCAGGGTATATAGGAGGCAGCAGGTTATATAAGGGGCAGCAGGATATATAGGGGCAGCAGGGTATATAAGGGGAAGGATGGTATATAGGGGCAGGAGGGTATATAGGGGGCAACAGGGTATGTACGGACAACAGAGTATATAATGGCAGCAGGGTATATAAGGGGTAGAAGGGTATATAAGGGGCAGCAGGGTATATAAGAGGCAGCAGGGTATATAGGAGGTAGCAGGGTATATAAGGGGCAGCAGCGTATATAAGGGGCAGCAGGATATATAGGGGCAGGATATATAGGGGCAGCAGGGAACATAGGGTCAGCAGGCTATATAAAGGGCAGCAGGGTATATATGAGGCAGCAGGGTATATAGGAGGCAGCACAGATATCTTTGTTTTATCTGTTGTACTTTAATATTGAACACACACTTTTACAAAGAGACATAAATACATGCAGGCACACACACACACACACACACACACTGTAACATATACACATACAAACACAGAGGCACATACTGCATACACACAGAGACACATACTGTATACACACACATACACACAGAGACACATACTGTATACACACAGACCCATACTGTATACACACAGAGACACACAGACACTCACTATCTCTCCTTGCTGACAGGATCAGAGGTTTCTTGCAGGACGGGATGTGGGCGGAGCTTCCTCCTCTGCTCCTGGCTCTTATTTACTCCGGGTATGTAACTAAGAACAGAGCACAGAGTAGAGGCAGAGCCCAGTGGCGCCCCCTAAAGGCTGGGAGGGTGCAGCGCCCTGTGCGCTCACACAGCTCGCACACCCCTAAGGCCGGCCCTGGAGGTACGTGATGTCTGATTACCCCCTTGTCAGGAGAAATATATTTGGTTGAATGTATCCCGTGTCTTTGGAAAAGATGTAAGTAAGCTTATAACCACCTTCATTTCAGGCCATATTTTAATAGCAAGGATAGTATAAAGTTATAAGTAATAGTAGGTCTAGTAGTCTGTCAAAATTAGAGATACTTATATTTTATGCCATGAATGTACAGCAAAAACAGGATAGGAGAGCACACACTAATTTACCTTGTTGTCCTTCTATGACTTATAGAAGAAATGTCTGGCACGTTTCTTGCACTATTACTCTGCCAATAGGGACATTGAAGTGATGCCCGTGAAGAATTAAACAAGTTGGCTCTAGATGCTCCTGTGATACTATTCCCCTAAAGCACTACAAACTGGTTTTAGTGGGTGCTGCTGGTTAGTGGAAGCATCTCACCGGAGATCTGTTTTGGGGGCTCTAAAGCAGGTACTCATAGAACTTGATAGTTTAACTTTCTAGGTGCATCATGGAGGTGCATTTAAAACCTCTGTGTGATATGGTCTACCTTTTATCCTTTATTATTAGTACTTATTCCCTAGTATACATAAGCAAAGCTGCTTAAAAAAACATTGCCACTATTTGTTGATGGGCTAATTTTCTATATTTCCTTCATATAAGAATGGAGTCTAAAATTTTGTATTACACTTTCTCCCACCCTATGGTATATGGATTACACAGTGTTGCTGATTTTGACATTTACACATATTCTTGATATATAATCCCATGGCCGGTCTTAGGGGGGGGGGGGTGAACTGAGCGGCAGCATAGGGCACATCACGCCTCCAGAATAAAGGGGCGTTGATTGATTTTTGGCTAATGCCACGAATCCCCTGGCGACTGCCACATTTAGTTGTATCTGAGTCCTCAGGGCACAGATACAATTGAATACTATGACAGAGCAGGGAGCTATCAGCGTTCACTTTTCACTAGGTTACAGGCCACGTTAGGCCTGCCATCTATAAGACGCTGGGACAGGATCCCTGCACAGGCTGGCGCAATGACGTCACTGCGTTGCGCCTGCCTATGCAAGGGTGCTGTCTCTGCGTCTCATAGGATGCAGGCCTAACGTGGCTGAGGAGGGTGTGCTGCTCCATTCGTCGCAGAAAGAGAGCTAGGTGAGTACAAAGTTTTATTATTTTCTAGGACCCTAGTAGTTGGCGGGTAAAAAACTTAAATATATAGAGAAATTACCAAGGCAATAGGAACCTGTTTTTTCCCAACTACTTACTAACTAATAGAATAGGATAGTACAATAAATGAAATACCTTTATTAAATCAGGGACAAACAACATGAAAATGTAAAACTACAATATGTACTGGCACATGCAATTTGCAGACATAAATCTGTCTATAGAACATGAGAGATATAACCTAATGCAAAGTTGACACAGCGTCCTCAGGGGTTTTAGGGGCATATGACCTATATCATATTATGCCCCTAAAACCCCTGAGGATGCTGAATCTGTGGTGAAACATGTGGGGGGGGGGGGCTATACTAGTCTTTTAGTGCAATGTTAATTGCAGCTAACTCTTCATATAATTGAATATAGCTAGCAGTTATACTCAGTGTCAACTTTGCATTTGGTTGTATCTCTCATGTTCTATAGACAGATTTATGTCTGAAAATTGCATGTGCCAGTACACATTGTAGTTTTAATTTTTCATGGTGTTTGTCCCTAATTTATTAAAGGTATTTAATTTATTGTGCTATCCTATTCTATTAGGCACTATGTACAGGCGTACTGTGTGGCACTATCCACAGTGGATGTGTCGCCCTATCTACAGGGGGCAGTGTGTGGCACTATATACAGTGGGATGTGCGGCACTATTTACAGGGGTGTGTGGCACCATCTACAGAGGGCACTGTGTGACACTATCTACAAGGTTGTGTGGCACTATCTACAGGGGTAGTGGGGCTCTAGCTACAGAAGACACTGTGCAGCACTATCTACAGGGGGGGGGTGTGGCACTATCTACAGGTGTGTCTGTGGCACTATCTACAGAGGTCACTGTGTGGCACTATTTGCACATGTCTTTGATTAGGACCACCAGACATAGCTTTGCTTGGGGCCCCAGAAATGGCAAATCTACCCCTGAGGGTAAGTACAAGGATAGTGACTGCTGGGACCCTGTATCTAAGACTGTCATGTGTGATACGGTCTGCTGAGCTGCTGTATCTAATGCTAGCATGTGTGATACTGTTTGCTGAGACAATGTATATAATTCTTTCAAGTAGTGCAGCTATAGGAGATGTAGTATAGAGAAATATATAGAGATATATTTTTATTTCTTTTTGGGGAGCAAACATATGTCTGTAACTTGTGCTCCCGATTGTAATGGCAGGGGGTAGGGAGACGGACAAGTGAGCCCTAATCTACCCGCCACTCTGTCCCTGCCTACTTGCAACGACCCGCCCTAGGCGACGGGGTACAACTGGGCGGCGGTCCCTGCGCTCAGTAAGTGCACGACAAACATACAAAGGAACACAAGCAAGGAAAAGGGGCAGTTGCCCACGGCAACACCGTGAGCAACCAGAGTGGTGAACGAGCCGAGTCAAGCCAGGAGTGTGTGAGGTACAAAACGAAAAGCAGAAGAGTAGTCGGTAAGCCAGGGTCTGTATAGAGCAGGATCAAAAATAGCAGGAGCTGTAGCTGGGCCAGGAAACCACAAGGAAAGAAATCACAAGCACCGAGGGACAGGAAGGGCAGGCTTAAATAGACCGAGGGCGGGAGCTAGCTGAGTCTGGCCAGGTTACGATAGGCTCTCCCACTCCTAAGCCTGCCAGCCTGAATGGTGGAAGCAGGAGTCAGTCTCAGGGATGTATTCTCAGGTGCTGACTGATTAGTTCTGGGAGTTAACCCCGAAGCTGTGCCTGGCAGATCCTTTACACCGATCTTTTTTTTTTTATCAATTCTTTATTTTTTGTCAAAAATAAAACAATACAGACTTTTCTGTCATATCATAGGTTACATAATTACAAATGTGACAGAATAAGTGGAATAATGACGGTTAACCTTTTGTAAAATATCAATGTGTATCGCAACGACAGCATATTAATACAATACAAGGAATAAATGAGACAAAAGTGGAACAATGTAGAACATAGTGTAACAAAACAGGGTACTACATTATGAGCCGATGACATTCTATAGCATATCTTTCAGTATTATCAAATACATTTAGCTATAGTACTAGTTACTTGATATTAAATAGCTAAATGTAAATATATGTATAAATTGGGACTTATAACCCGGCCATATAACCATAGAGGTGTGGTTCGAGATCAAGAGATCCACAGGGTGCCAATGATCTATAGATTTTTCATGAGACCTTGATTCCCAACTTGACAGTTCCTCAAGTCGGAAGATTTTTTTCACTTTGTCTATCCACATGTGTAGAGTTGGGGTTTCTTTGTTAAGCAAGAAGGGAATTGTATTGGCACCAAGTGGGTTTGAGTGAAGGACCAACTATGCATCAGCCCCTTTGTAAGCGGTCAGTAATTTCCATATGATGTAGATGGTGCGGTGTTCCCAAAAGTGTGGACAAGACTGATGGGGTAATAGTGTGTAGGGCTAGTGATCTAGGAAGTTTTGGGGAGTTATATGAGAGAAGTTCTATGAGGGTGTGGAGTTGAGCTGCATGACAATATAATGCAATATCAGGTCAACCAAACACCCCTCGCTCCTTTGGCAGTGTCAACTGCTGGTAGTACAAACAGGGGCCTGGAATGTTTCCAAATAAATTGATAAAACATACGTCTTACCAGAGTGAAATATGAAGAAACAGGGGTGCAGTTTGGAGTAAATATAGAAGCCTGGGTATTATATAGGATTTGATGAGGCTCTTACAACACATCCATGATATCATAGGAATATTTAAATGTTTTAGTTGAGATGTTACCAACTTAAGGAGGGGTAAATAGTTTAATTAGAAGATCACAGAGATGTCACTGGAGAGCCTCACGTATAGATATGTAATATGCGACGTAGACCACTTAAACGGAAATGCTCCAGAGAGCCTCAAGATCCTGTCAGAGGGTATATTAATGCTCAACGCTTCACATTTATTATAATTGATTTTAGAATTGGAGATGTCGCCAAATTGCGTAAACAGCTTGAGTAGAGCTGGAAACGCTGTTCGGGGGTCTGATGTAAATAGCAGCATGATATCTGCGAAAGCCGCAACTTGATGTTCCTCGTTCCCTGCCTGCAAACCTATTATCTCTGGGTATTGGCGGATTTCCTGTATAACAGTTTCCAATGTTAGAGGGAGATAGCAGGAATCCCTGACGGGTACCATTTCCTATGTGGAAAGTAGAGGAGAGAATTCCATTGACTCAGACTTTAGCAGTTGGGTTAGAATATAGAGTAAAGATTGCATTAATGAAATGTTGCTGAAAACTAAATTTTAGCAAAGTGAAAGCCTTGAAGTCCCAACTGACTCTGTCGAACACTTTTTCACTGTCACTGCTTAAGAGCACAAGAGGGGTCTTGTACTTCGTAACGTAACGTATGGCA
The DNA here is from genome assembly GCF_050947455.1 of Rhinoderma darwinii. Classification (NCBI taxonomy): domain Eukaryota; kingdom Metazoa; phylum Chordata; class Amphibia; order Anura; family Rhinodermatidae; genus Rhinoderma; species Rhinoderma darwinii. The sequence goes on along the minus strand of NC_134697.1, from coordinate 79,245,130 downwards.
TGAAGAACACTGTGGGTATTGTCTCGTCCCCCCCTTCCCATGACAAAGCCTGTTTGCTCAGGGTTGATGAGCTTAGGAAGAAGAGGAGGTATTCGCGTTGTGAGAATTTTTGCCCAGAGCTTAATGTCTGCGTTCAGAAGCGAGATAGGCCTGTAATTTTGGTACTGTGTGGGATCTTTTCACTCTTTATGGAGAACAGCGATATGGGCTAACAATGATTTTGGGCAAGGGGAAGATCCTGCATTTAAACAATTGAAATATTCTACAAGAGGAATTGTTAGGATGTCAAAATATTTTTTTATAGTAGATCGGAAACCCGTCAGGGCCGGGGGCTTTTCCATTGGGAATAGTACTTATAACTTTCTTAATTTCCTCCACAGTGATCGGAGATATAATAGTGGCAATGTCTTCAGCAGATATTGAGGGTAGGTTCAAGGGGGCTAGAAATGCTTGTATTGGTGAGGTGTCTTGAGGTGATGGTTCGTTATGGAGAGAAGGACGTTATATAGGTTACTAAAGAATGAAGAAAAGACATTGGCGATTTCCAAATTTTCAGTAACAACTTCACCTGACTCAGGGGATATTTTCTTGATAAAATTACGTTCTTTTGCTTTTTTCACTAACGAGGACATGACCCTTCCCCCTTTGTCCCCATGAGCATAATATTTGTGTCGGACCCTGAGATAGGACCTAGCAGCTTTTATATTGAGGACATCCTTATTGGAATGGCAGAGATTGGAAAGTGTGTTTTGTTCTTTAATTGCTAAGGATCTCTTATGAAGTTTTTCTATATCAGCTATTTGTGAGAGTAGGTACGATATTTGTTTATTTCGCTGGTTTTTATGGAAGGCCCCTACAGAGATAAATTCCCCTCTTATAACTGCCTTGTGTGCCCCTCATTTTGAGGCTTGGGAAGTCCATTGCCAAATAACAGAAGCAAATTGTAATGATGGGGTGGGGAGACAGACAAGTGAGCCCTAATCTACCCACCACTCAGTCCCTGCCTACTTGCAACGACCCGCCCTAGGCGACGGGGTACAACTGGGCGACGGTCCCTATGCTCAATAAGTGCATGACAGACAAACAGACAAGGGTACACAGAGCTAGGGGGAGAAAGGGGCAGTTGCCCACGGCAACACCGTGAGCAACAAGAGAAGTGAACAAGCCGAGTCAAACCAGGAGAGTACGAGGTGCCAAACGCAGAGCAGGAGAGTAGTCAGCAAGCCGGGGTCAATATGAAGCAAGGACAATGGTACAAGAAGCTGCAGCAGGGCCAGGAAACCAAACGAGAAGAATCACAAGCAAAGGAGGAACAGGAAAGGCAGGTATAAATAGACAGAGGGCGGGAGCTAGCTCCGTCTGGCCAGGCTGTGATAGGTTCTCCCACTCCTAAGCCTGCTACCCTGAGTGGTGGAAGCTGGAGTCAGTCTCACAGACATAGAAGCAGGTGCAGACTGATTATCTATGGGCGTTAACCCCGAAGCTGTGCCTGGCAGATCCTTTACACAAATTCCTTCAATATTAATGATAAATAAACTGGAGCATGGTCAGAAATGATTATGTTGCCTAAGTCTGACCTTTGAATCTGGGGGAGACATCTGTCCATTGTAAATAGGTAATCAAGTCATTGGTATGACCTATGTATGGGCGAGAAGAAAGTGTAATCCTGAGTATCAGGATGTAATGAGCGCCAAACATCAACCAATCCTAAATCGGTCAGGCTTGAGAATATATTTTTCAAAGCACGTTGGGATTTAGCAGATTTTTTTTTTTAGAGGAGGAGCCCAATAGTGGATTGAGGACTAGATTAAGAACACCTCAAAGAAACAGCACACCTTCAGAGAAGGCTGATACTTTTTGTATAACGCTATGTATCCAGGAAATAGTATGTGTGTTTGTCGCATATAGGTTACATATTATGGTTAAAGTATTTCTCATATGCCCTTACAGGAACAGATATCTCCCCTCAGTATCCTTCAACAAAAAAGGTACATGTTTGTGTAGTCCGATACTAACCCCCCTAAGCTGCGGAATTAGGGCAAGTGGCATGGAACCATCTGTCATATGCAGAACTATGCATATTAGGGATATGTCCCTTGCGAAAGTGTTTCCTGTAAAAGAAGAACATCAACTCGAGCTTTTGTCATCAACGAGAACACCTGGCTGTGCTTCATTGGGGAATTACAGCCCTTGACATTTAAAGTAGTGAGATTCATAGTATTATTAGCCATTGGTTATTGTGATATGAGTGAACTTAATATAGTAAGGCTGTAACGTCTATGGCCGCGGTCCGTCGTTCTAACTTAGCCCTCGACGACCGCGGCCATGGACATCCTGCTGCTGTGCTGAGTCATCCCCCTGTGAGGCGCAGGCACTCACTTCCGGGTATCGAGACTGTCTCACGGAGGGTGAGCGCGCTCTCGTGCCTGCTCTTAAGGGGCCAGCGTGCGCACATGAAAATCATCATCATTAACTCACATGATTTCCTGGACTATAAGAAGGCCACTGCCCTTCTGATCCTCGCCTGAGCGTTGTTGTTGTTGTTTCCCAAAGTTTGTCTTGCAAATGGTCTCCTAAGTGTATTCCAGTTCCCAGTGTTCCCCGTACATGTTCATCCCCAACTTCTCGTCATTGACAGGACCCATCTCTTCCCTCACAAAAAAGGGTATGAATGCCAAGGTGTGAACTCGAGGCAGAAGTCGCATTTGAGACCTTAAAAAAAGCCTTAATGTAAGCCTCTATTCTTCACCACCCTGATGTATCCCTACAGTTTTCATTAGAGGTGGACGCTTCCTCTGTTGGCGCGGGTGCACTGTTGTTCCAGAGAGGTTCTAAAGGCTACTATTCCAAACTGTTTTCTTCTGCAGAGCGCAACTACTCAATTGGGGATCAGGAGTTACTGGCCATCAAGCTGGCCTTGCAGGAGTGGAGACACCTACTGGAAGGCGCAGTCCATCCTATCCTGGTCTTCACGGATCACAAGAATCTGACCAATCTACAGACGGCTCAACGGTTGAATTCTCTTCAAGCCAGGAGGTCGTTGTTCTGTGCTCAGTTCCGGTTCGAACTCCACTATAGACCTGCCGACAAGAATGTGAGGGCCGATGCCTTGTCTAGGTCATTTGGGACAGAGGATACTGTGGAGCCTCCACAGAATATTATTGATCCTTCCTGCATCTTCTCTGTGAACCCTCTGCAGGTTAGAGACATTCCTCCATGAAGAACTTTTGTACGTCTGGCAGACAGAGGAAGAATCCTTCGCTGGGGTCACAGTTCCAAGCTGGCAGGTCACGCGGGTACTCGTAAGACCCAAGACCTAATCGCCCATCAGTTCTGGTGGCCCACGCTGCCCAAAGACGTCATGGACTTTGTCTCCTCATGTACGGTATGCGCAGCAAATAAAGTTGCCCACTCCAGACCAGCTGGTCTGCTCCAACCACTGCCTGTGCCCGTTGCTCCTTGGGGAGGAGATGCGGGCCAGCGCTCATCAGACCATGGCTGTGGCGTCGCTGGGTGAGTAATCTAGACGGTCTGCAGCCATGGACGTTACACTCAGTGTCTAGTCCTCTACTGGTTTCCCCTCCTCTCATGTGTCCCCCTCATCTTCTGTGCTGTCTCCCCCTCATCTCCTGTGCTGGGTCCTCCTCCTCTACTGTGTGGGGTCCCCCTCTCTTGTGCTGGGTCCCCTTCTCCCCTGGGTCCTGCTCCTCTTCTGTGCTGGGCCCCCTCCTCTCTTGCATCCCCCTCCCCTCCTGTGTTGGCCCTCCTCCTCCTCTGTGCTGTTTGCCACTTCTCACCTGTCCTGTGTCCCCCTCCTCTCTTGTGTCCCCCTCCTCTCCTGTGCTGGGCCCCCCTCTTCTCTTGTGCTGGGTCCCCCTCCTCTCCTGCACAGTGTGGCCCTTCTCACCTGTCCTGTGTCCCCCTCCTTTCCTGTGCTGGGACACCCTTTCTTATTGCAGACCAGCTACTTTTGTATCTCCTGTCCTGAGATGGGGCAGGTTGTAAAGGCCCCCATTGCCTAAGAAGTCTGTCTGGATGAGAGATTCTGCATAAAAGGTAAGTAAAGTATAAGTATGAGTATGTGTATGTATGTATGTATGTATGTATATATATATATATATATATATGCGCATGTGTGTGTGCGCGTGTGTGTGTGTGTGCGCGTGTGTGTGTGTGTGAATGTGTATTTATATATATATATATATATATATATATATATAGGATTCTTGTGTATATATGATTCTGTAAGGGTATATTTACACATTGTGGTTTTGCTTTAAATGTAAAACTGTGTTTCTGATGTGTTTTTGTTTAAATAGTGGCTAAACGGTAATGTGTGGAGTATACAGTGTATAGAGTATAAAGTGGTATTATATGTGTGTAGTGTATATAGTTGTATTATATGTGTATAAACTGTATAGCTGTATTTTGTTTGTGTGTATAGTGTATATAGTGGTATTACTTGTCTGTAGTATATATAGTGGTGGTATATGTGTATAGAGTATATAGCGGCATTATATGTACAATGTATAGCATTTTTAAATGTGAGTAATTTATATATTATAGGTGTATACAGTATATAGTGGTAATATATGTGAGTTCAATATATACCAGTATTATATGGGTGTAGTGTATATGGTGGTATTATTTGTGAGTACGGTTTGTCACAGTATTATATGAGTACAGTATATAACATTATTAAATGTGAGTAAATTATATATTATAGGTGCATACAGTATATGGTGGTATATGTGAGTTAAATATATAGCTGTATTATAAGGTTGTAGTGTATATGGTGGTATTTGTGAGTACAGTATGTAGCAGTATTATATGTGAGTACAGTATATAGCATTATTAAATGTGAGTAAAGTATTAAGCGGTAGATATATAGATATAAGATATAGTATATTGGCTCAGCAGACAGTATTACATGTAATAAGATTAGAAACCGTGTCATCATCAAACGATAGGCTTAGATACATGGCCCCAGCATACAGTATCACACATAATAGACTTAGATACAGGACCTCAGCAGTCAATATCCATTTAATTACCCTCCCCGGTCAGTACTTTTTCAAGTGCAGTGCTGGATTTCGACGCCATTCAGCATCAAGACGTTATGTGCGTTGTGCAGACAATGTCCTGATGCCCGGAGCTGAAGAGTACCCAATTTTGGAGAAAGAGGACATGACTCAAAGGTGAGGAGGGTAAGTAAATAGAGATGTTACTGTAGTGCCAGGGGTCTGTGTAGGTTACTATATAGGCTCCAGTTACTACAGTAACTGTAGACAGACGTGGTATGGGGGGCCTTAGGCCCCCTGGCTCCAGGGCCCGATCGTAACTGCGATCATACCTCCCAACTTTTGAATTCGGAAAAGAGGGACATTTTAAGCCACGCCCCTAACCACGCCCAATATCCGGCATACAACAATAGAGAATAAGACCCAAATAGTTGGCGGTCAATTTAACAATCAATGGGAATGGATGCCTGCTGGCAAAAAGGCCAGTTTTAGCAACTATAAGCAAGGTAAAATAACAAAATTTTATTAGGCTATTGAAGCAAAAGACACACTACATAGAAATTAAAAGGTTCATGTTCACTGCTGATATTGACCAGCATAGTGCAATGTGTGCCAGAAAAGAGATACAGAGTAGTCAGCAGCTGCAGCACGCTGCACTAAGACCAGGGTTCAGTATCAGAGGTCAGCAGTAACAATTATTAAAATTTCAAGAAAGCCCTCCCGACATGTGACGGCGCGCCGCGGAATTCTCAGGGCTATATGCACTGAGAATTAGTTTCAGCTGTCGCTTCATTAATCTAAGTGACCAATAGAAATTGAATTGGAGGATCGAGCCTCCACATCAGTGATGGACAAGCTTGAGAAAGGCTCACACCGAGCTGAAACGTTGCACACACGTGGAATAAAAGGATCTTCATCCAAATATTTGGTAGTGCTGCCTCAATTTCTTTTTGTCCTGATTGAGGGATCACTCTTGGACTGTGACCTAGGAGGCGTGCACCCGCTTTAGAAAAATTATCCTGTGCTGCTGATCTGCATCTGTCTAGTGATGGACAAGCGATGGGACAAATAGCAAGCTCGGCATGTGAGGACCAATAGGCCGTAGTCTGGTGCGCGAAAATCGGCATGTAAGTACCAGAGGAGACGGAACGAACTCCAAAGACTGCAGTAAAACTGGATGTTACCCTCCATTCTAGTAATGATGTCTAGAGTTAAAGTGCAAGCTGTATATCGAGATCGCAAAACATACCATGTTTATTAGCACCATGGTTGTAATAAATTGTCATGCTTATGCCGAAAATAATATACAAGAATGAAAAGAAGAGAAAACACAGCGCAGCCGTCAGAAAAATGTAGTTACACGTGTCAGTAAACAGAAAATTGTACGGTAGAGATGTAAGAATGATGAAAGGAGGTAAATAGATACCAGAAACTGCTATAATAGCAATATTAAAGGTTATTCACGTAATAAGTGTCAGCGTGTCACCAGAGGGAGAACACACTTATCATGGCTAGCCACCAATTGGTGATCAAACTCAGTCAGTGCCGTGTTTATAGCAATACAATAGTATAAGCAATAATAAGTACGGAACACTAATTATGCAAAAGATCAAAGAAACGCTGCAAAGGTAAACCCCTCATTTAGACTGTCAGGGATCATTACTATGTATATTGTTTGAAAAATATTATCCTCACACATATGTATATACATTTCAGTTCTTTGTGTAATATACTGATATATAATAAGTTCTTTGTTCATGTCGGACACACCTATGGAAGACACCGCCCCCTGGAATGCAAGAAGAGTGAGTCTGAGAAACTGGTGGGGGCTTGGGCACTCCCACATCTCTGGGGAGGAGGCATGTGTCTCTTTCTGTGTTTCTTTGTTCTGAATAAAAAGTTTTCAGTCTTCCTCCTTCCTCCTGGCTGAGAGAGGGAAGCTGTACCAAACATTTCTGTGTGGTGTACTTCTCTCCATGCATGCCTTCAGCTTTCAATTTACAGAGGTGGTTATTCGGTGTGAAATACGGACCTGACATTTGGCGCCCGAACGTGGGGCCTCACTCGAGGAAATATCAAAATCCGGACAATCGACAATCACAGGGTGAAACAGAGAACTCAAAGTTGCCCACTGAAGGAATTTGATCACCTCCACAATAACACGGTAAGCTAATTGATTTTATAAATCTTCGTCTTATCTGTGTTAGTGGACAGTCTTGTGGCGATCTGTAGAACCCTTTTGTTGATTTCCTGGATTATCTCAGGCGACAGAGGTGATATTTTCCGCTGTGAGGTTGAAAACCTGTGAGACCTTAGTCGCGCCCGACTAACCATCCTATGGGTAATTAGAGTCTAAATAAAAGATTATATAACAGACCGGAGAGCTGCAGACTGTGAAATTTTAATTTTTCCAGCGAGGCCAGAGAGTCTTATTAAAGATTTTTATATCCTAGCGAGATGTAATAAATACATTGCAGACTAGAGATGATACTATTTCGGCGAGACTTAGCGTTTGAGACTGTGAAATTATAATATTTTGCCAGACCAAGAGTTGCAGATCGAAAATTGTTATATAAATTACGTGTATAATATAGACTGTTAGAATGGATGGTTTACGGTCCATATTCAAATCATCAGGATCACCCGATCCTATTCATGATTTGGTGAGGTGAATGGAAGTTAGGAATAAGAAAGGTATTGTATGTTATATGTATTAAAAAACACAGGACCAGCCGACGCCCGGTAATGGTGTCCGTACCTCATGTTGAGTGTGTCCTCATTGTGGGTGGGAACCCCCCCCCCCTTCACAGCTGCGCACTGTGTTTCCAATGGGAGAGGCTGCCCCCCCCCCTGCCCCTGATGTAGCCACGCCCGGCCCAACCAAATCAGTATGAAATAATCGCCTTGTTAATTTTGTCATTTGTAGTGTCTTTTCTATATACAGAAGTTCCAGTCTAGTTCACTGATGAAACAACACGTCATCATAATAAAGAGATGGTGGCCGACAGATTGTACTGTTACAGATTATGTGGTTGATGTTTTGAACGTAGATAATTCCTATACAATGGTGTGATGAATGATTGCAGATACGTATGTTGTTTTGCCGGCATTGAAAGTGTTAAGATTGTGAGACTAGACGCTGTTAGAAGCTGTGAGTGTGTGACCCCCCCTCCCCCTGTAGTATGCTGTGTTTGGGAGGAGGAGGGGGGCTGAATGGGTGCAGTCTGCAGGGCTGATGGGACAAAGGGATTTCAATATGCACTGATAGATATATATATATCAGTGATGTCTACAAACCTAAATAAATCTCTTCTCTTTGCGCATGCGCTGTTGTTTATAAAAGTTCCGATATTTATGTGTTATGATGTGATCAGATTTCATGTGTTTTGATGTTAATTCAGATGTATTAAACTATAGATACTGTGAGACATGGGGTTTTGAAAATGTATGTGCCCCCCACCGTTCCCTATTTTTATATACAGTTTATTGGTTTGCAGTAATTAATGTTATCAGATATAATATTTTATTGAATAACTAACTATAATTGTTTTGTTTTTGATTTCACACATGAGTTATGTCATTGTAAAGATCAAATGTATTTTCGTCAGGAAAAAGTCATTTTTGTTTCAGGCTGTTGTACATTACAGGGGGTTAAACTAGTGTTATGTTGAGATGTCGTTTTGAACTCTGCTACATTACTTTTGCAGAGTCCACAAAGGGGGGGAATGGTGAAGGAACTGATCAGGTACAATTTTGGTTTGTTTTGAATTAATTAATTTGGTTTCAGGATATCTACAAAATGTGTATGAGACCCCAATGAGTAATCCAGATTAAATGTGTATGACAGTAACCTAAATTTTGAGGTTTTTCTGTGTAGATGGTTCCAGATCTTTCCAGAACAGTAAATATGGCACTGGGTATGCTGTGCTGTAGTCTCCACCCAATATGAGGTATTGTGTAAGAGACCATCCCCCTCCAGCAAATTTACACAGGAGGTGACGTCACTCACAGATGGGTCTTTACAGATTTAGAAGGGGGAGAAAGAAAAAAACAAAAATTGTCTGGACATTGTTAATTTGATGTAAAGTTTTTACATTTTGTTTTTGTATTAATCAAGTATTTGCAGAATCTGATAAAAAAGAGATTCTCAAAGTGTTCTGGATTATCAGATGAGTGTGGAGAAGTGTATAACATTTGGTTTTATTTTAGAGGATGAAGACGCCACCCCTTTGAGATGTTCTATCTATATGTGACATGGGTTTCTAATGTAAATTTGTAATAAAGAGATTTTATTATACAGTATATACAAGACAGGATACGAGGCACCAGGTAAATTACCCAGAAACCACTCTCACCTTCTTGTTCATCTCAAGGAGCGGAGCTGGAGGTGCTCGCTGAGGCTGTAACCTGGCAGAAGGTAATACAGCCGACATTTACACTGACTCTAGGTACGCTTTTGGCATCGCCAACAATTATGGGCCCATTGGTAGTAGGAACTTTATTGGATCATCGGGTAAGCCAATTGAGAGAGCAAGAGAAGACAGACCTGACAACAAGGATATGTGCAGCCAGATGTCAGTAAATTGGCTTGTCCCTGGATACAATAATGCCACCACTAGGTTTGTAGCAGCCGGCATGATGTGCGCACGGCGTGACATAGGTAAAACAGCAAAGGTACCTGTGAAAAGTGCAGCCCGGCCAGATTACCAGTCCCAGCGACTGCAGAACATACAACTACCCGAGGTAGAAGTGTATGACAATGTGCTCGTGTGTGTAGACCTGTTCTCAGGGGGGGCCTGAAGCCCAGCCTGTATCTTCCCCACTGCAGACGTTGTGTGTAAGTGACAGGGGAACAATGTTATCCCAAGTATTGACCTGATGTTTGTACAATGATAAGATGTTAGCAGTTCTCTAGACGTTGTCCCAAAGTTAGTTTGTTTAATAACTGTATTTAAGAAGTGTTGTGGGAATATTAAATACTGAGGTTAAGTTTTATGTAAAGTTCTGAACCAGCCTTAGCATTGGACTATTAGAGTCATGCGTCAGATAAAAGGTACAGAAGTGGAATATTCCCATTCAAAAACATTTTTATTTGTTTCTTTTTATTTTTGTTGTGAAAGGGAAATTTTAGAGCAGAGAATTTTCTGTGCAGTGTATATGTGTGTATGTATAGATATGTATATAAAGAAGAAGAATCAGTTTGTAAGTTTTAGTTACTGACCAGTGTGAACGTTTGATGTAAAGATGCTATTTGTTAATGTTTTTCTAAAAATTAATTATTTGATTAAGATCAATTAATGTTTATACAATGAAAAAGCTTGTTCTCCACAGGAAGAGTCCAACTGGGAGCGGAAGGCGTGAGAACCAGATTCTAACAGAATGTGGACGGATAAGGGAAGGTGAACCGGTAACACCCAAGGCACTCTTGATGGCACTTGCATTGATGGTGTATGACCTCACATATGCCCCAAGACTGCAAGGATCGATTTGGTAAGATCTAATTGGTATGCCCCAGGTTTTACAGCTGTTGCTGCTAAATTCTGTTAGAGCTGTTTGATTTGCCTACAGAACAGTCCTGGCAGACCAGTGCCAACCTTATCATACCCGCCTCCCACGAAGAGTACCGACTTTGAGAGGCCTTCCCAGGTAGAACGAACCAGATTAGAGTAAGAAAAATTGGTTTGAGACACTTGTCAGATAAACATGTGGAATCTGTGTATGTTTCTGTGAGGTGGAGATGTTCTAGGCAATCAGCTGAGATCAAGGTATAAATCCTGCTGAAAAGTGTAACACCAAGTGCAAATGAAATGCACCCAGTAACTGTCCAGTGGAACAGAGAAGTTTTTCTTACATAAAGGTAATGGTTTGATGTAGTTTAAGGGCCTGTCATTATTATTGTATGTACTTAGAACAACGTTTATAATGTATGCGGATGATGTTATCACCAGATTAGTATTTATTTTAACAATTGACAAGAGTTGGGGGTCCCCAGCAAGTGCCAGTAAATATGAACTAAAAGACTTTCAACACGATGAACTCCATCACTGAGATGCGGCAGGCGCAGCCTGAGCCACTACAACGCGTTTATCATGAACTGATGGCAGTGTAACAATTCTAAGCGGCCGCCCAGACAAGTAACTTGCCAGAGGAAGAGTACAGATGCGGAGGGGGTGATAGTCACAATACAACTCCACTAATCCGCCTACGTGGGCTCTCACCCCAGGCTCACATCATGAGGTGCTATGTACAGCCTGATGACATAAACTAAAGGAGACGGTGTTGGACAGATGAGAAGGACCAAACCAAGTCCTGATGACATCAGCAAAGATCAAAGTAAAGACCAAAGACCTGAGTGAATCCGTCAGCAGGATCAAGTGTTTTGATAAGTAAGTGGCTAGGAGGGGGTAATAATAACTCCCCCACTGGACACCAACGTAGTCTGACTCCACAATTGTGTGGGTTACCCTGAGGGTGACAGTCAGTGAAGAGCAGAAGACAGGAGAAGAAGAAGATGATGGTGTACAGGACTGGCAATGAACTGATGGGACCCGAAACCTGAGGGTGATAGCATGAGATTGGTGATAGCATTATGATTATTAGTTGAGGCCCTATTGTTTATAATGACTGAGGTTTATAATTATAATGTGTGTAAATATGCCACGGTGCTGCAAATTACAATCTGAGGAGTTTTATGTGAAGGTGTGAGGTGAAGGTCACTGTGCTGCCCATGACCTGTCATATCTGCAGGGGTAAAAGTCCCATTAGGATAGTAAGTGACAGTGCGACAATTGTTACCATTAATAAAATGTAGACTGGATTAATTATATATTACAACCAGCAGTGGTTTGTAGATTATATCAAGTCAACCATCCTGTATCCAGAGGAGAATAGGGAAAGTTAGGACCACTCCGACACCTTGGAAGTCCAGGTACAAAGGGGGGTTAGTCATCAGGAGTAGCTCGTCTCAAGCTGGTGCAGAAATCCAAAACCCCTACCCGCCTGGTTCGAGTGGTCAGTGGTAGGTTGCTAGGCAAGACTCAGGGATAGAGTAATAATAATATTTTTAGGGGGGACTGTCAGGGATCATTACTATGTATATTGTTTGAAAAATATTATCCTCACACATATGTATATACATTTCAGTTCTTTGTGTAATATACTGATATATAATAAGTTATTTGTTCATGTCGGACACACCTATGGAAGACACCGCCCCCTGGAATGCAAGAAGAGTGAGTCTGAGAAACTGGTGGGGGCTTGGGCACTCCCACATCTCTGGGGAGGAGGCATGTGTCTCTTTCTGTGTTTCTTTGTTCTGAATAAAAAGTTTTCAGTCTTCCTCCTGGCTGAGAGAGGGAAGCTGTACCAAACATTTCTGTGTGGTGTACTTCTCTCCATGCATGCCTTCAGCTTTCAATTTACAGAGGTGGTTATTTGGTGTGAAATACGGACCTGACAAGACCACCTGAACTGAGGGTGCCCAACCGATGGATCCAGCGGGCTTCCTCCTGTAGCAACCTACGATCTAAATTGCCAGCTCTCGGGCCTAATTTAATCTGGGTAATGCTCCAGAATTGTAGGGAGCGAATGTCACCCCCATGTGTAAACCAAATATGTCTGGACAGTGGTGTGTCCTCCTTCTGATTAATAGTGCTCAAGTGTTTAGAGACTCTTCTCCTTAATTCTTGGACGGTTTATCCTACGTAGAACTTTGGGCACGGACATTTGGCGACATAGACTACACCTTTACTTTAGCAGTTGATGAACTGTCTAATTTGATATGATCTACCATCAAGTGGGTTGGTAAATAGTTTAACTGTAGGCATCAGGTAACAAAACGAACAGCGGCCACAGGGATGAAAGCCTACGACTGACGACTTAAGCCAGCATTTAGATGCCATGATAGGTCTAGAGTCATAGCTGTGTACCAAATAATCGTGCAGGTTCTTGCCTCTGCGATAGGTAATGCTGGGAATATGGGAAACGACGTCTCGAAGGTCAGGATCAGCCAAGAGAATTGGCCAATGTCGTTGCAGGATCTCTCGAACCTGACGAGAGCCCGAATCGAAAGTGCCAATACATCTGATATTGGTCGATACCGTAGATTTAGTAGTAGTTCGAAGTTGTTGAGTATCAGATGATTTCCGTTCATATAGAAGTTCCTTCCTATCTGTAGCTCTTGCCCTAGCATACGCTTTGTGTAGCCACTTCTTAGGGTATCCCCGTGCACAGAATTTAGGAAACAGTCCATCGCATTCCAATTGAAAGGACCGCTCATCGGAGCAGTTCCTTTTGGCTCGAAGGTATTGCCCAATGGAAATACCCTTCTTGAGGGCCGGAGGATGGTAGCTTTCCCAGTGTAATAGACTATTAGTTGATGTGGGTTTCCGTGAGATATCTGTATGTACACCACCAGCAGGATCCAGAGAAATTTTGAGGTCTAAAAAAATAATTTCCTTTTTGTGAATAACGTGAGTGAACTTCATACCCACCTTATTGTTATTAAGTGTGACCATATATTTATCAAATAGAATTAAGTCACCATCCCAGAGGAGGAGAATATCATCAATAAATCTCCCCCAAAAAAGAATGTGACAGGTGTAGGAGGACAGTTCCTCGGTGAATACTACAGTATCTTCCCACCACCCCAGAAATAAATTTGCTTAAGTCGGTGCACAGATTGTGCCCATGGCTGTGCCTTTTATCTGTTGATAGAATTTTTGATCAAACAGAAAATAGTTATGTGTCAATAAGAAACGAAGTAATGACAATAGAAATTTATTGTGTGCGTGAAATTGAATACCCTTGGTGATCAGAAAATGTGCAACTGCAGTGAGGCCAAATTCATGCTGAATATTAGTATACAACGACTCGACATCGATACTGGCGATAAATGTGGATGGAGTGACGTGAATTTCCTGGATCCTGTTGATGGTGTCCTTGGTGTCTCTAAGAAATGACTGAAGGAAGTGACAAAAGGGGAGAGTATCTCATTGATATACGTACTTATACCCTGGGTGAGGCTGTCATTACCTGACACAATAGGCCTGCCCGGAATTGGGCGAGATGCCTTATGGATTTTAGGTTGGGCATAGAAAGTCGCCAAAGTGGGACAAGGGTTATACATCCGTTTAAATTCCTCACTGGTGATCAAATCCTGTGTCCTTGCTTCATTAAGCAACAAACACAGAGCCCTTAGGAATAAATCAGTGGGATTTTTTTTCGATAATGATATATGTAGTGGCATCGTCCAATAGTCTGTGGGCCATAGTGACATAGTCATCAGAATTCATGACGACAATATTGCCCCCTTTATCAGAGGGCTTGATGGTGATTTGGTCATTATGACAGAGTTCATCCAGTGCCAGTCTTTCTGTCTCGTCTAGATTGGCAAGTGCTCTAGTTCTATCTGGTTTGATTTTTTTCAGATCCGCACATACCATCTTGACGAAGACGTCAATATGAGCATACTGCGAAAATGGTGGAGTGAGTTTAGATTTAGGGCGCAATGAAGAGAAAGGACCAACAGCATCAGTGGGCCCGACTTCACTCTCATACAAGAGAGTTTCAAGATCTCTTAGTGTGTTGGTTTCAGTCCTAGCAAGGTCATCTGTCTCAAATGTATTCTTTTTAAAATATTTGTGTAGGGCCACCTTTCTAGCAAATAGATTTACATCTTTGTCCAGACAAACTCGTCAAACAGGGGGGTGGGAGTAAAGGATAGACCCCTCCGTAATAGTGTCAACTGGGAACTACTTAGATGGACAGACGATATATTGTATACCTGCATTTTGTCACTTCTGACCGAATTAGAGGGGATCACTTGTGGTGTCATTGGCTCAGGTTCCACCGAGAATTTGGTGGCCCTAAAAAAGGGAAAGTATTGAGAGGCCCACTTATGCCGCTGGTAGCACCCGTGGGGTATCTGGTGGTAGTGGGATTTTGGCTGGAAACAATTCCTGACATTCGAGGGATCAATGGTACATTGGGGGTGGTAGATGCTGATGCTGCAGAGAAAGCTGATGATAAGGAATTGGAAGTGATGGTAGGGATCGAATTCGTCTGGCATTTCGTGTTAGATCTAGTCTGTACGGTGCTCCTTTTAGAGGAGCTGAATCTATTATTTTTTATTTTACGTTTAGTACCCAGTCTTGAACTGGGAGAACGTATAGATTCGTCAGTGCCCGAGATCTTGGAATCTGAAAAATCTGTAAAGACGTTTACATGCTTGGGAGCAGGGCTTGACTGTGTTTTATAGGTATATGCCTGACCAGTGTCAAAATCCCTACGGTCTGTGATGTACTTTTGATGCTTCCTCTCTTTTATCTCTGCTTGTAGTTTTTCAATATTTTTTTGTAGGTAGCGCAACACACAGCCCCTTAGGCCTTATTCACATGACAGGGTCCGAGTATCTCCCATTTTTCCCGGCCGTTTTGGGCCATTTTTCCCGGCCGTTTTGGGCCATTTTTCCCGGCCGTTTTGCATCCGTTCCGGGCCGTGTTGCCGTTTTTAACGGCCGATTTTGACCCGTTTTGCATCCGTTTTTTTCTCTGGTGGTTTTAAAATCGGATGAATTTCATTTAAATTTGTTGCCACACAGAGCCCTCTGTAGATATTGCCACAGCCTCCCTGGTAGGTAATGCCACCCAGCCCCCTGTAGGTAATGCCACCCAGCCCCCTGTAGGTAATGCCACCCAGCCCCATGCAGGTAATGCCATCCAGCCCCCTGTATGTAATGCCACCCAGCCCCCTGTATGTAATGCCACCCAGCCCCTTGTATGTAATGCCACCCAGCCCCCTGTATGTAATGCCACCTAGCCCCCTGCAGGTAATGCCACCCAGCCCCCTGTATGTAAATCCACCCAGCCCTCTGCAGGTAATGCCACCCAGCCCCCGGCAGGTAATGCCATCCAGCCCCCTGTATGTAATGCCACCCAGCCCTCTGCAGGTAATGCCACCCAGCCCCTGGCAGGTAATGCCACCCAGCCCCCTTTATGTAATGCCACCCAGCCCTCTGCAGGTAATGCCACCAGCCCTCTTCAGGTAATGCCACCCAGCCCTCTAGCCTAATCTTCTTCTCAGTACTTATTCATTCTCTCTCTTCTGTTTCTCTTTTTCTCCTTTGTGCGTGCAATATAATCTCTCCCCACCTCTTTCTCTCCTCACTTCCCATTTTTTTCTTTTATTCTTTCCTTCTACCTCCCTCCCTTTCCCTAAGTTGCTCTCTCATACACAGCTTTGCTCTCACAATATTTACTGAGGCTGTCAGTTCTGGCTCAGCAGGGAGCACTTTGCATTGCCTAGCTGCCTTTAGGGTAAAGAATCTTTTCCTTGGAGAAGAGAGATGAAACCTATTATCTGTAGTGTGGATGCAGCAACTGATTATAGTATTACCAGATCCTTACTGCAGGTTTTATATTGCTGCAAAGGCCAAGAAAACAGCTTCTTTTTTTAATAATATCTACAGCTTCATCACGCAGAATTGCTGTCATGATAGACTGAATGGTTCCACAACCTACAGTATGGAGATATCAATTTGTTATACAATATTAATACTGTTATAAATGTTACAGCCAGAAATTAAAGCAGACTTGTCAACTTGTCCCTGATATGTTTCTTAGGCTTTCCTATACAATGCAGAAGGGGATACAAAAGAGACCTATTCACCCTGAAAAGGCATATTTCTCTGCATCCCTATTACCAGAGAGGCAGCCTTGGCCCATCACAGGAAATCTGCCATTGAGAAATAAAGTTAAGTATTCGCAGATACCGTAACTGTGAGCTGATCATGGTGGGTTGTGATCAAGCCCACTACTGGAACAGCCCCATGATGAGCTGTTATCATGGGGAGATTTGCCTACACATTTCCCTAAAATGAATGGGCATGCTTAGTCCACCGGAGGAGGTGCCACTAATCGTAGCAGCTTTTTACTCTGGTCTCAAGCAGAGGACTGTTTATTTGGAGCACGATTTATTTTATTTCTATACAGTGTATGAAAGTAACCAAAGGGTTAATTTGTTTATCCTGTATAATGAGTCTAGGAGAATGCCACATGAGATACTGAAGCACTTGTCTGTGTCTGTGTGATCTCTTCGATGCATCGATATCCTGATTTGGACTCTGAGGCTGAATTCTTAGAGTACCTTTAACTCTCCCAAACCCAGGCTACTCTGACATTTCATTGGTGCCGAAACCCGGGACCCACAACGGGCCAGTTTAGCTGGACGCTCGCTGCTAATCGAAGTATCGGTGAATCTACAAAACCGCGGTAAGAACTTTTGATTCTTACAAACCATTTCACCCATCCCTCGTGCCTGTAGCATTAGCACGTGGACTGTCCCAAGCTGGGTCCCATAGACTCCAGCCTGCGGAACGTTGCTCTCTATTGTGACTGAAGGACAAAGTTATTGATATTGTCTAAACCATGATCTCATTATGGTCCCACACGTTGATAGTGAATGAACTACAACAAGCTCAGACTAAGAATTTGTCTGCATGAAAGATAGATTACAAATGTGGACTGCTGAAAATGCAGTGCTAGGGATGAGGTGTCTTCACCAGTGGTGGCGCTAGACTAGACTCACTAAGTATGATGTCTCCCTCCTTGCATTTTCACATGTACAAATCTAAAGTTGTAGTGTCTTGAACCCAGCCTAAATTGCTTCCACTGGGTTCAAAAGAAGATATACCGTGGTAATCACCAATGCCTTAATGTAATGGTGTATAGGTATGGTGTACCTGAGGTGCTTGAAAGTGACAGAGGTACACATTTATCAGGAGAAAGTCACTTTTCTAGGCCATTGCATATCCCAGGGGGCCAAACATCCCCAGATAGAGTGGTAGCGATACGAGACGTTCCTGTCCCAGCCAATCCCAGACAACTCTGTGTTTTTAGTGGGACTGGTGGGATACTATAGGGAGTGGATACCAGGGGCGTCCAGCTTCCTAAAGCCTCTATATGACTGTCTACCCTTCGAGTCGTTCCAATTGTTGGATGAGGCTCTCACATGTTTCCACAGCTAGTCCTGCTACTGCTAGAAGCTCTTCCTTTAGGACTGCCCAATTATGAGCTTCCCTTCGACATGTTTTGCCATGAAAATAGGGGCCACACACATAGCGTTCTCATGCAAAAGCATGGAGGCAAACAGACCCAAAGCTAACCTATCCATGAGACTGGACGCGGTGATCCGAGGTGTACGAGCTGTAGCAGTGGTCTCGAACTTAGTCCAGAAAGCAGCGGATTTTGTATTGCACCACTCCCTAATAATCATGGTCCCACATAGCGTCAACGCTATCCTGCACCAGGTCCAGACCAAACACCTGTCTGCAACTTGCCTTACCAAGTATGAGGTTGGTTTCCTCACTATACAGCGTTATTCAGTCTTGAACCCTGCTACTTTACTTCCGCAAGGTCCAAAAGTGGGGAGTAGTGGCAAAACTAATAAATTTACAAGCTAGGACGTCTACAAAATGTATATAAAACACCAATAAGTAACCCAGATTTTGACCTTTTTGTAGATGGTTCCAGATTCCACCATGAAGGCACCTACAAGACCGGATACGCGGTAGTCACGATGCATGAGGTAATCATCCAAAGACCACTCCCACCTTCTTGGCCTGCCCAAGAAGCGGAGCTGTAGGAACTCGCTGAGGTTTGTAACCTGGCAAAAGGTAAGACGTTTACACTGACTTTAGGCACGCTTTTGGCATCACCCATGATTATGGGCCTATTTGGCATAGTAGGAACTTTGTTGGATCATCAGGTAAGCCAATTAAGAATGCAAGAGCAGTAGCCAAAGTATTACAGGCCCTGTTAGAACCCAGCCAAGTAGCCGTAATAAAGGTGCAAGCCCACAACACGGAGACCACGCCTGAGGCAGTAGGCAATAGAAGGGCTGATGAGGCTGCCAAAGCGGCTGCAATGCTGCCCCTGGACGGTGAAGGAGGGACCTTATCTAGCACATTCACCCACCTGCCAGTGACAAGACTGGACCTCCAGGTGTTGAAAGGCCTCCAGGCACATGTAGACAAGGTGGAGAAGCACTGATGGCAAGAGAAAGGGGCTGCCCTGAAAAAGGATGGCCTCTGGGCTGTCGGGACTAAGTTATGTCCTCACAGGTCTCTAAACCCAATGATGACACACCTGGGGCATGGGTGTACGCACCTCTTCTAGGAGAGTATGTGCAACCAGATATCAGCAAATTGGCTTGCTCCTGGATTCAATAAGGTTTGTAGCAGCCTGCATGATATGCTTACTCATTCCAGCTACTGCAGATCGCCTACATACAACTACTGAAGGTAGGTGTGCTCATATGCGTAGACCTGTTCTCAGGGTGGCCTGAAGCCTGGCCAGTAAGTTCTCCCACTACAAGGAACACAGGCAATAAAATTCTCAGTGAAGTTGTGTGCAGATATGGAGTCCCTGAGACCAGAGAGTGAAAGGGGACCACATATTTTACTGGAGAAATTATGAAGGAGGTCATGGGATCAGTGGGGATAGAACAGGATTTCCACACTCCCTACCACCCCCAGAGCAGTGGTAGTGTAGAAAGAATGAATGGTACCCTAAACTTAAGGATACAAAAAGCAATGGAAGAAACAGGGAGACCCTAGACTGTGTGTCTACCCTTTGCTTTGTACTCAGTCCAGGTAACGCCTAACCAGAAGTTGAGCCTTAGCACAAATGGATTTTTTTTTGGTAGTGTCCCCAAGACAGGCTTGTACTTCCCTCAGCAGTTACAGGCAATGCATGGGGACCTTACCCAGTATGTTGGGGGCCTACAGAAGCATTTACAATAAGTGCATAAACATGTATTTTCTTCCATTCCAGACACTAACTCCACAGATGGTACACACAATACAACCCAGAGATTGGGTTGTCCTCAAAAGACACGTGAGGAAAAGCCTTGAGCCACAATTTGACAGGCCCTACCATGTCCAGCTGACCACGGACACAGGAGCCTGGACGTCGTCCTCCTCTGCCTGATGACACTCCGTGCCTCAACCCTAAATGAGCACTTGAAAAATGAATGGGACAATAAGTGGACAAATGTTAGTATCCCTCTTCCAAAAGTGATGCATATGTTTTTGACTATTGGTGGGTGGCCAATATTACCAAAAGAGCGAACCCAAGGATGATGGACTATAGGCAAGGGACCCCAGGAAATTAGAAAAGGGTCAATATGATGCCACTTAATTTAAGTGATACTACTAGTTATAAACTGAAAATTAACTACTGCTTGGGCCAGTATGATTTTTCTTTAACTTTTTCTTTTGTAGGTTTAGCAGTTTAGAATGCACATAATATAGAAAAGCTTGCAGTATTGTTTGGTAATATAATGGAATGTATGTTTGATGTTTTAAATATATATTGTACAGTTGATCCTAGTAAATAGCCAGCATATAATAGTCCTAGACTACCTCATTGCTGCACAAGGAGGAATGTGACAGGTAATAAATAGGTCCAACGTGTTGTCATTATATCGATCTGAAAGGAAACATGCAAATAAAAGCAGAGATCCAAATAGTAGATGAAATGAGGAAAAAGTGGCTAGAAGAACAGAAAATGAGGATTCATGGTGGGGGACACTTTCTCATTTATGAACAGAGCTAACTAGTTTACTGGGATAGGTGGATGGATCTCTGGACTACTACATATCGCCACCCAGTTACTTATAGTCTTATTGCTGCCATATCTCGCCTTCAAATTAGCCGTATGGGCCATAAGTAAAATTGCCTGCATGTATGTCTAAAGTGGCAAAAACGGTTACCCACAGGCCAGTACTCCCAACCCTTAGAATACTGATAGGACAAAAGTGTACTGAATGATATTTCGTACAAATGGGATAGGTGACAAAGCACCGGGCCGGTGCTTTGACGGGAGGAATGGAGTGAATATGGTTGGTGAAGCCCCCCTGTACCAGCTAGGAAGAATACCCTGGATGGGGCAGAATTACCTCTGTGAGGCATCCTGATCTGCTGTAGGCTGAATGATATAAGGATAAACAAAAGAGGGGTTTATGAAAGTAACCGAAGGGTTAAAGGGGTTTTCTGAGTTAAAATGACTATGTGTTAATGTTTGTAATTAATGTAAATACATTTGTAATATACTTACATTTTCCAAATTGGCCCCCCGCATCCAGATCCTGCCATGGGGTACTTGACCAGTGATGTCAATCTCTGGCCACTGTGTTGATCTTCAATTCTTTTCTGGGTATACGACATGTCACTTGTGACATGCCGTGTATGGACTATTCTGTTGTACAGCCCATAACGCGCATGCGCGGTCTCTGCTGTTCTATATTATATAGTATAGTGTATCCAAAGTGAAAACAAGGCCAAGGCACCAAACGCCACTTTTCTTGTTGCAATTTCAACATTTTATTTCCATCTTAATGGAACAAATGCATAAAAAGATGACTTTTCTGCCATATAAGGTCTTCCTCAAGCCATACTTATATACAGTATGTCACGTTGGGTGCGTGGACCCACTGGACCATACCGCCTTGACGGTATGGCAGCTGGCCAACAGGACACAGGTCACAGTCTATAGTTCGTGTAGTGTACCTGTGGTAGCTCAGACAGTAGCAAGACAGGCTCGGCTGGGACTAGACAGCAGGCAGGCGCCAGACGTAGTGTAGCAGAACAGGCTCAACAGCAGCACAGCACGACTTCAGCTCAACACGACCAGGATAGCACGGGATACAGGTTACAGGTAGCAGGAACGGGAAACACTGGGAACTGGAAAACACTTAGAAGACCATTTGCTTAGACAGACTAGGGTAACGACAACAAGGCTCAGGCAAGGGAGGAAGGGGCTGGACCCCTCATATAGTCCAGGGCTCATGGGCTAATTCTGTACTTTAATTTCAGGTGCGCGCGCTGGCGCTACGGGACCCGGTCAGGAGAAGCGGAGGTGAGCGCTGGCGTCTCCTGAGGAGGAGATGGGGACCAGCGCTCACAATTCCATGGCTGCGGGCGTCAGGGGGTGAGTGAGCTTGACGGCCAGCGGCCACGGGCATGACACAGTACATGTTGAGCAAGGCCTTGTATGGCAGAAATATCCTGTTTCTGCATTTGTTCAGTGAAGTAGAATCATCTAAGTGTAACAGCTCAGGTACGAAGCGGTAGATGCAAACTCTCAGAGCGAGGCTGTTGAGTGCTGAAGCACGCGCAGCATAAAAATGTGTTTATCATCTGTTGCATCACTCACCACAGAGTTTCAAACTGCCTCTGTAAGTGACTTCAGCACATATACTCTGCATCCGGAACTTAATGAAATGGGTTTCTGTGGTTGAGCAGCTGCACACAGGATCACCATGCACAATGCTAAGCATCAGCTAGAGTGGTGTAAAGAACGCGATCACTGGACTATAGAGCAAGATCAATAAATTATGGAATTGCAAAAACAACTCCTGGATGTGCGTGGCTCAGCTGTAGATTTAAGTTCACGCATGACACTACCATTTAAGTTCAGTGGTGACCTAAGGACCCCATGGCATGGCATAATAGAGGCCTGTCAGTTTTAAAGAAGTATTGTAGTGTAATTAAAAAAGCGATAAAAATATCACATAGTAAAGTCCCCTCGTGGAACTTTAAAAAAAAAGTAAAAAAAATTGTTAAATAAAGTTTATAATACATAAATAAAAAATCCCAAGTAAACAAAATTCAAAACTAATTTTTCTACCCTACAAAATACTTTGTGGGGTTTAGTTTTAGTCGTTTATACTGGTTACCAATAGGAATACATTTTGCACTATAATTGCCCAAAGTAGATTTTAAAATCTCCCATTTATCATTTGTACCATTATTTGACATTAGTTCTTCCCAGTCTATATCCTGAATTGCAGCCCTCATCCTGGGGAAATTGGCTTTCTTGAAATTAAATGTTTTTGCCCTCCCAGCCTGTGTTTGTTTTTTACAGTATAGGTAAAATGTAACTATATTATGATCACTGTTACCGAGGTTTTCACGAACATTGACATTCCCAACAAGCTCTGCATTATTAGAAATAACCAGATCCAACAGACCTTCACCTCTAGTCGGGTCTTCCACAAACTGGCCCATAAAATTTCTCCCCTTCAAAGTTGCAGCCGAACTATGACACCAATTAATATCCCGGTAATTAAGATCTCCCATTATCACTACAGTACCCCCTGTGCAGCCCGCTTCATCTCTTTATTAAGCTGAGCTTCCATCTCCTCAGTTATATTAGGGGGTCTATAGATTACACCAAAAATAATTTTTTCAGAGTTTACTGTTGCTTACTGTACTCGCTGTAAAGGCTCCTGCTAATACCCACTACTGCTCACACAACTCTTTCACACAATCACAGTGGCTTCTGCCTGTCAACCGCAACTTGCTCACGAACCACAGACTCGGCAACAATGATAATTCCATCATCACCGTGCAGCTTTTAACACCTCTCAAACACTCTCAGCAGCAACTCTCTGTCTCTTTCTCTAGAACATCTCAGGTTCCACTTCTTCTTTATAAATCAAGCGCCGCCCTCAACGTCAGGATGTAGAATAGCAACATGGCAATGTACAGACGCTGTTATGGCATGGCAAAGAATACATGCAAACAATACAAAATAGCGTCTGGGCCGTCCATCCTATAACAATTTAGATTCCGGGCAGTACATCCCAGAACAATTTAGATTCTAGGTAGCGAACCATCATTTGCCCTTACAATAAATGGTCATATCATTTTAGGGAATTATTCAGCACAACTTAAAGGCTATGTATACCTTTGAAATCATTTTTTTTAAATTAAATTAAAGAAAACAAAAAGTCAATGGAGCAGCACTGTAGCAAGAGAACCATGTGATGGGTGCAGGGCTTCTAAGGAGTGACCTCTTGTGGATCACACAAATCAAGCAATGAGGAAGCCGCACTTAAAACAAAGCGGATTTATTCACCAAATATTTACAGCAATGTTTAACCTTCTCAATGAAGGAATTTTCAATGCCTACCTTGTTGCTAGATAGATAGATAGATAGATAGATAGATAGATAGATAGATAGATAGATAGATAGATAGATAGATAGATAGATAGATAGATAGATAGATAGATATTGGCGCATCGCAGTCGCCCATTGAAGTCTATGGGTGGATGAAAACAATGCACTGAACACTTGTATGATCCGTGTCCAGTGCGTTATTCACACAGAGTTGAAAAGCACATTGGGACTCTATAACAAAAACCAGTAAGTGTTTGTTTGCAGCGTGGGCAGAGGAGGAACAGATCAGTCCTGCGCGTAGCAAACAAGCAAGAAGTGATGCCTCGACCAATTGATGTGGAGAGATTAATAACTTTAGTCCAGGAGAGGCCTGAGTTATGGTACACCAGGTCTGATTTGTACCATGACCGTCATATGAAAGACAAGGCATGGGAGGCCATTTCAAAAGCCATGTTTACGCAGTGGAGTAGTGCCAGTCCTGCTGAAAGAAACAACCTTGGTAAGTAGAAGCAGAGTTTAGCCTGTAAATATTGTATGTAGCTGCCCTATTTTTCCAAAAACATGACCAAGTTCTCTTCTTTTTTTTTTTAAAGCCATGTTGTCCTTATAGACACAGTATCTTTTTGCCCCTTTTGTTATGTGTCGCTGTTGATCAAGGGTCTGGTCAATAATTTATTACTTGTGCAGCATGTGGCCCTGATAGAGCCGGAGTCAAATATTTTAACGAAATGAAATGTGGGCCGCATAGTACAACAACTACACTTTATATTTTTTCATGACTTTACACTTAGATATTTATTTTACTATTCCAGTGGCTGATGTGAAAGACAGGTGGAGAATCACGAGGGACCAATACTGCCGTGAAATGAACACCAAAGGGAAGAGTGGTTCCGCTCCGAGCAAAAAAAGGCAAACGCAGTTTTCTCGCCAGTTATCCTTTCTCAAACCTGTTTTGGAACTTCAGGTGTAAGTTTCCGTTAAAATATGAAACATTTCCCTTTTAATGTTTTTCCCCCGTCTAGGGAAAAAATTCAATATCGCACCAAATATTTAAAAAATGTCTGAGATATTTGTTCCAGACTAATACCCCCTACAGCAATGTCTTTAAGGGGTCCCCTGAACACCAAATTTCAGGATCTAATCCGGATGCAAAAAAAACCTGTAAATGTAATATTAATAATTATAAATTCTCTTTCAATATCAGCTCTGAGGACAACCTAGTGCTTATAGCGATCCGGAGGAAGACGACAGCACAGAGATGGTGGAGTGGAGAGTTGTGGAAGATACCACAAGTCCAGAACAGGAACAACAGGATTGTGAGATCCCTGTGACATCACCTGGGCCAAGTGTTCAGAGCCCGAACACTCCTGAGAATACTTCTCGCTCCCAAGCTGCACCTAAAAGAAAAAAAAGAGTGAAGCCATCCACAGCGAGCCAGGTGGACACAAGGGTTTTGGATTACTTGTCACTACATCAGCCTTAGGATGAGGCGGACACATTTGTTTGGTCCGTGGCTCCTTTCTTGCACCGTAAACCTGTGGAGCGTCGCCTGAGAACTCAATCCGTGGTGATGATCATATTTGAAGCAACAACCCCCCCCCCATCGTTGAGTGCTTTACTGCATTGGAGCACTGACGGCTATTTGGCCACACTATCCCTCAGTCAAATTTGCCACAAAGCTATACTTCACCACCTCCTCCTATTCCCCACTATCGTCCATATTTTCAACGCCAGATAGCTCCGAAACCCCCAAATATTAATCGTGGTGGGTACTACCATCCACATGATCCTTACGCTAATCCACCTCCTTGGCAACCTGCTGCGCAACCACCCCCTAAGCGAATTGAGGCAAGTCCATCAACTGTTTCACCATCCTCTCCCGACTTTGTATCATTTGTAATTTTATCTCAAATTGCAAAAAGTGAAAGGTTCTTTTTATTTCATAACAGACTTTGACTGTTATTTATGGTCTGTTTTATATTTTTGGATAAAGTATTGTGTTGAAAAAGAATTATATTGTCTTTGTGTTTTTACTTGTTTATTGGGAGGCTCAACATTATTTTCAGATTTTTACTTTTTTTGCCACAAATAAGATTTAACACACTACATCACATTTTCCATTTTCAAATTTTTTATTAACATAACATATATATAAACAAATATACTTACCTACAGTAAAAAAAAATGAGGTATTAGTTGATATGCAGGTCAAAAAATAAATATTTGTAAAGGGTAAAGAATTTCAAAAATGTACACTACCGTTCAAAAGTTTAGGGTCACTTAGACATTTCCTTATTTTTGAAAGAAAAGCACAGTTTTTTTCAATGAAGAGAGCATTAAATTAATCAGAAATACACTCTATACATTGTTAATGTGCTAAATGACTATTCTAGCTGCAAACGTCTGCTTTTTAATGCAATATCTACATAGGTGTATAGAGGCCCATTTCCAGCAACCATCACTCCAGTGTTCTGATGGTACATTGTGTTTGCTAACTGTGTTAGAAGGCTAATGGATGATTAGAAAACACTTAAAAACCCTTGTGCAATTATGTTAGCACCGCTGTAAACTATTTTGCTGTTTAGAGGAGCTATAAAACTGACCTTCCTTTGAGCTAGTTGAGAATCTGGAGCATTCTCTTCTATTTCTATTTTTATTTCCATTTTCAATGTCTATTTGGTTTTCCATGTTTCGAAACACGTTGCAAGATTGGTATGTAACTATGTTTCATTCACTCACTGATACGCAAGTCCAACAAGGCTTTAAATTTACTTACACGCAGCGTTGATTGTTGCGGCTTCAAAGCGTGTGCGGCTTTTGTGAGGTCGGTTCATCTTCCAATTACTCTATACACCTATGTAGATATTGCATTAAAAACCAGACGTTTGCAGATAGAATAGTCATTTAGCACATTAACAATGTATAGAGTGTATTTCTGATTAATTTAATGTTATCTTCATTGAAAAAAACTGTGCTTTTCTTGCAAAAATAAGGAAATTTCTAAGTGACCCTAAACTTTTGAACAGTAGTGTAATAGTATCATAAACTGTGCCCCTGAATATAATAGTACTATACACTGTACTCCTGAATATAATAGTACTATACACTGTGCCCTGAATATAATAGTACTATACACTGTACTCCTGAATATAATAGTACTATACACTGTGCCCTGAATATAATAGTACTATACACTGTTCTCCTGAATATAATAATACTATACACTGTACTCCTGAATAGAATAGTGCTATACACTGTGCCCTGAATATAATAGTACTATACACTGTGCTCCTGAACAGAATAGTGCTATACACTGTACTCCTGAATATAATAGTACTATACACTGTACGCCTGAATATAATAGTACTATACACTGTACTCCTGAACATAATAGTACTATACACTGCACTCCTGAATATAATAGTACAATACACTGTACTCCTGAATATAATAGTACTATACACTGTACTCCTGAATATAATAGTACTATACACTGTACTCCTGAATATAATAGTACTATACACTGTACTCGTGAATATAATATTACTATACACTGTACTCCTGAATAGAATAGTACTATACACGGTACTCCTGAATATAATAGTACTATACACTGTACTCGTGAATATAATAGTACTATACACTGTGCTCCTGAACAGAATAGTGCTATACACTGTACTCCTAAATATAATAGTACTATACACTGTACCCCTGAATATAATAGTACTATACACTGTACCCCTGAATATAATAGTACTATACACTGTGCTCCTGAACAGAATAGTGCTATACACTGTACTCCTGAATATAATAGTACTATACACTGTACGCCTGAATATAATAGTACTATACACTGTACTCCTGAACATAATAGTACTATACACTGCACTCCTGAATATAATAGTACAATACACTGTACTCCTGAATATAATAGTACTATACACTGTACTCCTGAATATAATAGTACTATACACTGTACTCCTGAATATAATAGTACTATACACTGTACTCGTGAATATAATATTACTATACACTGTACTCCTGAATAGAATAGTACTATACACGGTACTCCTGAATATAATAGTACTATACACTGTACTCGTGAATATAATAGTACTATACACTGTGCTCCTGAACAGAATAGTGCTATACACTGTACTCCTGAATATAATAGTACTATACACTGTACTCCTGAATATAATAGTACTATACACTGTGCCCTGAATATAATAGTACTATACACTGTACTCCTGAATATAATAGTACTATACACTGTACACCTGAATATAATATTACTATACACTGTGCCCTGAATATAATAGTACTATACACTGTGCTCCTGAATATAATAGTACTATACACTGTACTCCTGAATATAATAGTACTATACACTGTGCCCTGAATATAATAGTACTATACACTGTACTCCTGAATATAATAGTACTATACACTGTACACCTGAATATAATATTACTATACACTGTGCCCTGAATATAATAGTACTATACACTGTACTCCTGAATATAATAGTACTATACACTGTGCTCCTGAATATAATAGTACTATACACTGTAATCCTGAATATAACAGTACTATACACTGTACACCTGAATATAATATTACTATACACTGTGCCCTGAATATAATAGTACTATACACTGTGCTCCTGAATATAATAGTACTATACACTGTACTCCTGAATAGAATAGTGCTATACACTGTGCCCTGAATATAATAGTACTATACACTGTACTCCTGAATATAATAGTACTATACACTGTACTCCTGAATATAATAGTACTATACACTGTACACCTGAATATAATATTACTATACACTGTGCCCTGAATATAATAGTACTATACACTGTGCTCCTGAATATAATAGTACTATACACTGTACTCCTGAATATAATAGTACTATACACTGTGCCCTGAATATAATAGTACTATACACTGTGCCCTGAATATAATAGTACTATACACTGTACTCCTGAATATAATAGTACTATACACTGTACACCTGAATATAATATTACTATACACTGTGCCCTGAATATAATAGTACTATACACTGTGCTCCTGAATATAATAGTACTATACACTGTACTCCTGAATATAATAGTACTATACACTGTGCCCTGAATATAATAGTACTATACACTGTACTCCTGAATATAATAGTACTATACACTGTACACCTGAATATAATATTACTATACACTGTGCCCTGAATATAATAGTACTATACACTGTGCTCCTGAATATAATAGTACTATACACTGTAATCCTGAATATAACAGTACTATACACTGTACACCTGAATATAATATTACTATACACTGTGCCCTGAATATAATAGTACTATACACTGTGCTCCTGAATATAATAGTACTATACACTGTACACCTGAATATAATATTACTATACACTGTGCCCTGAATAGAATAGTACTATACACTGTGCCCTGAATATAATAGTACTATACACTGTACTCCTGAATAGAATAGTGCTATACACTGTGCCCTGAATAGAATAGTACTATACACTGTACTCCTGAATATAATAGTACTATACACTGTACTCCTGAATATAATAGTACTATACACTGTACTCCTGAATATAATAGTACTATACACTGTACTCCTGAATATAATAGTACTATACACTGTACTCCTGAATATAATAGTACTATACACTGTACTCCTGAACAGAATAGTGCTATACTCTGTACTCCTGAATATAATAGTATTATTCACTGTACTCCTGAATATAATAGTACTATACTCTGTACTCCTGAATATAATAGTATAATACACTGTACTCCTGAATATAATAGTACTATACACTGTACACCTGAATATAATATTACTATACACTGTACAAATGAATATAATAGTACTATACACTGTGCTCCTGAATATAATAGTACTATACACTGTACTCCTGAATATAATAGTATTATACACTGTACTCCTGAATATAATAGTATTATACACTGTACTCCTGAATATAATAGTACTATACACTGTACTCCTGAATATAATAGTACTATACACTGTGCTCCTGAACAGAATAGTGCTATACACTGTACTCCTGAATATAATAGTACTATACACTGTACTCCTGAATATAATAGTACTATACACTGTGCCCTGAATATAATAGTACTATACACTGTACTCCTGAATATAATAGTACTATACACTGTACACCTGAATATAATATTACTATACACTGTGCCCTGAATATAATAGTACTATACACTGTGCTCCTGAATATAATAGTACTATACACTGTACTCCTGAATATAATAGTACTATACACTGTGCCCTGAATATAATAGTACTATACACTGTACTCCTGAATATAATAGTACTATACACTGTACACCTGAATATAATATTACTATACACTGTGCCCTGAATATAATAGTACTATACACTGTACTCCTGAATATAATAGTACTATACACTGTGCTCCTGAATATAATAGTACTATACACTGTAATCCTGAATATAACAGTACTATACACTGTACACCTGAATATAATATTACTATACACTGTGCCCTGAATATAATAGTACTATACACTGTGCTCCTGAATATAATAGTACTATACACTGTACTCCTGAATATAATAGTACTATACACTGTGCCCTGAATATAAAAGTACTATACACTGTGCCCTGAATATAATAGTACTATACACTGTACTCCTGAATATAATAGTACTATACACTGTACACCTGAATATAATATTACTATACACTGTGCCCTGAATATAATAGTACTATACACTGTGCTCCTGAATATAATAGTACTATACACTGTACTCCTGAATATAATAGTACTATACACTGTGCCCTGAATATAATAGTACTATACACTGTACTCCTGAATATAATAGTACTATACACTGTACACCTGAATATAATATTACTATACACTGTGCCCTGAATATAATAGTACTATACACTGTGCTCCTGAATATAATAGTACTATACACTGTAATCCTGAATATAACAGTACTATACACTGTACACCTGAATATAATATTACTATACACTGTGCCCTGAATATAATAGTACTATACACTGTGCTCCTGAATATAATAGTACTATACACTGTACACCTGAATATAATATTACTATACACTGTGCCCTGAATAGAATAGTACTATACACTGTGCCCTGAATATAATAGTACTATACACTGTACTCCTGAATAGAATAGTGCTATACACTGTGCCCTGAATATAATAGTACTATACACTGTACTCCTGAATATAACAGTACTATACACTGTACTCCTGAATATAATAGTACTATACACTGTACTCCTGAATATAATAGTACTATACACTGTACTCCTGAATATAATAGTACTATACACTGTACTCCTGAATATAATAGTACTATACACTGTACTCCTGAACAGAATAGTGCTATACTCTGTACTCCTGAATATAATAGTATTATACACTGTACTCCTGAATATAATAGTACTATACTCTGTACTCCTGAATATAATAGTACAATACACTGTACTCCTGAATATAATAGTACTATACACTGTACACCTGAATATAATATTACTATACACTGTACAAATGAATATAATAGTACTATACACTGTGCTCCTGAATATAATAGTACTATACACTGTACTCCTGAATATAATAGTATTATACACTGTACTCCTGAATATAATAGTATTATACACTGTACTCCTGAATATAATAGTACTATACACTGTACTCCTGAATATAATAGTACTATACACTGTACTCGTGAATATAATATTACTATACACTGTACTCCTGAATAGAATAGTACTATACACGGTACTCCTGAATATAATAGTACTATACACTGTACTCGTGAATATAATAGTACTATACACTGTGCTCCTGAACAGAATAGTGCTATACACTGTACTCCTAAATATAATAGTACTATACACTGTACCCCTGAATATAATAGTACTATACACTGTACCCCTGAATATAATAGTACTATACACTGTGCTCCTGAACAGAATAGTGCTATACACTGTACTCCTGAATATAATAGTACTATACACTGTACTCCTGAATATAATAGTACTATACACTGTGCCCTGAATAGAATAGTACTATACACTGTACTCCTGAATATAATAGTACTATACACTGTACACCTGAATATAATATTACTATACACTGTGCCCTGAATATAATAGTACTATACACTGTGCTCCTGAATATAATAGTACTATACACTGTACTCCTGAATATAATAGTACTATACACTGTACACCTGAATATAATATTACTATACACTGTGCCCTGAATATAATAGTACTATACACTGTACTCCTGAATATAATAGTACTATACACTGTGCTCCTGAATATAATAGTACTATACACTGTAATCCTGAATATAACAGTACTATACACTGTACACCTGAATATAATATTACTATACACTGTGCCCTGAATATAATAGTACTATACACTGTGCTCCTGAATATAATAGTACTATACACTGTACTCCTGAATAGAATAGTGCTATACACTGTGCCCTGAATATAATAGTACTATACACTGTACTCCTGAATATAATAGTACTATACACTGTACTCCTGAATATAATAGTACTATACACTGTACACCTGAATATAATATTACTATACACTGTGCCCTGAATATAATAGTACTATACACTGTGCTCCTGAATATAATAGTACTATACACTGTACTCCTGAATATAATAGTACTATACACTGTGCCCTGAATATAATAGTACTATACACTGTGCCCTGAATATAATAGTACTATACACTGTACTCCTGAATATAATAGTACTATACACTGTACACCTGAATATAATATTACTATACACTGTGCCCTGAATATAATAGTACTATACACTGTGCTCCTGAATATAATAGTACTATACACTGTACTCCTGAATATAATAGTACTATACACTGTGCTCCTGAATATAATAGTACTATACACTGTAATCCTGAATATAACAGTACTATACACTGTACACCTGAATATAATATTACTATACACTGTGCCCTGAATATAATAGTACTATACACTGTACTCCTGAATATAATAGTACTATACACTGTGCTCCTGAATATAATAGTACTATACACTGTAATCCTGAATATAACAGTACTATACACTGTACACCTGAATATAATATTACTATACACTGTGCCCTGAATATAATAGTACTATACACTGTGCTCCTGAATATAATAGTACTATACACTGTACTCCTGAATATAATAGTACTATACACTGTGCCCTGAATATAATAGTACTATACACTGTGCCCTGAATATAATAGTACTATACACTGTACTCCTGAATATAATAGTACTATACACTGTACACCTGAATATAATATTACTATACACTGTGCCCTGAATATAATAGTACTATACACTGTGCTCCTGAATATAATAGTACTATACACTGTACTCCTGAATATAATAGTACTATACACTGTACACCTGAATATAATATTACTATACACTGTGCTCCTGAATATAATAGTACTATACACTGTACTCCTGAATATAATAGTACTATACACTGTGCCCTGAATATAATAGTACTATACACTGTACTCCTGAATATAATAGTACTATACACTGTACACCTGAATATAATATTACTATACACTGTGCCCTGAATATAATAGTACTATACACTGTGCTCCTGAATATAATAGTACTATACACTGTACACCTGAATATAATATTACTATACACTGTGCCCTGAATAGAATAGTACTATCCACTGTGCCCTGAATATAATAGTACTATACACTGTACTCCTGAATAGAATAGTGCTATACACTGTGCCCTGAATATAATAGTACTATACACTGTACTCCTGAATATAACAGTACTATACACTGTACTCCTGAATATAATAGTACTATACACTGTACTCCTGAATATAATAGTACTATACACTGTACTCCTGAATATAATAGTACTATACACTGTACTCCTGAATATAATAGTACTATACACTGTACTCCTGAACAGAATAGTGCTATACTCTGTACTCCTGAATATAATAGTATTATACACTGTACTCCTGAATATAATAGTACTATACTCTGTACTCCTGAATATAATAGTACAATACACTGTACTCCTGAATATAATAGTACTATACACTGTACACCTGAATATAATATTACTATACACTGTACAAATGAATATAATAGTACTATACACTGTGCTCCTGAATATAATAGTACTATACACTGTACTCCTGAATATAATAGTATTATACACTGTACTCCTGAATATAATAGTATTATACACTGTACTCCTGAATATAATAGTACTATACACTGTACTCCTGAATATAATAGTACTATACACTGTACTCGTGAATATAATATTACTATACACTGTACTCCTGAATAGAATAGTACTATACACGGTACTCCTGAATATAATAGTACTATACACTGTACTCGTGAATATAATAGTACTATACACTGTGCTCCTGAACAGAATAGTGCTATACACTGTACTCCTAAATATAATAGTACTATACACTGTACCCCTGAATATAATAGTACTATACACTGTACCCCTGAATATAATAGTACTATACACTGTGCTCCTGAACAGAATAGTGCTATACACTGTACTCCTGAATATAATAGTACTATACACTGTACTCCTGAATATAATAGTACTATACACTGTGCCCTGAATATAATAGTACTATACACTGTACTCCTGAATATAATAGTACTATACACTGTACACCTGAATATAATATTACTATACACTGTGCCCTGAATATAATAGTACTATACACTGTGCTCCTGAATATAATAGTACTATACACTGTACTCCTGAATATAATAGTACTATACACTGTGCCCTGAATATAATAGTACTATACACTGTACTCCTGAATATAATAGTACTATACACTGTACACCTGAATATAATATTACTATACACTGTGCCCTGAATATAATAGTACTATACACTGTACTCCTGAATATAATAGTACTATACACTGTGCTCCTGAATATAATAGTACTATACACTGTAATCCTGAATATAACAGTACTATACACTGTACACCTGAATATAATATTACTATACACTGTGCCCTGAATATAATAGTACTATACACTGTGCTCCTGAATATAATAGTACTATACACTGTACTCCTGAATAGAATAGTGCTATACACTGTGCCCTGAATATAATAGTACTATACACTGTACTCCTGAATATAATAGTACTATACACTGTACTCCTGAACATAATAGTACTATACACTGTACTCCTGAATATAATAATACTATACACTGTACTCCTGAATATAATAGTACTATACACTGTACTCCTGAATATAATAGTACTATACACTGTGCTCCTGAATATAATAGTACTATACACTGTACTCCTGAATATAATAGTACTATACACTGTACACCTGAATATAATATTACTATACACTGTGCCCTGAATATAATAGTACTATACACTGTGCTCCTGAATATAATAGTACTATACACTGTACTCCTGAATATAATAGTACTATACACTGTGCCCTGAATATAATAGTACTATACACTGTGCCCTGAATATAATAGTACTATACACTGTACTCCTGAATATAATAGTACTATACACTGTACACCTGAATATAATATTACTATACACTGTGCCCTGAATATAATAGTACTATACACTGTGCTCCTGAATATAATAGTACTATACACTGTACTCCTGAATATAATAGTACTATACACTGTGCCCTGAATATAATAGTACTATACACTGTACTCCTGAATATAATAGTACTATACACTGTACACCTGAATATAATATTACTATACACTGTGCCCTGAATATAATAGTACTATACACTGTGCTCCTGAATATAATAGTACTATACACTGTAATCCTGAATATAACAGTACTATACACTGTACACCTGAATATAATATTACTATACACTGTGCCCTGAATATAATAGTACTATACACTGTGCTCCTGAATATAATAGTACTATACACTGTACTCCTGAATAGAATAGTGCTATACACTGTGCCCTGAATATAATAGTACTATACACTGTGCTCCTGAATATAATAGTACTATACACTGTACTCCTGAATAGAATAGTGCTATACACTGTGCCCTGAATATAATAGTACTATACACTGTACTCCTGAATATAATAGTACTATACACTGTACTCCTGAATATAATAATACTATACACTGTACTCCTGAATATAATAGTACTATACACTGTACACCTGAATATAATATTACTATACACTGTGCCCTGAATATAATAGTACTATACACTGTGCTCCTGAATATAATAGTACTATACACTGTAATCCTGAATATAATAGTACTATACACTGTACACCTGAATATAATATTACTATACACTGTGCCCTGAATATAATAGTACTATACACTGTGCTCCTGAATATAATAGTACTATACACTGTACTCCTGAATAGAATAGTGCTATACACTGTGCCCTGAATATAATAGTACTATACACTGTACTCCTGAATATAATAGTACTATACACTGTACTCCTGAATATAATAGTACTATACACTGTGCTCCTGAACAGAATAGTGCTATACTCTGTACTCCTGAATATCATAGTATTATACACTGTACTCCTGAATATAATAGTACTATACACTGTACTCCTGAATATAATAGTACAATACACTGTACTCCTGAATATAATAGTACTATACACTGTACACCTGAATATAATAGTACTATACACTGTACTCCTGAATATAATAGTATTATACACTGTACTCCTGAATATAATAGTATTATACACTGTACTCCTGAATATAATAGTACTATACACTGTACTCCTGAATATAATAGTATTATACACTGTGCCCCTGAATTAAATTGTGTCAAACACTGTAAAGTAAAACATCACACACACTAACAATGCCCCCTGTAGATAGAGACAGTCACAATGCCCCCTGTAGATAGTGCTAGTTACGATGCCCTCTGTAGAAAATGCCCCCTGTAGATAGCGCCAGTTACAATGCCCTTTTTAGATAATGTCCCCTGTAGATAGTGCTAGTTAAAATGCCCTCTGCAGATAATGTCCCCTGTAGATTGTGCCAGTTACAATGCCCTATTTGGATAACGTCCCCTGTAGATTGTGCCAGTTACAATGCCCTAAGTAGATAATGACCCCTTTAGATAGCGCCACTTACAATGTCCTCTGTAGATAAAGCCCCCTGCATCTTTTAAACTCAACACTGCCCAGAACAAAAAAAACATTCTCACCTGTCCCCGTTCCCGCTTCTTCCTCCAGCGACGCAGGACTGGTCATAGACCAGACGGCGTCATCCAGTGTAATGGCGAAGTCGGCGTGATGACATCATCGCGCCAACTATGTCATTAGTAAAGCGCCGAATGGGAGGAAGGGAACGGATAGTTCCCTGTCTCGCCAGCGCTACAGTAAGCAATTGTATCCGCATCCTAAGGATACGGATATAATTGGGTGAAAGGTCCTGCTTCACTCCGGTTCTCTGAACCGGCTGTAAATTTAACAGCCGTTACGGGAGAACCGGGGCAAACTGAGACCCCTTCCAGCCTCAGGCCCCGGGCACTTGCCCAGATTGCCCTCATTATAATCCGTCCCTGGGTTGATGCATCTGATTCTGCAGTAGGAGCAGTCCTATCTCAGCGGTCTGGAAACAATATGTTGTTGTACCCTTGCACTTATTCTTCTTGTCAAATGTCTTCATCTGAAAATAACTATGATTTCAGTAACTGATATCAGAACTGCTAAAAATGCATTGTGTTTTTCATTGCTCTCTATTTAAGCCATTTTATGAAAATCCTTATCTGGGCTGCAATTTGCCTCATTCACAACCAGTGAATAAGAAAGTAAAGATAAATATATTGTTTAAAATATCTTGGAATAAGCTGTAATACTTGATCCAGTGGAAGGCGTATGGCTCTAAGGAGAATCCTTGGGAACCAGAAGAAAATGTTCATGCCCCTAGTCAAAAGTATCTTAACACGCCAGACCCAAGGATGGCCAGAGGACACCCTGAAAAGGTGAGTACAGTCAGAATTCAAATCTAGAAACTGTGTCCCTGGCAATAAGGGCAAGGCCACGCGGAGCGGCCTTGACACGGTCTATGTAGGCGTGGCTGTCAAATACCTTGTTAAGGGGAATTCTGGTTACACACTCATGCACACTGCCGCTCCATTCATTCTCTATGGGAGCGCCGGAGATTGCCGAGTGCAGTGTTCGGCTTTTTCCGGCGCTGCCGTAGAGAATGAATAGGGGGTAACTTGTTGTAGCCTGCATAATCGTGCGGCCATAATGGGTGTATTAATTCATGGCCGCAAGATTTTGCAGATAAAGGGACGGTTTACCCGCATTAACGTGCGCCCACTAATATGCTATTTGACAGCCGCACCGAACTTGGTGCCGGCGAGGTTTTTAGCTGCATTGCAACCGTGTCAGGGCCGCTCCGTGTATCCTTACCCTAATAGGTTGTCTTGATTCTTGCCTTTTGAGATTGCTTCCTTGATTACCTGATTAGTTTCAAGTTTTTGGCTTCGTATATAAGCCTGGCCCTTGCACATCTTCGCACTGCCAGACTATGGAGTTTCCGGTCTCTGGTCTATTTCATTGCTGCCGTATGCTACAAACTATTGCTGCTTATTTGTGTACCAGACTTGGATTGTTTCCTGACAACATCTCTGCCTTACGCTGCAAACTATTATTTGTTATTGGGGGAAAATCTTTAGATTTCTGAATAGCTGATGGAGCAATTTGGGTACCATGTTTGCCATACCCTGATGTCTCCTCCCAAGGAACAAATTAAGATAAGCCTTGAAAGAGATCTAAATGGAGCACAAACTAAATTTTGCGCAGACAATACGGACAACCGGTTACCTAGCAACTCCAATGATTAGCACAGACAACACTTCTATATGTGCCCCATTGTGTTCCAAGCAATTAGAAAGCTGCTGTCATAGAAACTAACATGATTCTTATCCTCCTGAAGTTATAAATGTTACATAATATGTTCAATAATTAATAAGACAGCAGCAGAGTACAGTACAATGATAGAAAACAGCAAAAAAAATTATGCTCTGTATATATATATATATATATATATATATATATATATATATAAATAAAAACATTATTGGCCAGTAGTAAACCATTATAAACTAGCCCACCATTGCTCACATTTGCTACAGGAAATTCTAATTTCTGGCAACAGGAGTTCAGCATCTGACTCCAAAATACTGCAAACTAATTTGAATGTCATGTGGAAAATTTTAGTGAAGGTGGACATATACTTTAACCCCATCCATCCGTGCCATTTTTCAGATTTCCACTTTAGTTTTTTTTCCTCCCCACCTTCCAAAATCCATAACTTTTTTCATTTTTCCATCGATATAGCCACATGAGGGCTTGTTTTTTGCGGGACGAGTTGTAGTTTTTCACTGTTTATTGTACCATATAATGTACTAGGAAACTATAAAGAATTTCTTTGTGGGGTAGAATGGAAAACAAACAGTGATTCCTCCATTGTTTTTTGGGTTTAATTTTTAAGGCATTCGCCAGTCGGTCAAAACGACATGTTAACTTTATTCTGCGGGTCAATACTATTACGGCAATTGAGAAGTATGAGGACATATTTTTTTTGCGGGGCATGTTGTAGTTTCTATTGGTACCAAAACAGCAATTCTGGTATTTTAATAGTTTTTCACGGTGTTCACCGTGCGGGTTAAATAATGTTATATTGTAATAGTTTGAATTTTTATGGACGCCGCTCTACCAGTTATGCTCATTTTTTGACATTGCTTTTGGGAGGAAAATGGCAAAAGGTTGTTTGTTTGTTTTTAAATTGTAATACTTTTTTTATAAGATATATTAAAAAAAACTTTATTTAACGGTGTTAAACTTTTTTTTTTATTAGTCCCCCTAGTGGAATTTAGCCAGCGATTATTTGATCGCCTGCACAATATAATGCGATACTAATGTATTGCAGTATATCTTGATTCTGACATGCTCCTATTAAGTCCTGCACAAAAATGGCAGACTTGGGGGCCTTCATCGGAGCCCCACGATTGTCAGAGGGGCCATCCCCCCCCCCCTTTGGGGTAATGACAATTTTCTCCCTACACATTAAACTAGATACAAATAATGAAAAAAAAAATTTCCTTACACTAAATTCGTTATACATTTATTATAACTAGATGTTCTTCACTTTCTACAAACAAGATTCTGGTACAAAGTTGTATACTTTAGATTCAAATATATATAACATACAAAAAGGATTATCAATATACACCAATTTTCTTGTATTAAATATGTGACAACAAAAGATTCCAAGTCAGGTATATATTTATTATCAGCTATGTAATACATTCGCATTTAACAAACTAGTCATACCGGAGCAGTATTTTTCCTTATACACATGTACATATAGTATAATAATACAACAAATAATTAAATATATATAAAAAGTTTCCACTGTTATTCTAAAAAATATCTTCATTTTTAACATAACACAGTCAACCATTTCTATATTTACACTCATTTGTGTTTTTAATATATTTTTCTATGTGTTTAAACCTCAACTAGTAATGTCCTATCTCTTCTATTTCTATTTTAATTTCCATTTTCAATGCCTATTTGGTTTTCCATGTTTCGAAACACGTTGCAGGATTGGTATGCAACTATGTTTCATTCACTCACTGATACACAAGTCCAACAAGGGTTTAAATGTACTTACACGCAGCGTTGATTGTTGCGGCTTCAAAGCGGATGCGGCTTTTGCGAGGTCGGTCCATCTTCCAATTACTGCACACTGAGTCGTGAGTTTAATTTCTTGGAATTTATTATATTAGATGCCAAGGGTTTGGTGCGTGCAACGTTTCGGTCAAAGGACCTTCGTCAGGCACTACAAGTGTACAGAACATTACACTCTCGGGCGTGTGACTGCTAAGGGAAATCCTTGTTGCGGGTTCCTGGTTGGACTCGCAGCGAGATACAACTTGTGCCGTGCCGGGGGCGTGTCCTGTTGAAGGAAAACATCAGTAACATAGGCTGTAAAAAACCTACCTCATCAACGCTACTGATGTTTCCCTTCAACAGAAGACGCCCCCGGCACGGCACAAGTTGTATCTCGCTGCGAGTCCAACCAGGAACCCGCAACAGGGGTTTCCCTTAGCAGTCACACGCCCGAGAGTGTAGGCGTGACAGGAGACGGCGCCGGCCAATCAGGTGTTGGCTAGGCAGGGTCTTGACAGGAGATACCACGAGCGTCCCCTGACTAGTAGAACACCCTCAGCGTGACATCGATAGCTAGACGCGCGCTGAGGAACGCCCACTGCCCGCCCGATACAGGGATATTTAAACCATGAGTGTCACTCTCAAACTAGCGCCAAAAAAAGCGGAAACTCGCCATTCTGAGGACAGCGCCGATCATCTGGATATACCAGTAACCCGGGGGAACGAGGTATGCTTAAAACAGCCCTGCACTCACTATAGTCCTTCTATGCACTTGTGAGACGATAGTTAGCAATATACTTACCTTGGATTCACTGAGCTGTCAGTTTGAAGGAGTGACATGGTAAACTAATAACACATTAGCAGCTTACAGCAAATGAGTACATGGGTCACCTGACCTCCAACAGACCTTATATGCTAGCTATGTCACTTTGTGTTATCTGCCCACTTGACCATACAACGTTGATGCATTGTACAAGTAATTATAACTACAGAATAACAAGTATAGGATGTTTACCTTGCCATATCTTATTTCCTTAAGTGCTGATGTCTAGATATTTCTTTTGAACACAGCTTCTACAAAACCGTCTATCAGCATACATTCTCCCTCTAACAGGGATCAGGGTAACATGAAATAGTAATATTGATGGATATCGTCATTTACTAAATTGTACTGTGCTTCATCTAGACCACTGGGAGACATTCCACCGTATACCGTATATCTGACTGTATCGTGTTATTGTGCCCAGGACTAAGATGTCATCCATTTACCGATTCTGTTCTTGTTGTAACATTATTATTTTCGTGTGTTACTTTATAGCACATTTCATTTTCAATTTTTTATTATTTTTTCTTATCAATTTTATTTTTTCTTATCATTTTTCTTACTTATGTCATGTTTTATTTTATGGTTTATATATGTATATGATGCAAATATACTCACGTGTAATGTTCTGTACACTTGTAGTGCCTGACGAAGGTCCTTTGACCGAAACGTTGCACGCACCAAACCCTTGGCATCTAATATAATAAATTCCAAGAAATTGAAACTCACGACTACTGTGCCGAACACTTTCTCTAAAATACGATTGGGTTGGGACCCTATTCGTGCACCTTCTCTGATCTAGTGCATTCCGAACCAATCTCTACCATCTTCCAATTACTAACTGCTATAAAAAAGTTTTGTATTATTAAATGATACACAATATATTGATTATATATAGCTATATTATATATAATAATAAAATAAAAAATAAACAATAACAAAAACATACTCATGGGCCATACGAATTATTTCTGCACTGCTTGTGCATTGGTCCTTGTGCTCTCAGCTGAGAGCCGGAGTTGTTAGATTTACATACATTAAAGGGTTAACTGTTTCATTCAATTCTGAAACAACACACAAGCTGCCTTCAATTAAGTAATTAAAAATGCCTCTAGCTCCACCTATTAAATCACAGCATATAAGCCCATGCTCTTGAGTCCCAGTGAGTGAATGATAGCCATGACTAAGAGCACTTGACGTGCTTGAAACGCGTAGGCTCACTACACCTACCGGTTGCTGCCTTGATACCAAGTCTGCCTGTTACCGAATTTTTATATGTTTTTGATACGAATAAAATTGGGAATACGTTCCTTTTTAAAACACTCCTCCAGCGCTGGATCAACTTTTTCTACTCTACTATTATCTACCGTGGACGGTTGCGGAGACCCGAGCGAAGCAGGAGTGTCAGGCGTTGGGTTGGTGAGCTGGAGGTTTCCTCCCCTTGTTCTCCTTTCTAATAACTTAGGGTAAAACATACAGCCTACACGCCCGTGAGCATGCTCCATACTCCTTCACCTGACCTCCAACGTATATATACGGCAAATGTCACGCCAGGCACCAGACTCCAGAGTCATGGAGCTCTACTTGCTTCTAAAGTTTATTGTAACTGAATGGTGTATTATAGAGATCCCCGCAGAAGCCAGGACAAAGCACTGCTGTCCTGAGGCACTTGGGTGTCAGTGTAGAAATTGTACTGAAACAGCATTATCTAATGTTACAACGATGACCAAACCACGCTTCGCTCTTTGCATCCTAATAGCAAACCAGTGATAGAGCTTACTAGTTTTCTGTTGCTAGTTTGGTCAGGGCCGGTTGTAGACAAAGTGTGGCCCTGAGAAAAGTTAAGTGGGGCCCAAATGTTGAATTATTGTCTCCACAATGCAGTCAATTCAGAATCATGTGTGCAGAGAACTGCATTGCTGATTTCTAGAGAATCCAGGAGTGTTGCAATCCCCAAACATACACCCCCCCCCCCTCTCACACAAAATATCTATAGACATATCCAATTATTAAATCATACCACTATGCCAGATTAAATATTACCTGCATACTGTTACTGAACACAACTCGATATTATAAGACCAATATTACCAATAATAACACAATATAAGGTCCAAATAATACTGTCACACCATAACCACAGTGACTGAATAATACCCCCATACTGTTACTGAATAATACCACCACACCATAACCACATAGTGACTGAATAACACCCCTTACTGTTACTGAATAATACTGCCACACCATAACCACATAGTGACTGAATAACACCCCTTACTGTTACTGAATAAACAACACTATACAAAGACCAATTTTACCACCATATAGTGGTAGATGCCAGTTATACACAGAAAGTCTTCAGACAATATAAGGGATTACAGCACATTTATATCTAGTGACTCACAGGTGATGTCTTCACTGATTAGTCTTCCACTTTCCCTTTTTTTTCTCCATTCGTCCCAGGCAACTGTGACGACTTATTCCAGCAACGACTTGTCTCTGCAGAATTTGACACACATTTGGCTTCTCGCTTTTCCAGAACCCTCCCTACCTATCTGAGCAAACTCGTAATCCACAGTGCCCAAGATGGTAATAATAATCCCTCAGTGCTCAACACAATAAAAGTGCCCCCTCAGTAACAGTTGCACCACAGACAGCTCCCCCTCAGTAGATAGCGCCACACAGGCATCCACCTCTGGTAGATAGCACCACACACAGCCTTCCCTCTGGTATATAGCCCCACACAGCCCCCCCCCCCTTTGTATATACTGCCACACACAGCCCCCCTCTTGTAGATACTGTCACACACAGCCCCACAAACAAATAATGAAAAAATGTTTACTTATCTAGCCAGGTTCCCGCAAAGGACTGAGCGTGCTCCACAGCCTCCATACGAGACCCTTGCGTAGGCCAGCATGATCCAGTTATGTGATCGATCACATTGGCCTGCGCAGGGATTCTGTTCCAGCGTCTTATAGGCATTCTGAGGACGCAGATACAATTGAATGTGGCAGTCACTAGCACTGAAGCCACCTCCTGTTGCTAGCGACGCCTCCGAACATGAGGAGGCCCCTGTCACCCGGTCCAT
The DNA here is from genome assembly GCF_050947455.1 of Rhinoderma darwinii. Classification (NCBI taxonomy): domain Eukaryota; kingdom Metazoa; phylum Chordata; class Amphibia; order Anura; family Rhinodermatidae; genus Rhinoderma; species Rhinoderma darwinii. The sequence continues at coordinate 79,200,405 of NC_134697.1, read as the reverse complement.
AGATGCTATCAATTGTCCAGTTTGCCCCCCTAATGCCGGCTCTGAGTTTGGTCTAACTATGACAAATCTTTTCCAGCTGCCAGCTATTCACTTTTACCACTGTGGGGGGAGTTTAGTTGTATGCACCTGACATCTATGTAGGGAGAGGTAATAAACCACAGGGACAAAACTATAGAGTGGTGCAGAGGTTGCAGTAGCACCTGGTCGTTGGAGACTGAGGTAACCCAGAAAGGTTCCATATCTCATACCATGACATCTGTACTATAAATGACGGGTCATAGTTTTGGGCCGTTACAAAATTTGTAACAGGGTCCAAAGGAGTTTTAGGGACATCTCAGAAGAACATACTGATGACCTACTAGCATGGAGAAAGTTATAGTTACAGCAAATCACAGGAAATAACGCCTTTACAATAAGGGAACACATGAAAACACTATGTAATTCCTTGTTTTTTTTATTTTTGACTAATGTTCTTTCAAAAGGGGTATTCCCAGCTTCCACATTTATGGTATAAAAAAATATATATTCATTGCATAATTTTTTTTTTGCCAGTTTTACGCAAGGTTTTTATGCGTGGTATAATATGGGATGTGATGGTAATAGGTCATCTGATGGCCCATTCTTGCCTAATCAGTGTTTAGAGTTTATCACAATTTCTGTGTTTTTGTTTGTCCATCTGCTTTTTGAGGTTTGACCACTGGTTCTCAATGGGACGAAGATCTGGGGAGTTTCCTGGCCATAAACCCAAAATGTCAATGTTTTGCTCACGGAGACACTTAGTTATCACTTTTGCCTTGTGACATGCTGCTCCATCATGCTGGAAAAAAGCATTGTTCTTAACCAAATTGCTCCTGGGCCGATGGGAGAAGTTGCTCTTGGAGAATGTTTAGACACCATTCTTTATTCATGGAAGTATTCTTAGGCAAAATTGTGAGTGAGCTGAACAACGAGCCCACACATGAATGTTGGCATTACACAGGACTCATGGTAGTGATCACCTTTTCGTCTCTAGACAATCATTCTTCCAGATGTCCCAAACAGTCTGGAGGGGGCTTCATCAGAGAAAATAAGTTTACCCCAGTCCTCTGCAGTCCAATCCATGTACTTCCTGCAGAATGTCAGTCTGTCCTTGATGTTTTTCTTGGGAGAGAAGTGATTTCTTTGCTGCCCTTCTTGACACCAGGCCAGCCTCCAAAAACATTCTTCTGAGGCCCCATGCACACGACCGTGCCCGCAGTCGCTGACGGCCACCCACATTTTTGGGCCGTGCTCCCATACAAAGTATGGGAGCATGGCCCGTAAATTATGAAAAATAGGACATGCTACATAATTCCTGGCATGGTTCTATGGCACGGACACCCATCTTTAGCGATACGGAGAGGTGTCCGTGGCCAATAGAACTGAATGGGTCTGTAGAACCGCGGACCATTGTCCGCGGCTTTACGGACGTGTGCATGGGGCCTCTATGTACGGGCAGATGTACTAACACCAGCCTGCTGCCATTTCGGAGTAAGCTCTGTACTGGTGTTGAACTGATCCTGTAGCAGACTCCTCTTTAGGAGAAGGTCCTGGCACTTGCTGGACTTTCTTGGGCGCCCTGAAGCCTTCCTCACAACAACTGTACTCTCTCCTTGAAGTTCTAGATGATCTGATAAATGGTCGATTTAGGGGCAATCTTGCAAGCAGCTTGTCCTTACCTGTAAAGCCCTTTTGATCCAAAGCAATGATGCTTGCATGTGTTTCCTTGGAAATAACCATGGTTAACAGAAGACGACAATGATTTCAACCATCATCCCCCATGTAAAGCAACCAACAAGTCTACTCTTCTAATTCAATCAGCATGACAGAGTGATATCAGCTGCCTTGTCCTCGTTTAACACTTTCTCCTGAGATAACGAGAAGATCACTGAAATTATGTTAGCAGGTCATTATGTAACAGGGCTGAAATGCAGTGGAAATGGGGTAAGTTAGTTTTCATTGCAAGTAATGATTTTGCAATTAATTGCAATTCATCTGATCACTCTTCATAACAATATAGAGTTAATGTAAATTGCCACTATAAAAACTGAAGCAGAAAACTTTGTGAAAACCAAAATTTGTGTCAGTCTCAAAACTTTTGACCAGGAGTGCAGATGATGACCCATAGCCATGACTACGAAAAATGTATTTAAAAATAGTGTTGCATTAATTTGTACATTCCTTTTTTGTACAAGTTTTTCCCCCCGTGTTGGTGTTCCCTATGTACCTCTCCATTGTTCCCCTTGTTGTCTGTCCGCCTCTTCACCTTAAATCCTACAGCAGCAGGTCGCACCCTGCTGCCATGAGACTTGCTGGTGGGCTGGAGAAATTCAGTTGACTGTAAGAGTCATTTTGCCGTGTGACTAAGGCTCCATTCAGATGAGCGTAGCAAACCTCTGGCTAACCTCAGACATGAAAAACTGCAGTCTTTCACGTCCGAGGCGCACCCGTCCGGGGCGCTTTTTCAGTGATCCCTCATAGACTAGAGTCTATGGAGGGATGTGTGACATGCGGTAAAATAAGACATGTCCTATTTTTTCATGGACCCTTCACACGCTCCGTTGAAACAACGGTCGTGTGAACGGCCCCATTGAAGTACATGAGTCCCCGATGTTTTTCCACTACTCAGTGATAAAATGTTTGCATTATTTTGCCCACTAATACCTTGCCTTTCTGTGTCTCTTAGACAGCAATGGCACTGAAACCTGTTAAGGCCCGCACGTGCGAATGATCAACGAGATTTGTGTGCACACGTTAGTTGGAACACGAGCATTGCATTCAGCTGCATTTGCTTGACTGTGCACCGCCTGTTATCAGAGCAATTCTTGACTTCCTCTTCTGACACCTTTCGTCGCCAAGTTGTTGATGTCCACAGGATCCCCTTCCGCTGATGTTTTTCCTCAATCACACCATTTTCTGTATACTCTCAGCACTTTGAACAAGAAACCCCATTGGACAGTTTTTGAAATACTGGCCCCAGCTAGTTTAGCACTAACCATGCATCATTCGAAGTCTCTAAGATCGCTCAATGGGCACTTTCTATTTTCTGCAAAATTATTTGGACCTAAACAATTTGCTCATTTCTATTTATCCCCTATCCACAGGATAGGTGATAAATGTAAGATCACACTGGGTCCCCCTCTCTATTACTAGAACGAGGGTCCTGCGCTCTGCTCAGTAGTTTCAGTCAGTCGCAAAGACTTTGAATAGAGTGGCAGCCGACAAACATGAACGCCACTCCATTCAAACTCATCCTCATGAACATGCAGTAAGGATGAACAGGAGACCTGGAACCCCATTCTACTGATCAATAACATTGGGGCCCTCAGTGATCACCTGTGGATAGGTAATAAATGTATTCTGGGGAAAACACCTTGACTGTTTATGCTCCCCAATAAACTAAGGAGAGAGAGTGAGAAAGACAGACAGACAGGGAAGAGTACAGAGGAAAAAATGAGAGGGGGGAAAAAAAGAGGCAATCTAAAAAATCAAGTACCCAAAACATGTATTTCATGCAAGGATTGCCACATTAGTGCTGTTGTCATTTAGTTGATACCACAGTGGGTTTTTCATAGTTATTTTAATGCCTGACATATTTATCCTAACATTATTATAACTAACTTACATGTGGGAAGGAAAGACATTTAAGCGCATTGCTTGAATGACAAGGTGTCTTTGAGCTACAATTGCATACTGTATTTAGAAGATGTTTGTGTTTGAGAACTTTTGTTGTAATTGTTGTTTGTCATTGTTTTGACAGTTAGGTAACACAGGTCTATTGGTGTATTGTGGAAAATCACTACAAGCACTGTTTTAGTTGCATAAAACAATCAAGTCTCTTTATAGTGTAGGCATGTGGCGGGGAAAGTACTGGAGCAGTGTATTTCTCACTTAGCTTGTAAGATGAGGAATCCAGGAAATTTGGGTTTATTAAGTCTGTATCTGGGCCTGGATTTCTATGGAATGACAGGTAGGATTTGTTGAGAGAATTATCATTCCTTTCCAACTCTAGTACATGGTTTCATCTAGCCCGAATCAGTACAGTTGTGCTCACTGGGCTATGATGCAGTCTGGTGTCAGAGCCTGGGAAGTCATCATCCAAGGAACACTATACTCATGGTTTACCATAGGTAAGGAAACCTGCTGTTTAGTAAACAAGGTGTTTTTGTTTATATGCTGCAAGTCTTGAGTGCTGGATGGTCCATTTGCTTATATTCTCTGTATTAAATTGAATCATGAATTATCAAGCAGGATGCCGGATCATGCAGAGATGTAATTTCTATTCCATCTGCAATGACCCTCCCCCACCCCCTATTTCAGAAATATATCATCTCTAAATGTTCTTTCTGTAACCTTTATAAGTAAGCAGTTAGCGGTCTGGCTGAATGCCAAGACATTACGTTATCACATTCCTTATTATTTATCTTTATTTAAATAAACTCTTACACCGCCTCCATTTAGAGAACAAGCTATTGTATTCTTGCCAGGTTCAAGTCTGACATAATATAATTACATTTGAAATGTATTGTATGTCTGTGATTGGCTCAATATGAAATAATCTCATTGTATGTTATTGGCTGAATCAGAGTTATTCTCATATTGTAAATGATTGGGTAAAATCAAGCCTATTCCTCTTTTGAAAGATATTATTGTAATTGCTTTTGGCACTAAACCCCAGAGAAGTTTTCTTGAGAATACTAGCAATGTCTGTGTCTCTTACGTCTCTCCGATATATATCGATATAACCTATGATCTGGATCTGGATCTGGATCTGGATAAATTCCCGGAGTGAGTGTCTGTTGGAACACTTGTCTAAAATTTCAGTGTAATATATTTTGAGTCATGACTTCCTCAGCACTGCATAAGCACTTGTTTACTTTTGGATTGCAATAAAGTGAAGCATGTACTTTAAACCTAAACAGTATCAACATTTTCAATGCTAACTGCAACCCCTTCATACACATAAATCCTGACAATTGGTGTTTCGGGTGCAGGCAATGGTTGCTAGAGGCAATGGCATGACAACTGGTTTGCTTTGAGGACTGGAAAGTGGCGTTTGTGATGGGTAAAGTCGACTGCTGTCCTACAAAGCTAGTCAATTGACATGGAGGAGTTAATTAAGCCGCTGGCGCAGGCCAATGTACAGCAGCAACAAACTAACACTCAGCAGCAGGAACTTGCTGCACAGCAGGAAACAAAGAGTTTGTTAATGAAGCAAATTGCTTCACTTAGAGATTTGGATGATCCAGCCAGAAAGAGGGGAGAAAAAAATCTCCTGAGACTCTAAAATGTTGTTCAACGCGCCTTGCAAAAGATGAAAGCAGATGATGACATAGAGGCCTACCTCACAGTGTTTGAAAGAGTTGCTGAATGGGAGAGGCTCACAGCTGCTGCACCTTACCTGACTTCTGAACCTCAAAAAACCTAATATGACCTCAGCTAACTAAATGTCAAGGACTATGCAAAGCTGTATGCAGAGATTCTTGCACGTACGGTATATAAGTTACAGCTGCTGTTCAATACCCAGAGCGTCCGTAATTGGCGTTACAGCATGCACAAGCCTGCTAGGTCCCAGATGTATGACCTTGTCCACCTGGCGAGAAAATGGTTGGAACCAGACACTTCTACCCTGCACAGATTGTGGAGCTGGTGGTTGTGGATCACTTTATACGGCCCTTCCTGACTTTTTACAATGTTGGGTTTGGCATGGAGACCCCAAGAATGCAGACTAACTCGTCAACCTAGTGGAAAGGTTCCTAGCAACTGAGGACTTCCACCATGATTTTCCCTTAGCATGATCATCTCCCAGGAGTGCCATGCCTGTGAAATCTGGTAAGAAAGTTGCATTTGTCATGTAGAGTGGAAGACTACCGACAGAGGAAAAAGGGCTCTAGAGGAGCCTGGAGATGAGGGCTGACCCAGTACTGCAGTTGCCATGAAGTGGGACATATTGTGGCCCATTTGTGGCCTCAGTTGCTGTTTGCAGACCAGTTTGTGTTGCATTACCAGGACTAGACGCTGAGAATCAGGTCTTCAACTCTGTGGTGAATACTTGTCCTTTCAAGGCCTTGTAACCTTGGTTCATGCTAGGTTAGTAGCTAGGGACTATATTCCTGCCAAAGATATGAATGTCCTTTGCATCCATGGAGATCCAATTGGGACTGTATTTGGAACTGCCATCTATGAAGTTAATGTGGTAAAAGACCTAATTCATAGTGTGATACTGGGGTGAGACTTCCCCTAATTTTGGAAATGGCGGGAGAAGAGAAATTCCCTAAAAGCAGTGCGGAAACTCTTGGTGGAAATGTGCCTTCCCCTGTAAATGGTACAAAGGTTGATATGTTGACAGAAATGCATGATGACGATGAAAATTATTTCTTGCAGTCCTTAGCTGGAGAGGAAGATGATATTCCTCCTGATCAAAATGTACCTAATCTTGGAGGTGTCCCGAGATAATTTTGGGACCACGCAATTGAGAGATCCCATGCTCATAAATTCTTGGGAAGGTATTACGGTCATAAATAGTGTACCACTATTTGTGGGGACTGACAAAACACAGAGAATTCTACTAAAGAAATTTTGGCCAAGGGGATATAATGAAAAGGAGAAATACTGTGAGCTGTGCACCATGTGTCAGATAAGTGCCCTAACATTACACTTTCGTAGCCCTTTGGTTCCGCTTCCAATGGTTGAGGTACCATTTGAGAGAATTGCTATGGATTTGGTAGGTCCCATAGTCGAGTCAGCCAGAGGACAACAATATATTCTGGTCGTTATAGATTATGCAGCTTGTTATCCTGAAGCATGTGCCCTTAGGAAACACTGCCTCTAAAAGAATTGTAGGGCATTGGTTTTACATGTTTTCCTGAAATGTGATGCCTAAAGAAATCCTCAGTGACCAGAGGTTTATCAATTCATGCCATTGGCTATGTTCTTCCGAGAAGACCACATTGGCCTCACACCAGCCCCGGAGTAAGCTTGTATAGGTGGGGGCTCAAGGGCGCCCCATCGCTGTACCCCTGAGCTGGTGGTAGTATCGCCAATTGTATAGGAAAAGATTCCTGATCAAACGGAACTCCAGGAGTACCAACAAAAATGAGTTATGTTCATGCAAACGTGTCCCTCTACTGTTCAAACATTGAGACACAGTCTCTAATCCAACTGAGTGATGAATCAAGCTGTATAAAGCTCCAACATCTATTGAGGTCAATATCATATTTTCTTCTATTATAATCCCTTCCAGTTTCAATAGCAGATCAGAGGTGTCCCTAATATACGAAGGAAGACTAAGTACAAAAGGTCGTAGAATGTTATCAATATGTTCCGATTCTGGCTGTCAATTCCTGATACTATTGGTCTAAATCAGTAAAAAGCACCGTATTGGCAAGGAGCCACAGTTTACAGTGCCATGCCACCCATGGCATCATACAATATAATAGACCATTTCTCAAGAATTCTAATTTCAACTATGTAGGTTATATTATCTATTCAGTCCCCGAGGTGTCAATGACTGCATGGTATGAATCCAAATAGGCTTCCCTTAATTTAAGTTTTTTGTTTCGATCCCCACCCCTCCGCGGAATGGCTACTTGTTCCAGAAACTGAAATTTAAATTGGGAATGCGTGATGACTCATTTTATGAAAAGGGCTGGGTGGCAACATTAGGTTTTTACACCTATGTTGAGAGATGCGGTCTTGTATATGCTGGGTAGTCTCACTAAAATATACGAGACCCCAGGGACATTTTATAATGTAGACTACATGTGTAGAATCACATGTAATGTAACCCTTGATTGGAAAGCCCTTGATTGAAAACCATTTATCCTATATTAGTCCATTGTGAACAATGAAGAGAGGGAATGGTGCCCATTTTCTTTGTTTTGAGGAACTGCTGTCGTAAATTAATTTACTCAGAACCTTCATCAGCACGTACTAATTTATCCCCTAAGTTCTGCGGACTACAAAAGCATGGCATAAAAGACTCTCCGAAGGCCTCTATGGTAGGATAACCCTTTTGTAAAATCGGCCAATCAATTTATGTACCTTATAGGCAAAGGGATGAAAAGAATGTACAAATGGGCCACCATAGATCCATACAAGTGCCCCGCTGAGCACAACGATTGTTGTTTAATCACATTACGAATGTGACTCTACATGTAATGTGGTCCTATAAAATAGGAGGAAGCAATGCTGCTATGAGCTATTTGTATCATAATAGATTTTACAGCATGGGGGTATGAAACAGGTAACGAGGGAAAGCCTTCAAAGACTAGACTATATCCCATGAGTTTACAAGAGAGAAACCATTATCCTGCTAGGTGACAAGCAAGTGGATAACATTCTATGGGGTCGTCATTAAAGTGAACTTCATGAGGGCATGGTAGAGAATTGTTTTGGGACATAATTGCTGCCAGACTGGTTGGTAACATAATTTCATACCATCCACCAGTTTTACTGACTCAATAGCGCACCAGTCAATATATATTATGTTAAGTGTATCCACATCATTGTCAGCAAATCAGAAGTACATTATTTTCTACTTGATTTTAATGTACAATTCATGTACAAATTAAAATATGTGATTGAAAATTCTGCCAATTTTTAGACAGAACGCATATCCTTGGCAACTCGGTCAGTGAAATCTTCTGTAATAGTCTGACATACTTCTATAGTCAATGTTAACTATTGTATTGTTATCAAATTATAGCTGCAAAGTAAGAAGGCCAAATAATTTTTGGGGATTTGTTTTACTATCCTTGGCCACCTGCCTATTATTTTGTATTTTTGCTGATTTTATTACTTTTCTGCAGATTTTATTAAACTCTTTATAATTTACAGCTGTACCCTCAGATTTGTATTTTTCAAATGCCCTTTTTTTTGTCATGTATTGCCCTTTAACAGAAGGTTTATCCATGTGGGGTTTAATTTTAGTCGTTTATACTTGTTACCTATAGGAATAAATTTTGCACTATAATTATACAAAGCAGATTTTAAGATCTCCCATTTATCACTTGTACCATTATTTGACATTAGTTGTTCCCAGTCTATATCTTGAATTGCAGCCCTCATCCTGGGGAAATTGGCCTTCTTAAAATTAACCTGGTGGGGTGGGGTAACCTAGTATTGTCTTATTTTCAATTAAAAAAAATGCTACTTTTTTTAGTAAAAGGCATTTGCACTTTGAAAGCTTTTGAGCTGGATTGACACAATCTAACCACCCCAACAGCCATATTATTTGGAGAGGGGATTATAAATCATTCTAGGCATGCTCTATCCTACAGACATTCCACAACATTTAAGAGATAATACATGGTGGATTAACGATAATATATTTAAATTAATTCAAACCATAACAAATAAACTAATATGGGGAAAAATAAAGCAGGCAGATCTATGGAAATCAGAAAAAGAGGAGGGTGTTGTTGCCCTGTTTTAGGCCACCTGCACACGTCCGTAGTCTTAATCACGATCCGTGATTACGGACGCAGACAGTCACCCGCATTTGCGGGCCGTGCTCCCATTATAAATTATAGGAGCACGGCAACCTTCCCATAAAGATATGGGAAGGCGTCTGTGGGCAATAGAAATTAATGAAGTGGTGTAACTATATGGTTCGCAGTGGTCGCAATGTTGCCCCCCCCCCCCCGCACCACATCAATGACATTTACTATAGTAACTGGGGCCTAAGCAATAAACGACACGGGCCCCTGTTACTATAGTAACTGACAGTACTTACCCCCCTCTTTCAAGAGCAGAGTGGAGGTCCTGACGTAACAGCGCTGTGCGCAGCACATGAGGTCACAGCGCTGTGCGCAGCGCATGACATCACAACGCTATGCGCTGCGCACAACATCCTGACCCTGGATGGGGTCAGGACCTCCGCTGCGGCCAAAAAGGAGGGTAAGTTTAATGCCACTGTCTGCTGGAGCTGATGGGTCAGGGTACGACTCTCGGGACCCCCGCCACTCAGCTGTTTTGAAGGGGGTGCAGCGCTCGTATGAACGGCAATTCCCCTTCATTTCAGTCACTTTTTCACACTGAATCGCCGATTCACAATGTGAGCAAGTGAGGAAAATGAAGGGGAAGCAGCGCTCGTACGAGCGCTGCACCCCCTTCAAAACAGCTGATTGGCGGGGGTCCCGAGAGTTGTACCCCGACCCACCCAGCAGTGCAGCTAAAAGCTGCGGGAGTTTGGTCATGAGAAGTTTGGGGGGGCCCCAAGAAGAATCTTTGCATCGGGGGCCCATGAGCCTTTAGCTATGCCCCTGAATGAATGGATCCATACTTTGATCCGCTATTACGGATCCGTAATTGCAAATCAAGATTATGGTCGTGTTATTGGGGCCTTAGAGACTACTTTTTTGGCAGCACAATTACAAATATTGATATCTTGGAAAGAATACAGCATTTTGAGAAAGCTGGTTAATATAAGCAAGGAAATAGTGACATATTTGAACCTCTGGAATCTGTGCAGTTTCAGCAGGAAATATTTTAACCCCTTCCCGAAATTTGACATATCCATACGCCAAAGTCGGGTAGGGGAAGTATGTAGCGGCTCACGGAGTGAACCCGCTCCATACGATGCCGGTGTCGGCTGCTTGTTACAGCCGACACTTCAGAGTAACGAGAGCATCGCGCTCGAGCGTGATCCCGCTCGTTTAACTCTTTAAATGCTGCGGTAAATAGTGACCACCGCATTTAAATCATTAGAAAGAGGGGGTGACCCCCTCTAACAGCTCATCACGCCCCCCGCAACACAATCGCAGGGGGGGGGGGGAGATGGCTGCTATGGCTGCCTGGGGGCCTAACGAAGGCCCCGAGGTCTGCCATCTTTGTGCCCCTATTAAGCGCTGCCTCCGGCAGGGCTTAATAGAAGTCTATCAGAATCACGAGATACTGCGATACATTAGTATTGCAGTATATCGTGTGCAAGCACTCCAACGATCGCTGATTGAAGTCCCCTAGGGGGACTAATAAAAAAATTTAAAAATTTGTAAAATAAAGTTGTTTTTTTATGTAAAAAAAAATTAAAAATTAGAAGTTCAATAAAAAAACCTTTTCCCATTTTCCCCCTAGAGCAGAGTAAAAAAATAAATAAACATAATTGGTATCGCCGCATCTGTAAAAGTCTAAACTATTACAATATATCATTATTTAACCCGCATGGTGAACGCAGTAAAAAAAAAATTGGAAACGCCAGAATCTCTATTTTTTGGTCACCTCATCTCTTACAAAAAATGAAATAAAAAGTGATCAAACCGTCGCATGTAACCCAAAATGGTATTATTAAAAACCACAGCTAATCCCACAAAAAATAAGCCCTCATGCCACTTAATCGACTGAAAAATAAAAAAAGTTATGGCTCTCGGAATTTGCTGACACAAGATAAATTTAATTTTTTACACTAAGGCTGGATTCACACGAGCACATTACGTCCGAAATGGACTGACGTATTTCGGCCGGAAGTCCAGGACCGAACACAGTGCAGGGAGCCGGGCTCCTAGCATCATACTTATGTACGATGCTAGGAGTCCCTGCCTCTCCGTGGAACTACTGTCCCGTACTGAAAACATGATTACAGTATGGGACAGTTGTCCAGAAGCGAGGCAGGGACTCCTAGCGTCGGACATAACTATGATGCTAGGAGCCCGGCTCCCTGCAGTGTGTTCGGTTCGGGACTTCCGGCCGAAATACGTTCCGTCCATTACCCATTCAATTCAATGGGAAAACTTGCAACAGAAGAGCTGAGTTTCTGCAGCATTAATTGACATACTTGGGTTGAAGGAACCGCACCGCAGTCCAATTTATGTGCAGTTTTTTTCAGCTGCATTTTTCCACCGTGTGGGGACGAGATTTGTTGAAATCTCACCCACACTACTGCTACTGTAATACGCTGTGGATTTTCCTGTGATTAATCCGTTGCGGAAAATCTGCAGTGTTTACGCTGTGTGTGTTCGCACCCTTTAGGTGTTTCACAGGAATTAAAGCAAAGTGGAGGTAAAATTGTCAAAATTTCATTTTTTCGGGCAGATTTTCAATTTAATCCATTTATTTCAGTAATACAGCAGGTGTTAACAGTAAAAGATAGCTCTATTTATTACACAGATTCTGCAGTTTTCAAAATTATATCACATGTGGCCCTAGTATGTTACTGGACTCAGTGGCGTAACTACCGCCGTAGCAGCCGTAGCGACTGCTACGGGGCCCGCGGCATGAGGGGGCCCGTGTCGCCCGCCGGCACGCGGCCCCACCATGGCCGCAGGCTCCGCTAGCAGCCGCTATGGCTGCTACAGCGGGACACCACTGAACACTACGGCAGAGCAGGGAGGTATCTCCCCGCTCTGCCATTAAAAAAAAGACATGTATCCCCTATCCACAGGATAGGGGATACATGTGTGATCGCTGGCATTGATAGGGAGAACCGGGGACCGAAAGTCCCCTGAAGTTCTCCATCACAAACCTCGGACTTCCGGGGTCTGTGTCGGCAGCTCCATAGAAATTAATGGAGCGCCGGTCGCGCTTGTGCGCATGCGTGACCAGCGCTCCTTTCATTTTTATTGAGCTGCCGACACAGACGCCGGAAGTCAGAGGTTAGTCATAGAGAACTTCAGGGGACTTTCAGTCCCCCGTTCTCCCTATCAATGCCAGCGATCACACATGTATCCCCTATCCTGTGGATAGGGGATGCATGTTATTTGTAGGACACACTATAGTTCGCTGTATGGCGTTCCCTGCAGGGGGGGGCGCTGTGTGGCTTTCCCTGCAGGGGGGGAGCTGTATGGCGTTCCCTGCAGGGGGGGCGCTGTATGGCGTTCCCTTCAGGGGGGCTGTATGGCGTTCTCTACAGGGGGGGGCTGTATGGCGTTCCCTGCAGGGGGGGCGCTGTATGGCGTTCTCTACAGGGGGCTGTATGGCGTTCTCTACAGTGGGGGCTGTATGGCGTTAGCGCCATACAGCCCCCTCTGTAGATAATGCCATACAGTCCCCCTGTAGATAACGCCATACAGTCCCCCTGTGGATAACGCCATACAGTCCCCCCTGTAGATAACGCCACACAGCCCCCCCCCTGTAGATAACGCCACACAGTCCCCCCTGTAGATAACGCCACACAGTTCCCCCTGTAGATAACGCCACACAGTCCTCCCTGTAGATAACGCCACACAGTCCCCCCTGTAGATAACGCCATACAGTCCCTCTCTGTAGATAACGCCATACAGTCCCCCTCTGTAGATAACGCCATACAGTCCCCCCTGTAGATAACGCCATACAGTCCCCCTCTGTAGATAACGCCATACAGTCCCCCCTGTAGATAACGTCATACAGTCTACAGGGGGGCTGTATGGCGTTATCTACAGGGGGGCTGTATGGCGTTATCTACAGGGGGGGGGATGTATGGCGTTATCTACAGGGGGGGCGCTGTATGGCGTTATCTACAGGGGGGGCTGTAAAAAAGGCACTATCTACAAGGGGGGGGGGGTTGTGTGACACCCAGTCAAAAGTTTGCTATGTGGCCCAGTCTTTCCTAGTTACGCCCCTGACTGGACTCAAAACACAGGCCTCAAAAATTAAGGAGCACCTAGTGTATTTTGGGGCCTACTTTTTATTAGAATGTTTTCCAGGCACCATTTCATGTTTAAAAAGTCCTTGAGGTGCCAAAACATTAGATACACCCCAAAAAATATTCCATTTTGGAAACTACACCCCTCGAGGAATGTATCTAGGGGCGTAGTGAGCATTTTGACCTTTCAGGTGTTTTATAGATTTTATTAGCATTGGGCCATGAAAGTGAAAAATTAAATTTTTTCCAATAATATGTAGTTTTGCTCATAATTTTTAATTTTCTGAAGAAATATAGGAGAAAATGCACCTTAAAACGCGTTGCACAATTTCTAATGAGTAAATAAATACCCCTTATGTGGTTGTAAACTGCTGTTTGGACACACGGCAAGGCTCTAAAGGGAATGAGCGCAATTTAGTCTGGAGTGAAAATGTCACAAAATAGTTTTTGGACGCCATGTTGCATTGTGCAGAGATACCAGTACAGTGAAAATCCCATTTGGGAAACTAAACCCCTTTAAAAAAGAATTTATCATGAGGTGCAGTAAGCATTTTGACCCCACACGTGTTTTACAGAAATTAGTGTACAATAGCTATTGCAGATTGAAAATTGCCATTTTTCCCAGATATGCTATTTTAGTGCCCAATATGATGTGCCCAGCTTATATCACTGGAGACAAACACTCGATAAATTGTTAAGCGGGTCCTCCAGAGTACGGAAGGGCCGTCATTTGGCTTTTGGAGAGGAGAATTTGCTTGGTGGTAGATTTGTTTAGGGTTTACTGGTAGTTCAGTTTATAATGTGGGGGCATATGTAAGCTGGGCAGAGTACATCAGCGTATAATAATGTGGTATAATAACGGGGTAAATAAATAATAAAATGAATTGTCCATGGATATTGATGTACGGTTCGAACCAAACCTTTATGCACAGGCAAGTTTCTTTGGGGCAGGTGTTGCACTTATAAAGGGTGTCCGTGGTATTGTACCAAATACCTGCACTCCACTATTGTATAATCTTTGACTTCTTCTAGCCTGATATGCAGCACAAGACCCTAAAATGTCATAGTCGCTGCATCTACGGAGTCCACCTGTGGGGCATAGCAAAAATGATGGTGTGGGGTTTGAGTAGAAGAACTGCTGCACATATAAATTAGTCTGGGCCGTCGTTTTGCATCATTGAGTTCCGTGAGTCATAACTTTTTATTTTTCAGATGACGGAACTATGTGAGGGCATGATTTCCATTGGACGAGCAGTAGTTCTTATTGGCATCATTTTGGGGTATAGGTGATTTTTTTTTTTTATCATTTTGTATTACATTTTTTGGGTGGTGAGGAAACCAAAAAACAGCAATTCTGGCACCGTGGTTCACTGTGCAGTCTAAACAACGTGTATGCCTTATTCTGAGGATTCCTTACGATTATGGCTATACCAAATTTATATCGTTTTTAAATGTTTTACTACTTTTACACAATAAAAACACGTTTTTCTAAATAAAATAATATTTTGGCGTCGCCATATACTGAGTGTCAAAACTCTTTGTATTTTGTTGTCGACTTAACAGTGCGAGGGCTTTTTTTAAGCATGACAAACTGTAGTTTTTTATTGGTACCATTTTAGGGTACTTTTGGGGGGGTAATGTTTGGAGGGGGCTCACCCACTGAGCTCGCTCCATACAAAGCAGGTATCAGCTGTGTATTACAGCTTACACCCCAGGACTAACGACCAGGAAAAGTAATTGCACTGTTCCTGGCCATTTAACCCCTTAGATGCTGCAAACAATCATGATTGAAGCATCTAAGGCGTTAGAAAGAGGGGGGCTCGCTCTGACAGCTCATCGTTGCCCCCACAATGCGATCGGGGGTGCCGATGGGTGTCATGGCAACCCAGGGGCCTAATGAAGGCCTGCAGGACTGCCTTTCTTCATTTCCTGTTAGCCTGCAAAAATGACAATATTTTAAAATTTTATTTTTAACAATTAGTTTCTTCCTTGTAAATGTAGTAAAACAAAAAAAACAATATAAATTTGGTATCACCATAATCGTATTAACCGGTAGAATAAAGTTAACATCCCATTTTTACTGTACGCTGAAAGTCATAAAAACGAAACCCCTCAAAATATTGAGGAATTGCTGGTTTTTTTTCCTATTCCATCCCACAAATAATTTTTTGCCAGTTTCCCAATACATTATATGGTACAATAAACTGTGCAGTGAAAAAACTACAACTTGTCCAGCAAAAACAAGCCCTCATATGGTTTTATCGACGGAAAAATAAAAGTGTTATGGCTTTTGGAAGGTGGGGAGGAAAAATAAAAAATAAAATCCAAAAAATGCATGTGACGGAAAGGGGTGCCATATAATGTACTGGGAAACTTTTAAAAATGATCTTTTACTTATTTTACAAAATAAATGTTGTTTTCTTTCGCCAAATTCTGAGACCCATAACTTTTTTATTGTCGATGGAGCTCTGTTAGGGCTTGGTTTTTTTTTTCGCAGAGCGAGCTGTCGTTTTTATTGGTACCATTTTAGAGTACATACGACTCTTTGGTCACTTTTTAAATTATTTTATTTTAGGAGGTAAGCGGAATTAAAAAAAATTGAAATTCTGAAATTTTTTATTTTTTTTACAATGTTCACCCTGTGGGTTAAATAATGTTATATTGTAATAGTTTGGGTTTTCATGGATGCAGTGTGTTATTTTTTTTTTTTCGTTTTCTTACATTAATTTTGTGGAAAATGGGAAAAGACTGTTTTTTTTACTTTTAAAATGTGTTTATTTTTTTTTGTATATTACTCTATTTATTAATTTGTTTTTAGTTCCACTAGAGGACTTGAACATGTTATCATTAGATCACTGGTACAATACACTGAATACTCATCTATTGCAGTATATTGAAATTTTTCCGTTATAAAGCACTGCCTCTGGCAAATCTTATAGCGGATCGGTCAGATATTTATTCTGCCCTGTCTGAGTTCAGCATATAAAAGTGACACACGCTGATTTCCAAGTATATTCATGTATTCATGCTCCTAATCCCCGGCCTCTAGCCGCTGATTGACACTTTCCTTCCTATTAGTGTACATAGGAAGAAAAGTGTCAATCTGCGGCTGGAGGGTGAATACTAGAATATACTTAGACTCATACTAGTGTTGCTGCCACACACCGCAAGTAAATATTCGAAATACTTAATAGATACTTAACATGAACTAATAAGTGACAGCACGCTAAAATCGGCGTCTGTCACTTGTTTATACTGCACTCAGACTGAGCAGCATAAATATCTGACTGACCTGCTTTAATAGGAGGATAAAAATGGCAGACCTGGTGGCCTTCATTAGGCCCCTAGGCTGCCATGACAACCATTGGGGCCAATGGGGTGACCGCGACATTTAAGTAGTTAAATGGCCAGGATCAGAGCGATCTTCAATCCCGGAAATTAGAGCAGAGTGTAAGCAGTAATACACAGCTGCCACTAATAACTGTTTTAAAGTAATTCGCTATGTTTCTAGCATAAAAAATATACCTTTTTCACCATCATTTACTTTCAAGTTTCCCCCTTGGTGTTGCTGCTAATCCATGTTGTTGGAAGCGGGCTCCAAGCAGAATCCGTCTTCTTTTCCCTCTGACCGCTGACAATATAGTCCCTTCTTACTTTACATTCCAGCTTTACAGTCCTAACAAGGTGGGAAATAGGAGTCTTCTCAGCTAAACTGCCATGTTACTGCAGAGCCTCTGCTCCTATCCTGACAAGCAGGAAAGAAAGCGATTTCTATTGGCTGCTCTGCAGTAAGCAGAGGATCACTATGGAGAGCAATGGCTGTGGGGAGAATGACTGAGCATGCATGTCCACCAGTACTCAGTAGCTGGACTTGCACATTGCTCTACACTTTTAAGACCTGGTGGCGCAATACTATGTTTGAAAATATAATAACTTTAAACTGAATGAAGCCAATTTTTTTTAAAGAGGGCTGGGCTTAGTAAAAGGCCTGGTCACATATTTATTATTACATTCATAGCTTCTAACTGGCGTTGATTTCATTCATTCCGGTGGTAACAGCGGACAGGCAGGCCAGTGCCAGGCCCCGTACTGTGCCTCTTAACAAATCTGTTGCATCTTACTCCAGCGAAGCAGAAAGCAAAGAGTGACGTTAATCGGTGTAAATCATTGTATTTAGCATTCGGTGCCTTTCCCACAAATGTAATGTAGTGTTGTGTATTGACTTACCTGGTGCGTTTTTATGGCATTCACCATGCGGTAAAAACGACATGTGAACTTCATTCTGCGGGTCAATAAGATTATGGCGATGCCAAATTGATACCGTTTTTTTTATGTTTTACTATTTTTCCAAAAAAACAACATTTAAAAAAAAATAAGTTTTGTGTTGCCATAATTTTAGTCAACTTTTTTATTTTTCCATTGATGAAGTGGTGTGAAGACATTGTTTTTTGTAGGTTGAGCTGTAGTTTTTTTTGGTACCATTTTGGGGTACATAGGCCCTTTTTGATCATATTTTATTCCCTTTTGTTTGGGTGGTATGGTGACCAAAAAAAACAGCAATTCTGTCATTTTTTAAATGTATTTATTTTTCTACGGCATTCATGTTCGTTCATTAATGATCCTTCCGCTGGTTCACCTACGGAAAACATTTTGGACTCTTGTACATTACTAAAAGCTTTAACAATTCTTTTTTTTTTTTTAGTCCGCCTAGGGTACTTGAACAAGCGATCATTTGATCTCCGATGCCATACACTGCAATACCTATATATTACAGTGTATTGAAATTTTTACCGGCTCGTAATAAGTTTTAATAAGAGCAAAATGATGCAGACATGGGAGCCTTTATTAGGCCCCCTGGCTGCCATGACAACCATTGGCACCCCACGATCCCGTGCCAAGGGGGCTAATGGGGTGACAGAGGGCCCCCTCTCTTTCTAACAGCTTAGATACCACAGTTGACCACAGAACAAAGTGGTTAAATGTCCGAGATCGAGTTATCGCTGATTCTAGCCGTTGCAGTGAAGTGTCGGCTGTAGCATACAGCCGACACCTGTTGAATATAGAGCACGCTCAGCCCCTGGGCCCGCTTCATACTCCCCCTTAGAAGTCATGATGTGCACTTATGTCATTAAGGAGGTTAAAGAGGAATAATACTTTAACTGCCCGCACTAGGTTTGGACAGGCCCACCTCAGCTATAGAGTAGAGTATCATAATAATGGGTTCTTAACCCTTTCAAGACCGAGCTCATTTTGGCCTTCAGGACCAGCCCCATTTTTTCAAATCTGACATGTGTCAATTTATGTGGTAATAACTCTGGAATGCTTTTGCCTATCCAAGCGATTCTGAGATTGTTTTCTCGTGACATATTGTACTTTATATTAGTGGAAAAATTTGGTCAATAAATTCATTGCTTATTTGTGAAAAACACCAAAATTTTGCAAAAATTTGCAAACATTATGATTTTTCTCATTTTAAATGTATCTGCTTGTAAAACAGATAGTAATACCACACAAAATAGTTACTATTTCACATATTTCATATGTCTACTTTATATTTGCATCGTTTTTTGAACATTATTTTATTTTTCTAGAACGTTACAAGGCTTAGTACTTTACCAGCAATTTCTCACATTTTCAAGAAAATTTCAAAAGGCGATTTTTACAGGGACCAGTTCAGTTCTAAAGCGGCTTTGAGGGCCTTATGTACTAGATAGACCCCATAAATCACCCCATATTAAAAACTGCACCCCTCAAAGTATTCAAAACAGAATTCAGAAAGTTTCTTAACCCTTTAGGCGTTTCACAGGAATTAAAGCAATGTAGAGGGGAAATTGACAAATTTTTTTTTTTTTGCTGCAATTCATTTGTAATAAAAAAAATTCTGTAACACAGAAGGTTTTACCAGAGAAACGCAACACAATATTTATTGCCCAGATTCTGCAGTTTTTAGACATATCCCACATTTGGCTCTAGTGTGATAATGGACTGAAATACCGGCCTCAGAAGCAAAGGAGCAGCTAGTGGATTTTGTGGCCTCCTTTTTTAAGAATATATTTTAGGCACCATGTCAGGTTTGAAGAGGTCTTGTAGTGCCAAAACAGTGGAAATCCCCCAAAAGTGACACGGTTTTGGAAACTACACACCTCAAGGAATTTATCTAGGGGTATAGTTAGCATCTTGACCCCACAGGTCTTCTGCTATATTTATTGGAGTTTGCCTGTGAAAGTGAAAATCTACTTTTCTTCGTAAAAAATATAAAAATAAATAATATTTGCAAGGAATAAAGAATAAAAAGCACCCCAAAACTTGTAAAGCTACTTCTCCCGATTACAGCAATACCCCATATGTGGTACTAAACTGCTGCTTGGACCCACGGCAGAGCTCAGAAGGGAAGGATTTTGAAGCGCAGATTGTGCTGGTTGGTTTTCAGTGCCATGTCGCGTTTGCAACGCCCTGGAGGGAGCAAAACGGTGGAAACCCCCCAAAAGTGACCCCATTTTGTAGACTACACCCCTCAAGGAATTTTTCTAGGGGGATAGTTAGCATTTTGACCCCACAGTTTTTTTGCTGAATTTAGTGGAATTAGGCCGTGAAAATGAAAATCTACTTTTTTCTGAAAAAACATAGAAATGTTTAATTTTTACAATGAATAAAGGAGAAAAATCACCCCAAAATTTGTAAAGCAATTTGTCCTGATTACAGTAATACGCCATATGTGGCAATAAACTGCTGTTTGGACCCACGGCAAGACTCAGAAGGGAAGGAACAATATTTGGCTTTTGGAGCTCAAATTTAGCTGGAATGGTTTTCGGGTGTCATGTCGCATTTGCAAAGCCCCTGAGGTACCAAAACAGTGGAAACCTCCCAAAAGTCCCTTTAGGGGACTGGAACGAGCGATCATTAGGTCGCTGGTACAATACACTGCAGTACTAATGTATTGCAGTATAATATCATTTTTTACAGGCTCCTGTAACAGCGCGATCGCTGTTCCTGTCCATTAGTCCCGGGTGTCAGCTGTAATACACAGCTGACACCTGCAGAATATGGAGCGGGCGCAGCGCATGAGCCCGCTCCATATATAACCCCCCCCGCACCACGACATGCTATTAAGTCGTGGTGCGCAAAGGCGTTAATGCGCAGCGGATGGTGCAAAGTGAAAATTAAAATTTTCCACTGATATGCCATTTTAATGCACAATATGTTGTGCCCAGTTTGTGCCACTGAAGACAAATACCTCGTACAATGTTGAGCGGGTTCTCCCGGATATAAAATATCATATATGTGGATGTAAGCTGGTGATTGGGCGCGCTGTGGGGCTCAGAAGGGAGGGAGCGCCATTTGGCTTTTGGAGCGCAGATTTTTCTTGGTAACTGTTCTGTTTGGGGTTTGCTGGTATTTCAGTTTATGATGTGGGGGTATGTGTAAATTGGGCAGCGTACCTCAGGACATAATAAGAGGGTATAATAATTCGGTAAATAAATAATAATCCGCAGATATGTGGCCAATGTCGCATTGATAAATGGCGCCCGATCTTATCCGCTTTTGGACACTGCACAATTTCTGTCGCTATATTCTGAGAGCCAGAACCTTTTTTATTTTTTCTTCACCGGAGCCGTGCGAGGGCTTATTTGTTGCGGGACAATCTGTAGTTTTCATTGGTACCATTTTAGGGTACGTGTGATTTTTTTATCACTTTTTATTACATTTTTTTGGCAAGCAAAGTGACAAAAAAAACAAATTCTGACAATGTTTTTTGTCTTTTTTTTTTTTACACTTTTCACTGTGCGCTATAAATGAAATTTTACTTTATTCTGCGGGTCGATACGATTACGGCGATACCAGATGTATATCGTTTTTTTATGTTTTGTGGCATTTGCGCAATAAAATCACTTTTCAATAAAATTATTTATTTTTTGTGTCACCATATTCTGAGAGCCATAATTTTTTTATTTTTCAGTCAAAAAAGCTGTGTAAGGGCTTGTTTTCTTCGGGATGGTTTGTAGTATTTATTGGTACTATTTTAGGGTACATGTGACTTTTTGATCACTTTTTATTCTATATTTTTGGAGGGGTGGTGACCAAAAAATAGTGATTCTGACATTGTTTTTTAACTATTTTTTTTGCGCTGTTCACCGTGCGGGAAAAATAATATTATAGTTTGGGTCGTTATGAACGCGGTGATACCAAATATGTGTACTTTTTTTTAACATTTTCAAACTGGTCACATCAATTTTTTTTTGTTGCGGATCTGTGAATCCACATGACACAAGGATGCACAACAAAAGTTTTTTTGTGAACAATTGGACCGCAAAACCACTATGGCCTTATTAAGTGCCATTTCTTTATGGGTAAGGCTTTGTTCACATCTGCGCTTGGGCTCCGTTCCGACGTTCCGTCTAAGCTTTCCGTCGGAATGGTGCCCTGACAGACACAAACGAAAACCATAGGTTTTTGTTTCCATCACCATTGATTTCAATGGTGACGGATCCAGTGCCAATGGTTTCAGTTGGTCTCCGTTGTGCAAGGGTTACATCGTTTTGACGGAATCAATAACGTAATAAACTATGCTACTGATTCCGTCAAAACGACAGAACCCTTGCACAACGTAGACAAATGGAAACCATTGGCACCAGATCTGTCACCATTGAAATCAACGGTGATGGAAGCCTTTGGTTTCGTTTTTGTCAGTCAGGGTCCCGTTCCGACGGAAAGCTCCGACAGAACAGGACCCAGGCACAGATGTGAACGAAACCTAAGATGTTGTTTTCCAAAATATCTCAATGAAATGTATGGAATTCCCATTCAATGTTAACTAAGAGTGTTTTTTCATGAACGGTAACGTGCAATGATCAAGCATATAGCACGTCGATCTGTGCAAGTTTAACTCCATTTACCTATGTAAATGGTTGGAATGGCTGGGGTCGCATGATCATTAATACAATTGTTCCTCCTCATACATTTGAAATCTTCTCAGCAGCGCATTCCCTGTTTTACACAATCAGATGTGCTGCCAACAAGCGGCTATTTTTTGGGCAGCATAAAACATGCGATCAGCCGACGAACTAACGTTTGCTTGTTTATCAGCTGATCGCTACCCTGTTTACAAAGGGCAATGAAAGGGAACGAGAATTCGTACAAGCGCTCATTTGCCCCATCAGTGGCCCATGTAAAAGGGCATTAAACAATAGGTTAAGCAAGATTGTCTACAACTCTAAACGGACAGCAGAATAGGATGTATTTCTGTGATGTGGCGAGATCATTTTAATCATAGTTGATAGAGGCATATAGTTTTAACCCCTAGTGGGGACAGAAGCTATAACCTTTGTGTCTTGACTATGTAGAATATTTCAGTCTTGTAATATATTCTGCTTTCAGATTTTAAGAAAGTTACTGGAACGCAGTGGAAGGAAACAATTTCGCAGTTGTAATTTACAGAATAACCCAGGCACCCATTAATATGTGTGCAAGTCTTCAGCTAATTTTGACGTCAGTGAAGCATGTGAGCGTTCTAACACATGTGCCGGGGGCCCTTACAGGGCTTACACACAGAAAGCTCCAGCAGATCGACTCAACATCATGTTATTTTTTTATTCTTGATTGCATTTTCTGTGTATTTGTAAACCTTCATGAATGGCAAAGAGACTGAGAGTAACAATATATAGAAATCTATAATAAAGCTGTACTCACTTTTGGCTTTCAGAGTAAATTTAATGGAGTCCAAATCGCATGTCAACTTCTAGTTCTCCCTTTTAAATATCATAAAAAGATACTCATTTAAAAATGTTCTGCCATTGTCTTTTAAAATTAATTTAAGAGGCACTGATCTAGACTATGGATGGATGTGAGACTATAGTACGATTCAGGCAGGAGGGGAAATGTATAACACATGTAGCTCTGCATGCAAGTCACTTAGCTGTTGAAATATTTATCAGAACCTTACCGATTGTTGTCTGCCTGGGGTCAGCGGGAGGCGACTGCACTATAGACCTAGGAAGATAAATTGCTGCTCTACTTATCACACAGTGAACCATACAAGTCAGAACCATACATGTCAGAAATGGAAATATTAGGGTATGTTCACACGCTTAGCAAAAAACGTGTGAAAACACGGAGCTGTTTTTAAGGGAAAACAGCTCCTGATTTTCAGCCGTTTTTTACTTAACTAGCGTTTTTCACGTCCGTTTTTGGAGCAGCTTTTCTATTGAGACAATGAAAGACGGCTCCAAAAACAGGTCAAGAAGTGACATGCACTTCTTTTTCACGGGTGTTTTTTTCTCAAAATGGCCGGAAAAAAAACCGCCCCCTTGGAACAGAACACCGTTTTTCCCATTGAAATCAATAGGCAGATGTTTGGATGCTTTCTGCTTCCGATTTTGTCGGCCGTTTTTCGGCTTGAAAAACGGCCGAAAATAAGCTGTGTGAACATATCCTTACGCAGTTCATGAGACCACAGGGGTTAAGAGGTTACAATTTCTCATAAAAATTTAATTTTACATAAACATAGGCCTAAATATTTGGGTCTAGGTGACGGACTAATCAAACTTCTTGCCAGTATATATTCTCCAAAAATGTTTTTGACATGTCCAAGATAAATGGTGAATGGGGTTTTCTAACAAGTTCTATGAGACCTCTACTTAGTATGCTATGTTGTTTTGGTTCTAGCAAACCGAGCAATGCCCCAAATTGTGCCGATGGTCACAGTGACTGATATAATAAACCAGAAAGAGAAGAAAAGTCACGACCAAGTATTTGCAAAATTACAAACAATCTTTATTTCAGTCAAAAATACACAGAAAAAACACATTACAACTATACACAGTAAAAAGAATGAACCCTCATAAAGAGATGGAATCCGAACATGAAAGCAGCCTGGTCCCCCAGATGTTAAAATGGTCACAAGATCCCACAAAGAGCATAAATCAATATTTTTAGGCAGGTGCTAAGCATAGTACATTTGCACAGATAGATACCTAATAAAATACATGCAAAGTGCAGTCATAGGCAAACTAATGAGCAGTATACCTACACCTACGTAGTGGAAAATGAGCAGGAGATCAGGACCGGGAGGGGAGACCGCTGCCAGACCCGACGCGCGTTTCGCTGGTTACTGAAATAAATTAACTTTTTTATATTCTAAT
This sequence comes from Rhinoderma darwinii, assembly GCF_050947455.1. NCBI lineage: Eukaryota > Metazoa > Chordata > Amphibia > Anura > Rhinodermatidae > Rhinoderma > Rhinoderma darwinii. The sequence continues at coordinate 79,175,691 of NC_134697.1, read as the reverse complement.
TCGTTGAGAAGGACTAGTATACACCACCAGAACCAAGCTCAGTGTGTGTGTATATATATATATATATATATATATATATATATATATATATATATATATATATGTTTCGATCTTGGTTGTTCTGATACAGTGAAGGAAATAAGTATTTGATCCCTTGCTGATTTTGTAAGTTTGCCCACTGTCAAAGACATGAGCAATCTAGAATTTTTAGGCTAGGTTAATTTTACCAGTGAGAGATAGATTATATTTAAAAAAAAAAAACAGAAAATCACATTGTCAAAATTATATATATTTATTTGCATTGTGCAGAGAGAAATAAGTATTTGATCCCTTTGGCAAACAAGACTTAATACTTGGTGGCAAAACCCTTGTTGGCAAGCACAGCAGTCAGACGTTTTTTGTAGTTCATGATGAGGTTTGCACACATGTTAGATGGAATTTTGGCCCACTCCTCTTTGCAGATCATCTGTAAAACATTAAGATTTCGAGGCTGTCACTTGGCAACTCGGATCTTCAGCTCCCTCCATAAGTTTTCGATGGGATTAAGGTCTGGAGACTGGCTAGGCCATTCCATGACCTTAATGTGCTTCTTTTTGAGCCACTCCTTTGTTGCCTTGGCTGTATGTTTCGGGTCATTGTCGTGCTGGAAGACCCAGCCACGAGCCATTTTTAATGTCCTGGTGGAGGGAAGGAGGTTGTCACTCAGGATTTGACGGTACATGGCTCCATCCATTCTCCCATTTATGCGGTGAAGTAGTCCTGTGCCCTTAGCAGAGAAACACCCCCAAAACAAAATGTTTCCACCTCCATGCTTGAGAGTGGGTACGGTGTTCTTTGTGTCAAAGGCAGCATTTCTCTTCCTCCAAACACGGCGAGTTAATGCCAAAGAGCTCAATTTTAGTCTCATCTGACCACAGCACCTTCTCCCAATCACTCTCAGAATCATCCAGATGTTCATTTGCAAACTTCAGACGGGCCTGTACATGTGCCTTCTTGAGCAGGGGGACCTTGCGGGCACTGCAGGATTTTAATCCATTACGGCGTAATGTGTTACCAATGGTTTTCTTGGTGACTGTGGTCCCAGCTGCCTTGAGATCATTAACAAGTTCCCCTCGTCTACTTTTTGGCTGAGCTCTCACCTTCCTCAGGATCAAGGATACCCCACGAGGTGAGATTTTGCATGGAGCCCCAGATCGATGTCGATTGACAGTCATTTTGTATGTCTTCCATTTTCTTACTATTGCACCAACAGTTGTCTCCTTCTCACCCAGCGTCTTACTTATGGTTTTGTAGCCCATTCCAGCCTTGTGCAGGTCTATGATCTTGTCCCTGACATCCTTAGAAAGCTCTTTGGTCTTGCCCATGTTGTAGAGGTTAGAGTCAGACTGATTAATTGAGTCTGTGGACAGGAGTCTTTTATACAGGTGACCATTTAAGACAGCTGTCTTTAATGCAGGCACCAAGTTGATTTGGAGCGTGTAACTGGTCTGGAGGAGGCTGAACTCTTAATGGTTGGTAGGGGATCAAATACCTATTTCTCTGTGCACAATGCAAATAAATATATAACATTTTGACTATGTGATTTTCATTTTTTTTAAAATATAATCTATCTCTCACTGGTAAAATTAACCTAGCCTAAAAATTCTAGACAGTTCATGACTTTGACAGTTGGCAAACTTACAAAATCAGCAAGGGATCAAATACTTATTTCCTTCACTGTATATATGTACTGAGCTTTGTTCTAGTGCTGTATATATGTACAGAGCTTGGTTCTGGGGCTGTATTTATGTACTGAGCTTGGTTCTTTGACTGTATTTATGTACTGAGCTTGGTTCCGGTGAGTATATATGTACTGAGCTTGATTCTGATCCTGTATTTAAGTACTGAGCTTTGTTCTGGTGCTGTATTTATGTACTGAGTTTGGTTCTGGAGTTGTATATACGTTCTTAGCTTGGTTCTGTTGCTGTATATATGTACCGAGCTTGGTTCTGGTGCTGTATATATGTACTGAGTTCGGTTATGATGTTGTATATGTGTATGAGCTTGGTTCTGATGTTGTATATATGTACTGAGCTTGGCTCTGATGTATATATGTATTGAGCTTGGTTCTGGTGCTGTATATATGTACTAAGCTTTGTTGTGGTGCTGTATTTATGTACTGGGCTTTGTTGTGGTACTGTATTTATATGCTGAGCTTGGTTCTGGAGTTGTATATATGTTTTAAGCTTCTCTTTGCTGCTGTATATATGTATTGAGCTTGGTTGTTATGATGAATATAACTCCGGAAAAAAGCTCAGTAAATATATACAGCACCAGTACAAATACAGCTCAGTACAGAGATAAATTTGCAAATTTAGTTTAACCCCTGCCATATAAGTTTGTACTGAATAAAACTACAGCTCCCAGTATAGCCAGAACGATGGTAAGGATATGCTGGGAGTTGCGGTTTCACAAAAAGGAATGATACACACATCATCTCGCTGCAGATCATACAGTGACTACAGTAATGAGCAGTCACAGGGAGAATAAACATTTATATTTAGTGACGACTTCTCAGATTCGTTCTTTTTCTCTTTACTTTTCCATCTGATCCAGAACTCTATGATGCCTCCTGGCCATGACCCATTTCTGCGGAAATGGGTCAATTTGCTCAATCAGATGTCTTCGGAAGCTCATTTATTCAACATTTCTGCACCTATAAATGAAGAGCAAATTCTTATGGTGCCACATTCTATGCCACTAAATATAATAGTATCATACATTGTGTCCCCGAATATAATAGTGCTACACACTGTGCCCCTGAATATAATAGTACCATACACTGTACCCCTGATTATAATAGTACCATACACTGTACCCCTGATTATAATAGTACCATACACTGTGCCCATGAATAAAATTGTGTCAAACACTGTGAAGTAATGCACCACACACAGTGCCCCCTGTAGATAGTGCCCCTCATAGAGCCCTCTGTACATAGTGCTCCCCATAGAGCCTTCGGTAGGTAGTAGCGTTTCCTGTAGATAGTGCCCCATGTACCATTCCCTGCAGACAGGGCCCACTGTAGCATTCCCTGTAGATAGTGCCCCCTGTGGCATTCACTGTAGCATTCCCTGTATAGTGCCCCCTGTAGATAGAGCCCCCTGTGGCGGTCCCTGTAGATAAGTGCCCCCATATAGTCCCCTGTAGTTAGTGTTCCCTATATAGTCCCCTGTAGTTAGTGTTCCCTATAGTCCCCTGTAGTTACTGTTCCCCATATAGTCCCCTGTAGTTACTGTTCCCTATATAGGCCCCTGTAGTTACTGTTACCTATGTATTGTCCCCTGTAGTTACTGTTACCTATACAGTCCCCTGTAGTTACTGTTACATATGTATTGTCCCCTGTAGTTACTGTTCCCTATATAGTTCCCTGTAGTTACGGTTCTCTATATAGTCCCCTGTAGTTACTGTTCCCTATATACTCCCCTGTAGCTACTGTTCCCTATATAGTCGACTGTAGTTACTGTTACCTATGTATTGTCCCCTGTAGCTTATGTTCCCTATATAGTCCTCTGTAGTTTTGTAGTTACTGTTCCCTGTATAGTCCCCTATAGAAAAGTTCCCCAACGCTGCCCACGGTAGAAGGAAAAAAAACATATATTCCTACCTGTCCCGTTCCCACTCCATCCTCCAGCGGTGCCAGTCCTCCTCCAGCGGAACTATCACTAAACTATCATCATCACTAAAGCGCCAAATGGCAAGGCATCATGTGCCTCACCAGGGCAGCGCTAGTGAAGGCAATTGTATCTGCGTTATAAGGACGGGAATACAATTGAGTGCAGGGCGCCGGTTCTGTGAACCAGCTATAAAATTTTAACAACTGGTTCGGGAGAACTGGGGAAAACCGGCCGGATCCCACCCCTGGATCCACCACCTGCAGGATAGCAGACTTGCTTTGCTGCCAGATCTGGAGAAACTTCCAAAAGAAGCATTAGCTGCAGGCACTTGAGATGTAGCAGGTACAGGAAGAGGGACATGCGGATGTTGGCTGTAAACAATGAAAAATGGAGATGTAGCAGTAGATTCACTCGTGTGATTATTATAAGAGAATTCGGCCCATGGAAGGAGATGTTCCCAGTTGTCGTGTTGAGCAGATACAAAATGGCTTAGATCATTTTCAAGCACTTGGTTAATTCTTTCAACTTGGCTGTTGGATTGCGAGTGGTATGCAGACGAAAAGTCAAATTTCACATCTGAAAGTTTGCACACGGCTCTCCAGAATTTGGGCGTGAATTGCACACCCCGATCAGACACGATATAGAAGGGCTAACCGTGAAAATGAAAAACATTTTGCACAAATAGGCTTGCCAGATGGGGAGCTGAGGGAAGACCAGACAGAGGAACAAAATGTGCCATCTTGGAAAAACAGTCCACAACAACCCAAATAGTGGAGCATCCATCAGAGAGAGGAAGATTTGTAATGAAGTCCACGGCTATGTGTTGCCAAGGGCTGTCCGGAACTGGCAAGGGCTTTAGTAGACCTGCAGGCCTGGAATGAGTAATTTTATTTTGAGCACACTTGCTAAAAGAGGAGACGTACTCCATAAAATCTTTGAGCAACGTGGGCCACCAATAGTGGCGATAGATAAAGTCCTGAATCTTGCAAATCCCTGAGTGACCTGGCAACTTAGAGTTATGACCCTCGCTGAGAATTTTCTTCCTGTCACCTGGGCGAACAAAAATTTTCCCAGGGGGAAACACAGCCTTTGAACTGTAGAGGGTTAACAGGAATAATACAGGAAGGGTCAATAATATGTTGAGGGTCCTCTTTAAGGTCATCTGTCTCAAACGAACGAGACAGTGCATCAGCCTTAACATTTGTCAGCAGGATTGAAATGAAGTTGGAATCTGAATCTGGCAAAAAAAAAGAAAGTGACCAACTGGCTTGACGTGGGTTCAGATGTTGTGCAAACTGTAAATAAGGGAGATTTTTGTAATCAGTGCAGATGACAATTGGGTGAACAGAACCCTCTAGTAAATGTCTCCACTCTTCTAAGGCCAATTTGAAGGCAAGTAGCTCACGATCTACAATGGAGTAGTTCCTTTCGGCTGTAGAGAAGAGTTTAGGGGAAAAGCCACTGGAGACAGCTTTACCCTTGGAGTTTTTCTGAAAGTGCTCCAGCATCAATGGAAGAGGCGTTAACCTCCAGCGAGAACTGCCAGGACACATCAGGATGACGAAGAATGGAGACAGAAGTGAATGCCCTCTTGAGATTCGTGAATGCAGATTCTGCCTCAGGGGTCCAATCTTTAGCGTTCACCCTCTTTTTGGTGAGAGCAGAGATAGGAGCAGTGAGTGATGAAAAGTTTGGGATGAATTGGCAATAGAAATTTGCAAAGCCCAAAAATCTGTGTATGGCATGAGGACCTTGAGAAGGGGGCCATTCTAATACAGATTTTGGCTTTTTCGGATCCATCTGGAGTCCATGATCAAAAACTATATACCCCAGTTCCTGGAACACAGCTGGAGCATTACACAGTCCAAAAGGCATCACCAGATATTCGTAGTGACCGTTTCTCGTGTTAAATGTGTTTTGGTTTTCCACTTGTCATCTTTTACGGATCAAGTTATAAGCCCGCATAGATCCAACATAGAAAAAAATCGGGGCCCCACGTATTCTGTTGAAGAGCTCAGAGATCAGCGGAAAGGGGTACTTGTTCTTGACAGTGATTTGGTTCAAACTGCGATAGTCGATACAATTGCGGAGGGATAAATTTTTTTCGACAAAGAAGAAACTGGTTCCGAAAGTAGACTTTCTAATAAACCACAACTCAAGGTTCTCCTTGACGTATGCCGACATGGCTTGGGTCTCAGGCAGAGAAAGAGGATATACGCGTCCTCAAGGAGATGAAGTCCTAGGGAGCAACTCGATTGGACATTCAAATAGATGATGCGGAGGCAGTATTTCAGCCTCTGTCTCGTTAAATACGTCAGCATAACAAGAATATTGTTGCGGCAGACCAGGAAGAGACTAAAGTACAGCAGGTTGAACAGGATGAACCTGGGACAGACAATTATGTAAGCACCGAGGTCCCCACTGGAGGAGTTCTCTGGAATTCCAGTCAAGAATCTAAGCAGGTTTACGAAGCCAGGTAAGTCCCAGTTATATTGGGTTAATAGCCTCAGGAAGAACATAGAAGACTATCTGTTCAGTGTGAAGAGCTCCTACTTGTAGATTCAACTGTTTGGTAGTGGAGACAATTGGATCCAGCAGCAGACGTCCATTCACTGAAGACACTGCTAGAGGTTCTTTAGTAGAGTCGAAAGAAAATGGAGACGATCCGTTAAGTCTTGATGTATAAAATTTCCAGCTGCTCCAAAATCCAGACAAGCAGAAACAGGATGAGATAATTCAACTGTGAAGATAAGGACTGTAGTAGAAAGTCTAGGAGAGAATTTTGCAGAGGGCTTATATTCACCTAGGGTAGTCTCTCCTATCAACCCTAAGCGCTGTAGTTTCCCGGCTTCTGGGGACATTGACGCACTTAATGACCCTTTCTTCCAAAGTACATGCAGAGATTTGTGGCATTGTCTATGCTGCCACTCTTGATCCGCCAGCCTAACTCGATGAACCTGCATAGGTTTTTCAGAGTTCGCAGCAGAAGGCTAAGGTAAGGTAACAGGGGTCACTCATAATTGGGTGCCAGTCTACAGGACTTTTTCTATCAAAGGACCTCCTGGGAGTGCTCTCGGAACCTTATATCAATGCGTGTAGCTAGAGTAATCAAAGCATTCAGGGTAAATGGAAGATCATGATCCACAAATTCATCCTTAAATCTACTGGCTAATCCCTGCCAGAATGTTGCCACCAAGTTGTTCCAAGTGAGCTCTGCTGCCAATGTACGGAATTGTCTCTCCTACCATCAAACCTCCTTGGCGGAGAGACAGGAGCGAAGCAGCAGCTGACTGAATACCTCCAGGCTTCTCGATCACGGTGCGGAAAGTGTCCATGAAAAGCTGCAGATTAGAGGACTCCGGTCCTTCACCTTCCCAGATAGGATTTTCCCATGCCAGGGCCTTACCAGACAACAGGGAGACAATGAAGGCTACTTTGGTCTAAACAGATGGAAACAGATGTGCATTCAGTGTGAAATGTATTTTCCATTGGTTAAGAAAGCGCAACAGTTTTTTGCAAGTGGCAATGAAATTCCAGCTCTGGAGCTGACTGGAGCCGTGATAGTTTGAGAAGTGGATGAAGCAGCCGCTTGTGGGGTTGACAGAAGTGTAATAGGAGCAATGTCCAGGCGCGTGGCAATGGTATTAACTGCTTGTAGAAGCTGATCCTGGTGTAAATAAATGCTCGCATGTGCATCTACATGGCTTGAACTGCAGTCTTGGGTTTACAAGCAGGGTCCATGGCCTGAGCAAACTAACGTCCACTGGGCCACTACGCCGTAACAAAGTAGAAGCTGGTGAAACAAATATAGGACAGTCACTGGTTGGTGGTACCTGGATGGCAGGCTAGTGCCAGATAGCTGGAAGCTGGCTTATCGGAAACTGGCTTGTGCTGCATTATTGGAAGCAGGTTTGTGCTGGATTATTGTAAGAAGAACTGGTCTTGGACACTGGAAGCAGATACTGGACTTGCCACAGACACCGGGCATGGATACTGAAGTCATCACGGATACGGGACTTGACACAGACACGAATACTGAAGTTGGCACGGACACTGGATTCAGGAACAGGCTACGGAACCTTTGCAGACTAACACACGGTTAGAAACAACATTGTTCAAACACTTGGAAGATGGAGGAGGTGCCTTAAATAATCCTGGGATCCAGCAGGGGTGATTGGGTAACTTTTAGAATTTCAAGCGCACTGGCCCTTTAAAGGATGCCAGAGTGCGCGCGCACTAGGGAACCGGCTGCTGTGAGCCGCAGGAGACGGGAAGTGCCGAGAGAGGCACGAGACGCAGAGGCGGGGACTGCTGGCAAATGCGGGGCCCACCGTCGGCGTTACAATTATTCTTGTAAATGTCATGAGTGCCTATTTCTAGAAAAATTAATGAGGTGTGACCACATAACATCACTAGGTTAAGTAAATACAAATGTATAAAATGAAAATGTACACATTACTTTGTCATTAATATTGTTTCTGCTATATTGTTCTTTGTATAAAATTGTTTTTTCAAACCTGATTTGTTGTGTGGTTTTTGCATCAGTAGCGTTACATAATGGTAAAATAGTAATGTACCCTATTGTTTTGCTCTTCATGCACACACATTACATTTATTCTTGTTCTGCACATGGCATTAACGGTATCTATTGTTACATCGACCCCCCTCCTATACTCTTTGGTGAAAGCTAGGGGCATCTTCCCAACAGGGGAGCTAATTAGCAACAAAACTGAGCAATGTGTCCAAACTCATCAGTCTCAAAGCCCGAAATCCCAAGCAGCCTCCAGAGAAAGAACTGAAATTGAACACATTTTCTGCATTTGTTAAATTTAGAGCTGACATTAAAAACAAGACTGCAATGATTTCTGCTTTACAAAGCTCACAATTAAATTAATAGCTTCCCACTGTTGCAAATGTAGCATTGTAATAGCACCAATGCAAAACACTGATCCAATCAAAGGATATGTTGAGTATATCACGGGTCAAAAGAACCACACTTTTAAATCAAAATCTAGCACCAATAGAGAAACTGCATGCTTAACCCATAGGAATAAAAGTAACATGAATTTTATTGGTATAAATTAAAAGCCAAATACAAACGGTGTAGAAAAAGACAGTACAAATCACATAAAAGACAATGTTGAGTATGCAGGGTAAAAAGGAGCAAAATAAGTTTTCACAAACCACCAGACACAGTAATGATAGAAACAACTGAAATCAGCAAATTAAAGTAGATAAAGCAGTAAAGTGCACATGGCATCGGATAAAGGGTAAATAACCTGTCATTCCTGAATAAATAAAAAAGGGGATAAACCAATATTCAAAAGGCTAGGGCCTCAGATTAGTGACTATGCATACCCACCCAAACCGACGCACGTTTCGCCTAGAAGCTTAGTCTGGGGTGACTCTTTTACACCTCTTGCACATGACCAAGTTCGGGCCATGAAAAATGGTCCTCGTGTCGGCAGCATTCCCCGGCCCGACCACGGTACAGATGAACGGGACTCCTGGCATCATAGACATTTTAACAAAAGGATATAGTACAGAACAGCAGTTCCGTGGGGAGGCAGAGACTCCTAGCATCATAAAATGTCTGTGATGCCAGGAGTCCCGTTCAGCTGTACCGTGGTCGGGCCAGGACATGCGGCCGACACGTGGACTGTTTTCCACGGCCCGAACTCGGTCGTGTACAAGAGGTGTTAAACGAATTTCAGTCTATGTCCTTCATCCAGCAGCGACCAGATATCCTTGTTTTTCTAACTTTATCTATCAAACATAGCCAATGGCCTGAAGTGTAGCTTTGCGGGGAAACACTGTGAAGGGGCCACCATGCTTAGCTAGTGTTGTCGCCCCTTCATTCTAATGATTGTGTGTGTCCTGGCATTCGAACTCCCACTGATCAGTAAGTGATGGCATAGTCTAGGTATATATGATGTGAAAACTCCTTTAACCAATGTCCCATAAGACTTTACTGAATATTCTTACTGTAATATAATGATACATTCTACAGACAAGAATATTGATCAGGACAGGCAGAAAATACATTTCATATATGCTGGGGTTGCTCTCTTCCATCTTATACTAAATTATTCTGATTAACCTACAATCATATAGGACATACACAAAATAAGTAAAACCACAATAGCACACTAAACAAAAAAAAAGTACTGTGAATAAAATGAACATACTGAACACATGAATGAAAAGTTTGGAGGTACCATACTTAAAACGAAAAAGATCACAACAAAGCGCATAATACACTTATGTATATTGATAATAGCTGAGAAAATGTGAAGCGTTGTCGCATATAGCAACTACGCAGCGCAGAATGCACTGTGAATTATATCATGAAAAATAACTAAGGCTACACAAAGTGCATACGGTGCAATGCCAAATAAATGTTATCGCAGCCTACATATGTTCATCATGATAAATCATCAAGTGGTTTATTAGATAGCACAGCAAAGTTTTATATTTACCAGCTAAACCAATAGACATATTGTAAATAAGCTCTCTTAATAAGGAAAAAGTGGAACGCCTATTGCAAATTTTCATCCAGACTAATCCACCAATTCAGACATTAATATTTTCCAGGTATAAGGCCCCATGGTTGTCGATTAAGCCTTGATTTTCTTTTCTTTTTTAGGTCAAGAGTATCTAAAGTGGCTTTAAAGTGCCACTAAACTAAAGCCTAAAAGAGCAGTTAATATCACTTTGCACATGTATACAGTATACTAACGGTTCTGGAGGTTTTTAGAACTTGAAATGTGCAAGATAAAAGTATAAAGTAGTTATCATGTGTCACATTGGGTGCGTGGACCCACTGGGCCGTACCGCCTTGACGGTATGGCAGCTGGCCAACAGGACACAGGTCACAGTCTATAGTTCATATATGTGTACCTGTGGTAGCTTCAGACAGTAGCAAGACAGGCTCGGCTGGAACTAGGCAGTAGGCAGGCACCAGGCGTTGTGAAGCAGGACAGGCGTAGTACTCAGCGCAGCACGACTCCAACTCAATATGGCACTTGGACCAGGATAGCATGGGATACAGGTTACAGGTAGCAGGAACGGGAAACACTGGAAACTGGAAAACACTTAGGAGACCATTTGCAAAGACAGACTAGGGTAACGACAACAAAGCTCAGGCAATGCAGAAAGGGGCAGAGCACTTCTCATAGTCCAGGGTGCTCATGGGCTAATATGGTACTTTAACTCAGGTGCGCGTTCTGGCCCTTTAAGAGTGGGCACGAGCGCGCGCGCGCAACCTACGGGGCCCGGCCGAGAGAAGCAGAAGTGAGCGCTGGCATCTCCTGAGGAGGACCAGCGCTCACAGTTCCATGGCTGCGGGCGTCAGGAGGTGAGTGAGCCGGACGGCCCTTGGCCATGGGCATGACATCAAGTGACATTGAATGTTCTGGATTTTCGGTCAGTAATCGTATTGAAGCAATAGACAAGGCAGTACGACTGCAGGATCCTAGATCAGTTCTGTAGAACATGACATGGACCGCACATCCACAATATATACTTTTATCTATAGCCGCTTGGCAAAATTGTTATAAACGTAAACATGAGGTTCTTTGTTAACGTTTTGATCAAATTGGATAAGCCCACTTGCCACTTCAAGATGACCTCTTTAAAGGGGGTCCCTACTCTTTTAGTTGTAGCACTGCATGGCGGCCACCGCAACACCGCTCCTGCAGAGGGAGCAACTCAGGGCCCCAAAAGCACCCATACTGCCAGGACAATAACTGCAGGATGATACTACATAGGCTTCGTTTGTAGTCTGTAAACATGGAGAAATGTTGGTCTGTATAGAAGCTGTACAAACAAAACTGTGTTCGATTTTCAATCAGCAACACTTGCAAAGTTCTTTAATTTTGTATGTCTATTTTATGTATGTATCATTATCCCTAGACAAATAATATACTCATATATATACCTAAATATCTGTGAAAAAAATGAAAATGAATAATCTTTGTTTTCTTATGTCAAATAACTACTATACCAATGCATAAACCCGTTTCTTGAAAAGATCTAAATAAGAATTACCAGTCTTGTCAAAAATAGATTACGGAAGTAATCCTACTAAAAATGTTATCATTTGCAAAAGAGAGGCAGAAAACACAGTGGCAGACAAACTATGACTGACACCGTTTTTCTCTGTGCCCAATTTAAAAAAAACAAAAAACAACGAAATAAAAAGAATAAACCATCATTACCATTTGGTGAGTAGGTATAAAAACAAGCATTGTGACAGCTCGGAATTCCCTCTAGACAATTGTGTTTCCAAATCTTCTCGTCAAACTGTCAAAAGCTTTACAAGGCATAATTTATACTTGTCTTGACTCAGAAGCATTCCTGCCTGGCACTAATATCTATCACCACACAGTATAGGGAAGCAGATCCACAGCAAAGGGGGCAATTTCATTTCAAACACTAATAAAGCAGAATTACAATGACAGCTGCCTGTCCCCCCTCCATGATTCAAACAGGAGAACAGAACCAGCCAAAAGTCGCACTTGGCGAGAATTTCATTCTACAATAATGTACAGTTTTGTCTGTTTATATTTTGTTCTACTGTAATTTTTCTTTTTTGTTTTAATCACAATTGTTAATAAATTATTTTATAAATATATGTCTAGTATGTACTATAAATTTACTCTAATATCTTGGAACTCATATCAATATATGTTATGATAAAAGTTAGGTTGTCTAACAAATCTATCAATCATTTATCTATAAATTGTGCCCCCCCCCCTCCCCACACACACATACATACATACATACATACATACACACATACATACATACCGGCAAATTTTGCAACACATATATTATACCATTCTGGGTCATCATCGGGGGAAGTACAAACTATATGCAACTATTTGAATGATTACTACTATCCCTTCATTACCTTTACCGCTCTATACTGTCGAACGCAGAGGCGGTTCACAGTATTATAGCCTTCTCCCATTCAAGTGTGTCAGAGTTTGGCCTTATTCACACGAGCGTTGACTACGTCCGTGTGATGGCCGTTAAAACAACGGCCGTCACATGGACGCATGTTTTTCAATGGGGCCATTCACATGGCCGTTGTTTCAACGGACCGTGTGAAGGGTCTGTTGAAAAATAGAACCTGTCCTATTATCTTCTGCTTTCACGGATCTCTGCATAGGCTCAAGTCTATCGGGATCTGTGAAAACGGGACCCACGCGGGGGCACCTCAGACGTGATTCACTCATGTGAATGTAGCCTTTGACAGTATTAAGCAGCGTGAGCGATGAAGGGGAAGCAGCGCACACCCAACGTTGCGGCCCCTTAAAAACAGCTGATTGGTAGGGGTTTCAAGTGTTGGACCCTCACCGTTCAGATATTGATGGCCTATCCTTAGTATAGGCAATTCATTTTTATTACTCCCGAAAACCCCTTTAAAGCACCACAGCTTAGAAAAAGGATACACAATGCCCCTATATAAAGTGCAATCAAATTACCATCTGCAGTGTACTAATTGAAATCAGTAATATACAGTAGGAATATATATATATATATATATATATATATATATATATACAGTGAAGGAAATAAGTATTTGATCCCTTGCTGATTTTGTAAGTTTGCCCACTGTCAAAGACATGAATAGTCTAGAATTTTTAGGCTAGGTTAATTTTACCAGTGAGAGATAGATTATATTTTTTTAAAAAAACAGAAAATCACATTGTCAAAATTATATATATTTATTTGCATTGTGCACAGAGAAATAAGTATTTGATCCCTTTGGCAAACAAGACTTAATACTTGGTGGCAAAACCCTTGTTGGCAAGCACAGCAGTCAGACGTTTTTTGTAGTTCATGATGAGGTTTGCACACATGTTAGATGGAATTTTGGCCCACTCCCCTTTGCAGATCATCTGTAAATCATCTGTAAGTCGCTTGGCAACTCGGATCTTCAGCTCCCTCCATAAGTTTTCGATGGGATTAAGGTCTGGAGACTGGCTAGGCCACTCCATGACCTTAATGTGCTTCTTTTTGAGCCACTCCTTTGTTGCCTTGGCTGTATGTTTCGGGTCATTGTTGTGCTGGAAGACCCAGCCACGAGCCATTTTTAATGTCCTGGTGGAGGGAAGGAGGTTGTCACTCAGGATTTGGCGGTACATGGCTCCATCCATTCTCCCATTGATGCGGTGAAGTAGTCCTGTGCCCTTAGCAGAGAAACACCCCCAAAACATAATGTTTCCACCTCCATGCTTGACAGTGGGGACGGTGTTCTTTGGGTCATAGGCAGCATTTCTCTTCCTCCAAACACGGCGAGTTGAGTTAATGCCAAAGAGCTCAATTTTAGTCTCATCTGACCACAGCACCTTCTCCCAGTCACTCTCAGAATAATCCAGATGTTCATTTGCAAACTTCAGACGGGCCTGTACATGTGCCTTCTTGAGCAGGGGGACCTTACGGGCACTGCAGGATTTTAATCCATTACGGCGTAATGTGTTACCAATGGTTTTCTTGGTGACTGTGGTCCCAGCTGCCTTGAGATCATTAACAAGTTCCCCCCGTGTAGTTTTCGGCTGAGCTCTCACCTTCCTCAGGATCAAGGATACCCCACGAGGTGAGATTTTGCATGGAGCCCCAGATCGATGTCGATTGACAGTTATTTTGTATGACTTCCATTTTCTTACTGTAATGTCCGTGGCTGCGGGCTGTCAGCTCCAGCCTCCCGCTGACAGCCGCAGCCACGAGTCGGCAAGCGCTGGCCCCAGCCTCCTCCTCAGGAGACGCCAGCGCTTGCATCCACTCACCTCCGCCGGAGCCCGCAGGGTGCGCGCGCACGCTCGTCCCCGCTCTTAAAGGGGCAGCGCGCACACCAGACATCTTGAACGACCTTTGACCCGTGAGTACCCTGGGCTATAAGAGGGGTCCAGCCCCCTAGTTCGATGCCTGAGCGTTGTTAGTTTTCCCAGTCTGTCTTGCAAATGGTCCCTTAGTGTTTCCCGTTCCTGTTGTTACCCGTACCTTGTTCCCCGTTCCTGTTTCCCGTGCTTTGCCCTAGTATCTAGTCGTGCCACGTCCTGTGTCATCTGCCAGGTCCAGAGGAATCTGCCACGTCACGTGTCATCTGCCACGTCTGGAGGAATCCGCTACTTTTTGTGTCATCTGCCACGTCCGGAGGAATCCGCCACGTCCTGTGTCATCTGCCACGTCCGGAGGAATCCACCACGTCCTGTGTCATCTGCCACGTCCGGAGGAATCCGCCACGTCCGGAGGAATCCACCACGTCCTGTGTTATCTGCCACATCCGGAGGAATCCGCCACGTCTGGCGCAACTTGCGTCTCCTGTGTCATCCGCCACGTTTGGCGCCATCTGCTGCACCCATCTCATCTGTGCCAGAGCTGCGGCCACCATCTGGACTATTCAGGTACCCTTGTGCGGGACATTGTATTCCTGGGGTGTCCTGTTGTTTGGCCAGCTGCCTCCCCGCTGCGGCGGTACGGCCTAGTGGGTCCACTAACCCGCTTCGTGACACTTACTATTGCACCAACAGTTGTCTCCTTCTCACCCAGCGTCTTACTTATGGTTTTGTAGCCCATTCCAGCCTTGTGCAGGTCTATGATCTTGTCCCTGACATCCTTAGAAAGCTCTTTGGTCTTGCCCATGTTGTAGAGGTTAGAGTCAGACTGATTAATTGAGTCTGTGGACAGGAGTCTTTTATACAGGTGACCATGTAAGACAGCTGTCTTTAATGCAGGCACCAAGTTGATTTGGAGCGTGTAACTGGTCTGGAGGAGGCTGAACTCTTAATGGTTTGTAGGGGATCAAATACTTATTTCTCTGTGCACAATGCAAATAAATATATATAATTTTTTTTATATAATCTATCTCTCACTGGTAAAATTAACCTAGCCTAAAAATTCTAGACTGTTCATGTCTTTGACAGTGGGCAAACTTACAAAATCAGCAAGGGATCAAATACTTATTTCCTTCACTGTATATACACTACCGTTCAAAAGTTTAGGGTCACTTAGAAAAGCAGTTTTTTTCAATGGAGATAACATTAAATTAATCAGAAATACACTCTATACATTGTTACTGTGCTAAATGACTATTCTAGCTGCAAACGTCTGGTTTTTAATGCAATATCTACATAGGTGTATAGAGGCCCATTTCCAGCACCATCACTCCAGTGTTCTAATAGTACATTGTGTTTGCTAACTGTGTTAGAAGGCTAATGGATGATTAGAAACCACTTGAAACCCCTTGTGCAATTATGTTAGCACCGCTGTAAACAGTTTTGCTGTTTAGAGGAGCTATAAAACTGACCTTCCTTTGAGCTATCTGGAGCATTACATTTGTGGGTTCGATTACACTCTCAAAATAGCTAGAAAAAGAGAGCTTTCATGTGAAACTCGACAGTCTATTCTTTTTCTTAGAAATTAAGGCTATTCCAATGCGAGAAATTGCCAAGAAAATGAAGATTTCCTACAACGGTGTGTACTACTCCGTTCAGAGGACAGCACAAACAGGCTCTAACTAGAGTAGAAAGAGAAGTGGGAGGCCCTACTGCACAACTGAGCAACAAGACAAGTACATTAGAGTCTCTAGTTTGAGAAATAGACGCCTCACAGGTCCTCAACTGGCAGCTTCATTAAATAGTACCTGCAAAACGCCAGTGTCAACGTCTACAGTGAAGAGGCGACTCCGGGATGCTGGCCTTCAGGGCAGAGTGGCAAAGAAAAAGCCATATCTGAGACTGGCTAATAAAAGGAAAAGATTAATATGGGCAAAAGCACACAGACATTGGACAGAGGAAGATTGGAAAAAAGTGTTATGGACAGACGAATCGAAGTTTGAGGTGTTTGGATCACACAGAAGAACATTTGTGAGACGCAGAACAACTGAAAAGATGCTGGAAGAGTGCCTGACACCATCTGTCAAGCATGGTGGAGGTAATGTGATGGTCTGGGGTTGCTTTGGTGCTGGTAAAGTGGGAGATTTGTGCAAGGTAAAATGGATTTTGAATAAGGAAGGCTATCACTCCATTTTGCAACGCCATGCCATACCATGTGGACAGCGCTTGATTGGAGCCAATTTCATCCTACAACAGGACAATGACCCAAAGCACACCTCCAAATGATGCAAGAACTATTTAGGGAAGAAGCAGGCAGCTGGTATTCTATCTGTAATGGAGTGGCCAGCGCAGTCACCAGATCTCAACCCCATAGAGATGTTGTGGGAGCAGCTTGACCGTATGGTACGCAAGAAGTGCCCATCAAGCCAATCCAACTTGTGGGAGGGTCTTCTGGAAGCATCGGGTGAAATTTCTCCCGATTACCTCAGCAAATTAACAGCTAGAATGCCAAAGGTCTGCAATGCTGTAATTGCTGAAAATGGAGCATTCTTTGACTAAAGCAAAATTTGAAGGAGAAAATTATTATTTCAAATAAAAATCATTATTTCTAAGCTTGTCAATGTCTTTACTATATTTTCTAGTCATTTTGCAACTCATTTGATAAATAGAAGTGTGAGTTTTCATGGAAAACACAAAATTGTCTGGGTGACCCCAAACTTTTGAACGGTAGAGTATATGAGATACGTGTCAATCTGGTAGTACTACAAGGAACACCAGAATGGAATAATGCGTAGCTGTCATTTCAGGTGACTTTTTAGAATAAGCTTTCATATCCGTGTACGTGAGGAATAACACTATTTCTGGCCAATATATGACTTGTATTCTGCATTTTTTAGCAGTTTTCCCCTCGGCAGGCTCTATCTGTAAGTCTCAGTTTTCCCTGAGCTAGATGTTGGAGCCTTTCTACTATCTTGTATATGGAAGATATAAAGCCTTTCTAGCCTTTCTTTATCATGTATATGGAAGTTGCAGCAGCAACATGGAGGAGATTATAAAGCAGTAATGAACAGTGTAGCTGTGAATCAAGCACTGGGATGAGACATAGCACTTACTAGAAGCTACAGCAGCATCCCTTTGTGTCTTTTTCTGCCTTTCACTTTCTCACTCTGCTCCTGTTCCCTTCTCCCCTTCCCCTCTCCATAGACTTCTATGGGCAGCTGTAACCTGATGCTTCAGTGAGCTGAGCTCAGTTTTGTCTTGAGGAGATGGAAGAAGCAGTAAATTCAGAGTGAGTGAACTTTGGCTATGTTCACACAGAGTTTTTTGACGAGTTTTTTGACCCGGAAACCGCGCCGCAAAACTCGTCAAAAACGGCCCGAAAATGCCTACCATTGATTTCAATGGGAGGCGGAGGTGTCTTTCTCCCGCGAGCGGTAAAACCATCTCGCGGGAGAAAGAAGGGACATGCCCTATCTTCGGGCGTTTACGCCTCTGACCTCCCATTGACATCAAAGGCAGGCAGAGAAAGCGTAATTCGCATCGTTTTATGCCCGTGGAGCTCAATGGCCGCGGGCGAAAAATGGCGTGCAGGGAGAGGAAAATCTGCCTCAAACTTCTAAACGAAATTTTGAGGCAGAATTTCCGCCTGCAAAAAACTCTGTGTGAACAGGGCCTTAGGAAGTAGGGGGACCTGATGAGTGGAGAAATAGATATTTTCTGCTACGCTTCTTATATTCTCTTGTACTATCGATTTATGCAAAGTGCAGTGCCTATTTAACGGGGTTCTACAGGATTAGAGAAACATGGCTGCTAGGAGTACTGAGAGAATTTCCCTTTATATGGTCTGAAACAGGACTCCTATATCTGGGAAGAACTCTGACAACTTCATTATCTAAATTAATTAAAGGAAATTGTGAAAATTTTATAGCTTCAATAAAACCAGGACTCGATAGAATATTGAAATGAAGACGGAATTCTCTTGCATGGCTAGAATTCAGATGTGTAAGATAAATATGCTACCTAAGATTCTATATATTATGAGATGCATTCCTTTAGAATTTTCTAGTTACATTTTAGGGGAACTTGAAAAAAACATGATTAATTTCATATGGGCACTATAACGCCAGCGGTGAGTTCCGCTCCTGCCAGCGGTCCCCGCCGCCGGGTCTCGTGCCATTTCCTGCTGGCAACCTGGTTCTGCTCCCGTGGCATCTGATCTTTTCCTCTGCTCGTGGTCGTAATGTTCCTAGTGCGCATTTGCTCTTCTGCTTCCTCTTAAAGGGCCCGCACGCGAAATTCTAAATCCCTCTACCACTCCCGGTTTGTTCCTGAACTACTTAAGGCACCTCCAATATCCACCTGAACAACATTGGAGCAACCTAGTTGTATCTTGTGTGCATCTGATTCCAGTTCGCTAATGCTATCTGTTGTCAGTCTATATCCAGTTATCCGCTACAAGCCTGTATCAAGTTATCAGCATATATCCAGTTATCCGCTGTCTGCCTGTGTCCAGCTATCTGTTATCAGCCAGCGTCCAACAAGCCGCCGGATGTAATAGGCACATAAAAGACCCTGAATTACAATTAACACACTTACAAAATCAATATTATTAGGGACATAGGAATCCCAGATACTAAGGTATAGGATATAGCAATATTAAAGAAACTGTAATGTCGGGGAAGGGAAACAGACAAGTGAGCCCTAATCTACCCGCCACTCAGTCCCTGCCTACTTGCAACGACCCGCCCTAGGCGACGGGGTACAACTGGGCGACGGTCCCTACACTCAATAGGTGCACGACAGACAAACAGACAAGGGTACAAAGAAGCCAGTGAAATGGGGAAGTTGCCCACGGGAACACCGTGAGCAACAAGCGAGGTGAACGAGCCGAGTCAAACCAGGAGATGAGCGAGGTACAAAAACGCAGAGCAGAAGAGTGGTCAGAAAAGCCAAGGTCAATCACAAGCAGAGGATCAGTAGTTCAAGAAGCTGCAGCAGGGCCAGGAAACAAACAGAGAAGTATCACAAGCAAAGGAGGAACAGGAAAGGCAGGTATAAATAGACAGAGGGCGGGAGCTAGCTCCGTCTGGCCAGGCTGTGATAGGCTCTCCCACTCCTAAGCCTGCCATCCTGGGTGGTGGAAGATGGAGTCAGTCTCACAGACATAGAAGCAGGTGCAGACTGATTACCTATGGGCGTCGACACAGAAGTTGTATCTGGCAGATCCTTTACAGAAACTTTTGAGAATTTGGTGGCGTCAGAAATTGCTTTTCTACCAAATAGGAATCCATTTACAAGTTTAATAACCAAAAACCCTTCTTGGAAATTACATAGTTGGCAACAACCCATAACAAAAGATATTCACTTGAATGTATTGAAATTTCTGCTTATGGTACTGGAAAGGCAAATTTGAATGTGGGACTGGGATTTTGGAAAAATTGGGAATCTATATGATAAAAGAAACCTTAAGTGGCAGAAAATGCCCTCAAAGTGCACGGATTTTATCAATATCTGCAAATCAGACTTTTTTTTTTTTATTAACAACCAAACGGAATTTGATATTTAATCAAGAAACAACTTTGACTAATATGATATTGACGTCGACCGTATTTAAGAATGGTATTTCAAATATATCGACAACATTCAAAAACGTAACCTGATAAGAAATCATATGTGTCTAATTTGGAAAGAAATTTGAAAAAATGTTTACTAAAGGGGAACGTTTCAAAGCAATATCATGGTCAAAAAAATAAAAAATGGCATAAACATAAATGAACAAAGGAAAAAATCTCTACTTCACTGGTTCCTAACACTAATTAAACTAGTTTGAGGAAATTGAATCAAATCTATACTAAACTACTTTCTTAGCAGCCTTCTTGTAGTCCCGATCCAACCTAATAAATATGAACGATTTGAGTGACTCCGGGAGAAGGGGGAGATAAAGTACCAGCATGTCCTTGATGGCATTAGACAGGCCCAAACAAAATTTACCTCTCAGAGCCGGGTAATATCACTAGAAGTCAGTAGCGCAGCTCCTAAATTAGGTACAACACTTCTCAACTGAGCACCTTCCCTGACGCAGTGAACGGATCTTACTTTCGGCAGTGTTCACTCTATCCGGGTCATCGTACAGTAGGTCCAAAGCTGAATAGAAGCCATAAATAGAAGATAGTTTTGAGAATCTTGAGGCAATGAGAAGACCCACAACTGAAGATCTCCCATAACAAGGATATTACCAGACCAACTTGCTCCTGTTTATTTCCAGCAAATCGAGGATGAAGTTTAAAGTATAAAGAGGAACTCTCACTGGCATTCAGATAGTTCATATACCATTTTCTTAATGGTTTGCACTAGATTCACTAACAACCGTACTCGCTCCATTGATAGGACAGTTATACTATTACTGTCTGGTTCCTACGAAGGAACACACTTTCCCCCTTTCCCATTACTTCAGTTAGCGTCGAGGTACTTAGCTGGCGCCAGCACCTTGGTGCCTCTAGCTAGCCCAAAGGTTGATTCTCTGAATAACGTCATTGGAACGGGAACCAGATAAATGATTGTGAGGTTAGAAATATGGTTGCAAAGGGTAATGGCCAACAGTCAAATAACTTCCAGGAAAGTGAAAGTTAAAAACAACTCACGTAAAAAGTTATCAGCAATGCATGACACAGTTCCAGAGTTTACAGACATTCCAGGGTTCGGCAACAACAATGTAGTGGAGTTGCTAAGCCGTACAGAAAAAATGTAAGAGTAGTCAGGGACAAAAAAAAAAAAATCAGGTCAAAACAGAAGGCACAGGTAGATACTAGTTAAAACATATAGGGAAACAGACTATAACTAGCACGAAGGCCAGCATGCTAGCGCTCTAAATAACTAGTTGGACAGGAGTGCTCTGTGTACATGTGGCGCCCGACATCCCTGTTAGTCCCGTTGAGACATTCATTGTGGCGCTAGGATCACAACAGGGTATTTTTTTCTTTTTTTGCAGCCAACCAGAAGAATAAAATGTAGTGTTCATTTTGCTCAGTGACACTTTGTTGAACTATCTCTGAGTGACTCTTTGTAGCGCTAGTACTAATCACGACCTTATCTTGACAGTATTTGACAAACATTATGCACATTTTACCTAAAGGGTTCCCAGGAGGAACTCAGGGACCAAGTGAACTTTTGATGCTTACAGTTCCTTCGCTACTCTTACCAATATATACAGGAGCTATGTAGAGTTGTTGATTTTGCAACTAGAAAAAAAAAAAGAACACTCCTTCCAGTCTTCATGTATCAGTGCAAATCTTGCGTATAAAAAAATAAATAAAGAAGTTGAAAGGACAGCTTATATTTTCTTTTTTTTTCATGCAATTCCAGTTTTGGCACAAAAATGGACAAGCAATGTGTGAACCTGGCCTTACTATCAGTGTGCATACAACCTAGTTACTGTCATTATCCACATTACATTTCCCAGCATGGTTTGACTGGGCTAAAGAGCCAACATTTAGGCTGGATTGACATGCCGTGGTCAAAATGCATTTTTTTCAAAAATCCCGACAAAATGGTGCTGTTTTGCTGTGGTTCGTGGCAAAATAGCATTTTGATCATCATTTGTGCATTTGGTCTAGCCTTAGAGATGAGGCCGCATTATGGCCTTCTGAACCTGGCCTTTGCCACATCTTTCCAAGCTAAAAATAAAAGCAGGCAAAAGCACTTTCAATTGGGTAATGGCCGTGTTCGCGGACCGTCGGCTTCTCTCGCACAACTCTGCACTCTTGCTGATGTCTCCCTCCCCGGAGACGCCAGCACACGCGGCCGCTCTGCCCTATAGTGATTTCTAAGGAGCCCTTTTTATATTACAAGGTGTGTTGGGATTGGGTAGGGAACATTAAACACCTGTTTAATGTTCCCTACCCAATCCCAACACACCTTGTAATATAAAAAGGACTCTGCTCTCTTCCTCGCTGCCTGAGCGTTGTTGTTGTTGTCTACCCATGTTAGTTAAGCAAATGGTCCCTCAGTTGTATCCTGTTCCCATTATTCCTGTATCCTGCTTTCCGTATCCTGTATCTAGTAACTGTGTCTGTTCCTGAGTTAAAGTCTAGTGTTGGAGTCGTGTTTGTGTCATCTGCCACGTTCAGTATCTTCTGCCACGTCCGGTGTCTTCTGCCACATCCGGTGTCTTCTGCCACATCCGGTGTCTTCTGCCACATCCGGTGTCTTCTGCCACACCACGAATCATCTGTGCCACGAATCACCTGGGTCAAAGCATCTGCTACATCTTGTGTCTGTCTGGACTCCATTACAGGTACTCCTGTACTTAGACATTCCATTGACCATTGTTTGGTCAGCTGACACTCTGCTACGGCAGATCGGCTTAGTGGGTCAACATACCCCAGAGTCATGACAAATTGCCATGCAAAGTAATAGTAAGCTGCAACAAATGCGGACAGCAACATGGCCAGTTTACCCGTGTTTTCTGTGGCATTCTACTTTTTGCTTTGGTTGAAACACTGCAGCCAGATGTTAGTTAAAAGTTTGCAGCAAAAAATAAGAATGTATACATACACAAATGGTGCAGATTTATTAATTATGGCTTAAAGAGAGATAGTGTAAAGCTAGAGGTGTTAGGCTGAAGATATGAAAAATATAACAAACAACTTGCACGTCAATGAAAAACTTGGCCCATGGTAGACTCCTTTTCCTTCTTTACCCCACCTATTGGGTGGTATACTTTAGACCAGTATTTTGCAACATAAAACTGGCACACACAAAAGTGATAAATCTGGCGCATTTTAAACACATCCACGGACATATTTTAAGTATGCGACCCGATGTAGCGAGCATGTCACAAATCAATGTTCTTTTTGGCGTACCCATTAATTAATTTGGCCACAAATGGGGACCAATTGTCTCAGAGATGAGGGTTTGGGTCAAAATCTAGGTTTGTACATGGACAAAATCCTGGCTTCATTTGTCACAGCACTACCCTCATACACAAGGGATATGGGTAATCTGATTTGTAAACTGGAAGGTATTCAGTTGATGACAGGGCAATTTTGGCGTTTATTCACAAGGAGGCACTTTATGCCTCCATTCCACTTGACTTTTGCCTCAGGGCAGTGGAGTACTTTGAGGTCAAGAAGCGTTTTTTGGTATCGTGACCACAGCGAATTTGTCCTTCATTTACTGGAATTTACTATTACACACCACTTTCTTATTTTTAATGGTCAGTTCTACCACCAGCTCAGGGAGTCCCTGTGCCCAGTCATATGCTAACTTGCTCCTGTGCTCTTGGGAAGAGACCCTTGTATTTGAAGAGACCAGAATGGAGGACATTGAAAAGTCGGTCTGTGGGAACGATACATAACAACATTTTTGTCATCTGGACTGGCACGAAGGACACCTTTGGGGCTTTTTTTTAGAACAGCTCAATAGGAACTCCATCCAGGGCTGGCCTTAGGTTGGATGGCGCCCTGTGCATAACTCTATTGCTGCTCCCTACACAAACTAAAAATTAACCACATATATCGACACACACATAATGGAACATATATACTGTAAATACACAAAGACAGATATTTAGACATACAGACAAATATATATACACACATTCTGGAATATAAACATACATACATACATACAGGTAAATATATAGCTGTACAAACACATACACACACACACACACACACACACACACACACACACACACAGGCAGATAAATACTCAGACAGGAACATATACAAATACATAAAAAGCACATATATAGACATACAGGCACATATATGTAAAAGCACAGACACATTCACAAACAGACCCATATATACCCACACAGGCACATATATACACAGTGCAGATAATGTAGTGGATGTTACCTGCAGTCCTATGTTCCAGCACTTCTTGAATAATTCATGAGGTTTGAACTGCACCATTTAGTACAACATTTTTAATTAAAGTATATTAGTAAGTTACTTAGTTTCACATAAATATATTATTGCAATGTAATTTTTGGTCCCCGAAAACCCCTTTAAGGCTCCAATAAAATAAATAAAAAATATGCAGTTGTGCAGACCCGAGAGGAACATTTCTTATGATTCAAGAGGCGATATATCAAGGCCCTAAAATTAGGGAACCAGGAAGGGGAGGGCCCATACATATCTGGCGGAAGCGAGGGTGCCCGTATTCTACCAGGACAACACTTCCCAGCAAAATTCCCCAAATTGCAAAGGTGCGGAGTGTGGACCAAAAGGGGGATAAGAAAGGACACCATTTATCAGTGCGACACTGGCCTGTGCGGAAAGGATTCTTCACAGCGTAACACACATCTATGGATTATTTTATTGTTTTTTTTACCCCATTAATATACCACCTGACTATGCCCCTGATGTACTCTGCCCAGCTTACATGTACCCCCACATTATAATTGAAAACACCAGCAATACTCAAACAAAACTACTGGCAAGCAAAATCCATGCTCCTAAAGCCAAATGGCGCTCCCTCCCTTCTGAGCCCTACAGCGTACCCAAACAGCTATTTACTTCCACATATATGGCATCGCCATATCCGGGAGAACCATTTTAACAATTTTTGGGGTGTGTTTCTCCAGTGGCATAAGCTGGGCACGACATATTTGCCACTGAAATGGCAGATCTAGAGAAAAATCTATTTTTACTTTGCACCATCCGCAGCGCATTCACTTATGGAGTAGACCTGTGGGGTGAAAATGCTCACTACAGCCCTTAATAAATGCCTCGTAGGGTGCAGCTTCCAAAATGGGGTCACTTCTCAGGGGTTTCTTTTATTACTTCACATCAGAGCCCTGCAATTGTGAACCAATACTTTGTAAATCGCCAAATTAGGCCTCAATTTCGCATGGTACTCTTTCACTCCTGAGCCCTGTCGATCGTCCATGCAAAAGATTAGGGCCACGTGTAGGGTGTTTCTAAAACCGGGAAACACAGCATAATAATTAGAGAGCTGTCTTGTTATGGTGGCACAAGCTGGGCACCACATATTGGCATATATATGGAAAAATTCCCATTTTCACTCTGCAACATCGAGTGCACACTCTCATTTTTGGAAAACGCCTGCGGGGTTAACATGCTCACTACACTTTTTTGGTCCCACAGGGGCAATGCAAATGCGACATAGCGCCCAGAAACCAATCCAGCAAAATCTGCACTACAAAAGCTAAATGGCGCTCCTTCAATTCTGAGCCCTATTGTGTGCCCAGACAGCTGTTTGTGACCACATATGGTTATTGCCGAACTCGGGAGAAATTGGTTTACAAATGTTAGGGTGCTTTTTCTCCTTTTTTTTTTTTAATCAAGTCTGTTTTTATTTGAAATAAGAATTGCAACATCAAATAAACAGAGGCATATTCGCCCAAAATGCAAAGAGGAGTTACAATCTTAGTACATGAAGCTTGAAATACAAATCACATACACTTAAGACAATCATACAAAAAAGGGGGGGCATACAGTGACAAGAGTGGTAATAAGCATCAAATTGTGTTCTGAACCCAGTTATGCTTTTTCTCCTTTTATTTGTTGATAAAATGAAAAATGGTCTTATTGGGAAAAAAATTTAATATATTTTTACTGCCCAATTCTAATAAAATCTATGAAACACCTTAGGGGTCAAAATACTCACTACACTCCTAGATTAATTCCTCAAGGGGTGTAGTATCCCAAAGGAGTGTAGTTTCCACTGTTTTAGTCCAACCCCCTGCGACATGGTGCCAAGAAACCAATCCAACAAAATCTGTGCTCCAAAAGCCAAATGGCACTCCGTCCCTTCTGAGCCCTGCCGTGTGCCCATACAGCAGTTTATGCTCACATATGGGGTATTTCCGTACTCCAGAGAAGTTGGTTTACTTTTTCTTCTGTATTCCTTGTGGACATTGTTTTTTTCCTAGCTAAAACTACATCTTATTGGAAAAATTAAAATTTTTTGTTTTCACGTCCAAATTCTAATAAAATCTATGAAACACTTGTGGGGTCAAAATGCTCATTACACCCCTAAATGAATCCCTTGTGGGGTGTAGTTTCCAAAATGTTTTTTTTTTTGGGGGTCGTTCCTATATTTTGCTATAACAAGACGTCTTCAAACCTGACATGGTGCCTAAAATATATTCTAATAAAAATAAGGCCCCAAAATGCTCTAGGTGCTCCTTTGTTCTGAGGCCGGTGTTTCAGTCAATTGCCACACTAGAGCCACATGTGTGACATTTCTAAAAACTGCGGAATCTGGGCAATAAATATGGAGTTCCATTTCTCTGGTAAAACCTTCTGTGTTACAGAAAAACATTGATTAAATATGAATTTCTGCAAAAAAAATAAAAATTTGTACATTTCACCTCCACTTTGCTTTAATTCTTGTGAAACGCTTACAGGGTTAAGAAACTTTGAATACTTTGAGGGGTGCAGTTTTTAAAAGGGGTGACTTATGTAGGTTTGTATTGTATAGGCCCCGCAAAACCACTTCACAACTGAACTGGTCCCTGTAAAAATAGCCTTTTTAAATTTTCTTGAAAATGTGAGAAATTTCTGCTAATGTTATAAGCCTTGTAACGTCCTAGAAAAATAAAAGGACGTTCAAAAAATTATGCCAATCTAAATGAAAACATATGGGAAATGTTGATTAGCAACTATTTTGTGTGGTATTACTACCTGTCTTAGAGGAAGATACATTTCAATTTAGAAAAATAAGAAAATAATCTCAGAATCACTTGGATAGTTAAAAGCATTCCAAAGTTATTACCACATAAAGTGACACGTCAGATTTGAAAAAAAATGCGGACAGGAAGGTCAAAAGTGGCTGCAGCGGGAAGGGGTTAAAGTGACGGACATTTCCTAACATAGATGTCCACTTGCAAGGACACTTTATCCCAGATCTCAGGCTGCTTATATCCTAAACTTAAATCTGATTCAGGTCCGGATGTTACCGATCCTAACGACATCGCCAAATGCCTTCAACAGTATTATTGTTCCCTGTACAACATTAAAGGTCGTCTACATGATACACCCATTGAATCTTTACAATCTAAAATAGATATGTATATAAACGAGACTCCACTTCCTACTTTAACTCATTCAGACTGGAAGACTACTTCGCAGACACTGAAATTACACAAGCCATAAAGGATTTCCCTTTGGGTAAGAGCCTTGGCAGGGGTGAGATTCAAATTTTTAACATGTTCCCTGTTTTGCGGACAAAGACAAACGCGCCGTGGGGGGGGGCGGTCGCAGTGTTTTGCGGTGTCTCGCGCCATGGAAAATGATTCTAATAATAAAATAAAACAATTACGATATTCCGAATGCACCCTATATTAAAGTGGACTCTAAATAAATGTCCTGTCCAGAATGTTTTAGTGTGGATTTCCGCACTATGTATATAATTACATAAGAAAACATACCTACCTACCAGCACATTATATTAAACTCACCCATTACGCATAGACCTATATGCGCACATTCAATATCCTAAGAGTGCTCAGCCCATTTATTTACACTGTGCACTGTGAGAAGGGTGGAGGACAGTGCGGCGTGCGCAGTAGACCGCAATAAATCTCCCTGCTAATGCACAGATACGGTGCCAGGACCATGCTCAGTACATAAATACTGTACCAGAACCAAGCTCATACATAAATACAACACCAGAACCAAGCTCTGTACATATATACAGCACCAAAACAAAGCTTAGTACATATATACAGCACCTGGAACCAAGCTCAGTACATATATACAGTACCATAACCAAGGTTCTGGTGTTGTATATATGTACAGAGCTTGGTTCTGGGCATGTGTACTGAGCTTGGTTCTGGGGATGTATATATGTACTGAGCATGGTTCTGGAGTTGTATATATGTAATGAGCTTCTCTTTGGTGCTGTATATATGTATTGAGCTTGGTTGTTTTGATGTATATAACTCCAAAACCAAGCTCAGTACATATATACCGCACAAATACAGCTCAGTACAGAGAACATTTGCTAATTCAGTTTAACTCCTGCCATATAATGTACGGCATAAATCTCCAGCTCCCAGTATAACCAGAACAATGATAAGGATATGCTGGGAGCTGCTGTTTCACAAAAAAAAGATACACCCATCATCTCGCTGCAGATCATACAGTGACTATAGTACTGATCAGTCACAGGAAGAGTACGGCCTCATGCACATGGCCGTGCCCATAACCACAGCCCGCAATCGCATTTTCGGCCCGTGCTCCCATACAAAGTATCATGTCCTACATGTCCTATCTTTTGCGGTACACTTCTACGGCCCGGACACCTTCCCGTAAATAAACGAGAAGGTGTCCGTGGACAATAGAAGTGAATTGGTCCGTAATTGCGGTCCGCAATTACGGAAGTTTTTTACGATCGTGTGAATGGGGCCCAAACATTTACGTTTAGTGACTCACCAGTGACTGCTTCTCAGATTGGATTATGATCTGGTCGGATTTGTTAGAGGGTGAGATGCTAGGGAAAATACTAACAAAACTCTTCTACTTATGTCTTATGCGCAAAAACAGTGTATCCCAACCTGTCTGCTTTCAGTAGACGCTGAAAAAGCCTTCGACAGGTTCAGTTGGATGTTTCTCCAGAAGACCCTGTCACAAATTGGTCTAGGTAAAAACATTATCAAGAAGATTATGTCTCTATATACGGATCCTATGGCTCGGGTCTGTGTAAATGGTTTACATATATCGAATGGTGTCACGATCTGTGTATATGTGGACACACTGGGCCGTACCGCCGTAGTGGTATAGCGGCTAGCCAAACAGGGTACAAAGTAAATGTCTATTGTTCGGATAAAGGTACCTGTGGCAATTCAGACAGTAGCGATGCTTTATACACGGATGGACCTCTAGCAGCATGCAGACAACAGGTGCGAAGAAACACAGCGTGTGTAGTAGGCGACACAACACAACTCCAACTCAGTATAGCACAGGAAACAGGTAGCAGGAACGGGAACACTGGAACTGGAAAACACTCAAGGAACCATTTGCAAAGACAGGCACGGGTAGATACAAACACGCTCAGGCAAGGAAGGAAGGGGCTGGGCCCTTCTTATAATCCAGGGTGATCTGGGAGCAATCAGCTCAATCTCACACATGTGTGCGCTCTGGCTCCTTATGGCTAGACTGAGCTCGTGAGCGCACCCTAGTGGTCACTGCGGAACAGGATGGCCGCATGTGCAGACATTTCTAGAGAAAAGGGCGTCGACAGGATGGGAGGAGTTCGTGGTCAGCGACCACAGACGTTACAGATGGTACAAGACAAGGCTGCCCACTCCCCTATCCTATATGTCCTCACCATGGAACACTTGGCTACTCCCATACGGACTAACCAGACCATCAAAGGAATAGGGGTAGGATCCCTTCATACTAAACTTGCATTATACGCTGATGACCTCTTGCTATATGTCACAGATCCTATTGTCACATTACCCTCTATACTTAATTTTAGTCAACTCAGCAATTTTAAAGTAAACTATTCTAAAACTGAAGTATTAAATGTTTCTCTCGGCCTAGACATGGTCGACCACTTAAAACTACATTTCACAGTTAAAGAGGCTCTGTCACCAGATTTTGCAACCCCTATCTGCTATTGCAGCAGATAGGCGCTGCAATGCAGATTACAGTAACGTTTTTATTTTTTAAAAACGAGCATTTTTGGCCAAGTTATGACCATTTTTGTAGTTATGCAAATGAGGCTTGCAAAAGTCCAAGTGGGTGTGTTTAAAAGTCCAAGTGGGCGTGTATTATGTGTGTACATCGGGGCGTTTTTATTACTTTTACTAGCTGGCAGTTCTGATGAGAAGTATCATCCACTTCTCTTCAGAACACCCAGCTTCTGCCAGATCACGCTGTGACGTCACTCACAGGTCCTGCATCGTGTCAGACGAGCGAGGACACATCGGCACCAGAGGCTACAGATGATTCTGCAGCAGCATCGGCGTTTGCAGGTAAGTAGCTACATCGACTTACCTGCTAACGCCGATGCTGCTGCAGAATCAACTGAAGCCTCTGGTGCCGATGTGTCCGACACGATGCAGGACCTGTGAGTGACGTCACAGATCTGCACTGCCAGAAGCTGGGCGTTCTGAAGAGAAGTGGATGATACTTCTCGTCAGAGCGCCCAGCTAGTAAAAGTATTAAAAACGCCCCGATGTACGCACATAATACACGCCCACTTGGACTTTTACTTTTAAACACACCCACTTGGACTTTTGCAAGCCTCATTTGCATAACTACAAAATGGTCATAACTTGGCCAAAAATGCTCGTTTTTTAAAAATAAAAATGTTACTGTAATCTACATTGCAGCGCCGATCTGCTGCAATAGCAGATAGGGGCTGCAAAATCTGGTGACAGAGCCTCTTTAAGTGGCAAACAGAGCCTCTTAAATACTTTGGGATCCAAACATCACAGGATTTGGCAGAGTTGTTAGTTCTCAACTAATTCCTATACTTCATCGTACTTTAAGGGTATGTGCACACGACAACGCCAAAAATGTCTGAAATTACGGAGCTGTTTTCAGGTGAAAACAGCTCCTCAATTTCAGACGTTTTGACAAGTGCAGGTGGTTTTCGTAGCGTCCATTACGGACGTAATTTGAGCTGTTTTTCAATGGAGTCAATGAAAAACGGCTCCAATTACGTCCCAAGAAGTGACATGCACTTCTTTGAGGCGGGCGTCTTTATACGCGCCGTCTTTTGACAGCGACGCGTAAAAATACACCTCGTCTGCACAGAACACCGTAAGACCCATTGAATTCAATGGGCAGATGTTTGCAGATCCCCACGCGGACCCGTGAACATTACGATCATGTGCATGGGGCCATATAAATCAATTGGTCCGTGTGCTATCCGCAAATTTGCAGATAGCACACGTGAAAAAAAACAAAAAAATACAACGGTCATTAGACCTTAGGATAGGTCCACACGCAGTGGATTTTTTCACCGCTGATTTCACCCCTGCTGCACTGAAAGCTGCTGTGAAAAACAGCAACAGAAATTGATATATTACCAATTTTAATATCTTCACCACAGGTTAATCTTTAAAATAATCTCTCCCAATTTCCTGCTACTGTAAAATGCTGCAGATTTGACCTGTGCAGATCCACAGTTTTTTCATTCGTTTCTTGATTGGTGGTTTGCGTTAAAGGCTATGTAAACCTTTGAAATCATCATATACGTATAAATGTGTATCGGTTTGTTTCTAAATGCTTTCTATAAAAAATATTTTTACTTTTTGAAATATAGATGCTTTGTATCCTGTATACAGAGAAACTGTACCCTGCGCTGAAGCCTTTATCCATCAGGTCCGCGGGACTGACGGGTTCAGTGTCAGCGGGTCCTGCATGTCTCTAACACGCAGGATCGAGCTATTACCCATCACATCTAAGTTCATAACTTAGATGTGATCGATAACAGGTGGATCCTGTGTGTTAGAGGTCCCACGGACCTGACGGATTCAGGTCTTAGCGCAGGATACAGCTGCTCTGTATGCAGGATACAAAGCCGCTGCATACCTCCCAACCATCCCGGATTCAGCCATTCCAGGCGGTGTCCCACTGTCCCAGGTGGCCGGGGGTATGTTCCACTGTATATATGTCCAAAGGACGCAGATACAGTTGAACCCAATGCTGAAGCAGGGAACCATCAGCTCCCTCCTTCAGCATTAGTTCAGAGCTCCTGTGCTCACCGAGGACTCCTACTTTAAGCGCTGTGCCCGGGGAAGCCCTTGACGTCACTGCCCATATATGGACAGTGACATTAGGGGCGTCTCCTGGAGCAGAATCCCCATTGCCGAAGCTCTGGCCGGGGATTCCGCTCCCAGGGGGAACCCCTGACATCACGGTCCATATATAGTGATGTCAGGGGTTCCCTCTAGGAGCGGAATTCCCTACGCTCTGCCAGGAGTAGCCCGACGTCATTGTCTAAATATGGACAGTCCCTCAGGGGTTTCCTCTAGGAGCGGAATGCCCTGGTGCTATCTACAGGGGGGGGGGGATAGCGCTATCTAAATGGGGTGACACGATCTTCATGTGGGGTGTGGTACTATCTACATAGGCACTGTGGCACTAATGGGGCACTGGCACTAGGGGCAGCTAAGGGGGCATTATACTTTATGGTGTGTATGAGTGGGATTAGAGGCATGACTTCAAATGAAAAAAGTTGACGCAATGCGCTACGCGTGCCGCATCGGTTGTCCATCTTTGTGATTCTTAAAAGTTAGGAGGTAAGCAGCTGTATCTCAAAAAGTAAAAATATTTTTTTATAAAAAGCATTTGAAAAGTTGCACAAAACACACGATTTTTATTTTAAAAAAATTTCAAAGGTGTACATAGCCTGGGCAGCAGGATAGGGAGTTTGGGGTGTGCTTTAAAAGTGAACTGTAAAAATGTCTGTGCAATAAATCCTGCAGAGACTGTTTGTGGGCAGGAGAAGTCGTCATGGCGGTCTGGGCCCAATGGAGAAGAAAAAGGAAAGCGAACAACTTAGTAAAGACGTCACCTCTAAATCACTGAATGTAATTGTAATCTACTCTGACGATGACTGTGTTGGATCAGCTCTGGATTTACTTGTATAGTTTGCAGTGTGATAATACACTGCACACTGCATACACTTCTGCATAGTGGTATTATTTAGTATTAATTTGGTGGTAATTAGAGATAAGTGTATCTACTCTACACAAATCAGTTACGAATATCCCAAAAGTTTCAGATTTTAGTAATACTTTTGGGATTCGTCCCACACTAATTGCTCAATTTTTTTTCAAATAAATCGATTTTTATTAAAATTTTAATCCTGGTGCCGATACTCAATTAGCAACAATATTATTTCTGATCAAATCTAATGGCCCAAAAGGAATTTTGTGAATATCGTTAATCTCTAGTGTTAATATTCATCTTTGTATATGATTTTTTTAATCAGTCACAGTAGTATTATTCAGTCACTATGTTGTGGTAATATTTGTTTATAGTTTACTTGCCAGGACTAATGACAGGCCACGCCGGCACATGACCGCTGCAGACAGTCACTGGCCTCAGCGTTGATGCCAGTATGTACGGCATGGGACTGCTGAAGTCAGTGATTTGGCGGTTTGCTCCGCCTACTGTTCTGTAGTATTCTCCCTATTTACTAGTGCAATGCCTCGCTTAATCGTGCGTTTGTCGTCCCCCCACTACCACCGTAAATGCTCCAACCTTGTATTTTTGCCTTGGCTCAACCAACCAACAATGTGACTACGGCTAATGATTTATTTGCCTGCCTACTTGTGTTGGCCCGGCTGCCACTGATTTTGACCTACCTACAATATCAAGGCCACGTTCGATTTTGTTTTCCTGGCCACTTTAAGTTCCCAATCTGCCCCTGGCCTTATACATGAGACATATCATCTTGCCAATGTAAAATCTGCCACATGAACAAAAGTCTACATATACAACAAACTGTGTTTTACAGGTTATCAATTCATTTATTTGAACAGCACATTCCCCTATTCTTAGGTTCCTTGTGTGATTTAGGGAATTGGAGAATCTGGATTGCGCGCATTTATTCTTGCCTCCCAGCCCTATTTCTGACAACCAGTTCTCCTTAACCATACAGGATTTAAAGTGGCACATCTCTTAAATTTTTGCATCTATGAAAAGGTACTATTGGTCGTCTAACTGCAACCTCCGCTAGTAAGCAGGTGCCAATTATTTCGAACACTTGAACGTATTACTACACTTATTGGACTATAAGGCAAAAGGACAGAATAAAGCGGTTTTTTTTTACGATTGTCATTAGTTGTATTCTTCTTTTTATTGGTTTCCAACAGCAATAGGTGGTTTTCTTGCTGGCCTTTGCCAGTGCACACAAAATTATATGCAAATATGCAAATATCTATCTCTTGATCCCCAAATTTATATGTAAAATTCATATTAATTTTGTTACAATTAATATATACTACAAAGTCTGAAAATTCCCTCAGATCAGACCTTCCCGGCCCACACGATAAATAGATCGTCAATATAGCGCAAAAACAAATGCAAGTACCTAGCATAAGGGTTAGATAAATTATATATCATTTGCTCCTCCAAATCAGCAAGAAACAAAATTTGCAAAAGTCAGGGCAACCAGGGTACCCATCGCGGTTCCTGCCTTTTGGTGAAACCAAACTCCATTGAATTGGAAGTAATTATGATTTAAAACAAACTGTAGCGACTCACAGATTAATTCAATAAAAGTGGCATTACTCCTGGTATACTGCAGTTGACGTCTGACAGCCTATACAGCCGCATCCTGCGGGATGCGAGTGTATAGGCTCTCAACGTCAATGCTAGCAAGGTTGAAGTACTGTTGCCAACCAAAATCCATTCAAATGGACAAAAAGTATTTTGTATCCTGTAGATACAATGGTACGCATTAACCAATCCAAGTAGCGAGAGAGGGGCTCAGTAACTGAACCAATCCCCGCCACTATCGGTCGACCCGGCGGTCATTAAAGCGATTTATGTACTTTTGGGATGAAATACCAATATGGTTTTTAGGTAAATGGTGTAAATAATCTCTCTGCAAATCGATCAGAAAAGAACCCCATTTCAACCCCTTTTCTCAAAAATTATCTTAAACCCAAATAGATCATAGTAGGATCTTGTTTTAGCACTTCATAAACCATACAATCACCGAACTGACGATGTGCCTCTTCCATATAATACTCTTGATAACAGCACTATATTCCCTCCCTTGTCTGCCGGCTTCAAACTTATGTTCTCATTGGAACTTAACCATTTTAATGCCTTTCTTTTGTCAGTTAACAATATGGGAATGGCTGGAGGATAAATCAAGGTTTTAACATCTCGAGTAACCCCTTTAAGAAACATCCAAAAGGTGAGCCGGCAGGCAAAGGAGAACTAAGGCCTCATGCACACGACCGCATTTGCGGGCCGTGCTCTCATAAAGTATGGGAGCACGATCCATAAAATAAAATAGGACGTCCTATTTTTTACGGAAGGTTTCTACGGCAAAATCTCAAACTTTGTATAATTAAATTCTGTATACCATAATTTAGACCCTTAGATAATGGAGAAATACAACCTGAAGTTAGTGTTAACTCTGTAATATTGGTTACAGTAACCACATCATGCAGATTGGAAACATTAGAAGCTGTCAAACCTGTGGTGCCATCAGAAGCAAAATCTCCTACCTTCTCCAGTAGACCTGCTTTCGTTTGACACCTGCGTTGCTGCCTTTTTTGGCCCCTTCGTATGCACCTCCTAAAGGGTTATTACTCCTTCAGCCACAAGGCTGTTAGGATTGTCCACAGCCCATATTGAATCCCTTCCACGCCATGGCTTGAATCAGAACGTGAATCCGTGGTTCAAAAGTCTGGATTTTTCTGCTGTACTCTCGGACGCCTGATTTTTCTCGTACTCTGATTGCCCCAATTGAAAATATGACAGTTATCAAAGTCACTTTTATCCCTAAGGAATTTATCTTTCTTGCATTCCTTTATTTCTGACTGAATCGGAATGATCTTTTTATCCACTTTTTTAATAAATTATTGAAACTGTAATTCTGTTAGTCTCATTTTTAAATCCATTTTAGCTTTTCCGAGCTCCTCTTTAACCCCTTAAGGACTGAGATATTTTAATTTTTTTTCATTTTCGTTTTTTAACTCCCTGCCTTCCGAGAGCCATAACGTTTTTATTTTTCCGTCAATAGAGTGGTGTGAGGGCTTATTTTTTGTGGGAGGAGTTGTAGTTTTTTTATTGACACCATTTATAGTACCATATAATGCAGTGGGAAACTGAAAGTAGTTTATTTGCGGGCCGAAATTGGAAAAAACTGTGATTCCTCCATTATTTTTTGTTTTTACAGATCTCACCGTGCGGTAAAAACATCAACTTACCTTTATTCTGCAGCTCAATAGGATTACAGTGGTACCAAATTTATATAGGTTTCTTATATTTTACAAAGAAAAAACTGTTAAAAAAAATGTTTTGTTTCACCACATTCTGAATGCCATAACTTCAGTCGATTGAGCGGTGTGAGAGCTTATTTTTTGCGGGACGTGCTGTCGTTTTTACTGGTACCATTTTTTGGTGCATACAATTTTTTTTATCACTCTTTATTAATTTTTTTTTGGAGAGCTAAGGTGACCAAAAAGATAGCAATTTTGGCGTTTGAATTTTTTGCTATTTAGGGCATTCACCGTGGTATATTGTAATAGTTTGGATTTTTACGGATGCAACTATACAAATTTTGTTTATTTTTCACATTACTTTATAGGAAAAATGGTAAAAGCTTTTTTTTTATTTAACTTTTAATATTTTTTTTCCCACTATAAATAATTTAAAAACTTTGTTTTACACATTTTAGTAACCCCCCTAGGGGACTTGAACCAGCGATCATCAGATCGCAGGTACAATACACAGCAATACTAATTGTTGACACAATCACGGGCAAAAAAATAATAATTATATATATATATATATATATATATATATATATATATATATATATATACATATATTAGACTGAAATTTGGTAAGGGGATGTCAACCGATAACCCTAATGATTTATCCTTATCCAGGTCCAAATCATAGGTTATCGATATATCAGAGAGAAGAGACAGACACACAGTTTCAGACAATCTATGTTATCCGGTGGATAGGTCATCAGTTGTCCAGTAGTGGATAACCCCTTTAAGATGATGTTGATGTTTCAGATGAACAGTAGACGTTACTGCCATGTCTGCGAGGGATTAATACATTCAACTTTATATAACAAATATTACAGCGAACAGGGAACTAAACCTATTACTCATATCAGATCTCAAGCAACTATAATATAATCTACGGTATGATCCAACATGTTCTTTTATAATACAGACACCTATCAGCCCACCTTAGCATAAGGAAGCCTCTGTCTATATAGATATGAAGGACGGAGCTTAAATCGCTGCACTATTTGAGGTGGAAAGCTGGGCCACCAGGCGATTAAAAGATAATCCTACGATCAAGTGAAAGTATGTGGATGAGCCTGAAGTTAAATTTACAAAACTCATGTTTAAAGGGATTGTGATTTAGATTGAGCACAGCTGTGATTTCCTGACACTTCAGCAGCCGCAGTTCCTGGATACAATATTGCTGCTTGTCCAAGATTAATGAATGTTGTGTCTGTGGCAGATGGGACAACTCTGATTTGCTTTACAATTAGATCGTGAGATCCTTTAAACCTTACAGGCCCAGAAGGTTAGACATGTGTATTAGCTTAGGTGATCATGAAATAGTTAAATAGAAGAGATGTTTAGTACCAATTCAAATTTGTATAACACTATGGAACACATTGATACTTTATTAATTAATGATTACCAAAAATGAGCAACATGCATTAGTTGATGAATTTTAATAATTTCCTTATTGGCTAAAAAGATACCAATAACCAAGCAAAACAAATAAAAGGAAGATCATCGCAGTGCGCACGTCTCAGGTCTCCTGCGCCACAGACACCCAGCAAAGCAGCTGCTGCCTGGAGAGAAAAGGATTCACATCTGAGACCATTAATTACCAGATGTCACCTACTGCTGGAGATGCTTACAACAGCCAGACGAAGCTTGTAAAAGCACCAGGTAACAACACTGCTCCTACAGTGACCCCTAGTGTTCACAGCGCTCATTACAGAGGCGCTTCTCATCTACAAAAAGAATATGTAACTTCAGTGAATTCAAGATTACTCATCATATAGTACCTAAAATAGTTTAAGAACTGAATAAGGCAGAAATAGGAAAATATGCTTACAACACACATATGTGACTAGATTCAAGTGATTTGGGCTGCGTCTGGTAGTGTTTTTAAAGAGGCTCTGTCACCAGATTATAAGTGCCCTATCTCCTACATAATGTGATCGGCGCTGTAATGTAGATAAGGGTTTTTTATTTTGATCAATTTCGAGCAAGTTATGCACAATTTTAGATTTATGCTAATTACATTCTTAATAGACAACTGGGCGTGTTTTTACTTTTTTACCAACTGGGTGTTGCAAAGAGAAAAGTGTATGACGCTGACCAATCAGCGTCGTACACTTCTCTCCATTCATTTTTAGCTGTAATCGCAGCACAGCGTGATCTCGAGAGATCACGCTGTGCTGTCACATACTCCCACATTAACTTTACCGAAGTGTCTTGAGAGTGAATAGACATTGCCTCCAGCCAGGACGCAATGTCTATTCACACTCCCGACACTTCGGTAAAGTTTCTTGGGGACTTACTCACACATCACAGCGTGATCTCGCGAGATCACGCTGTGTTGTCATTCACAGAAACTTTACCGAAATGTCGGGAGTGTGAATAGACATCGTGCCCTGGCTGGAGGCAATGTCTATTCACTCTCAAGACACTTCGGTAAAGTTAATGTGGGAGTCCATTGACTGCCAGTCACATGTCTGGCTTGGCCCAATTGGGGAGTTACTTGTGGGCATGCACAATTAGACGTTGAGGACACCGATAGCACAGAAGACTGAATACATAGGAGTCCTTTTAAATTGATTTTGTTTAGATCGGGGAGTGCCAGCTTTTCTTGATTTTAATAATGTGCACGATGTATGACTAATTACTATTGAACACTTTTTTATATTAACTTTTGTTGTATGTGATGTATTGATTTTAAATTTAATATATCATGTTATGACTCTTAATAATACTGGTTTTGCAAATCACTGTACACTATGTAACTTTTGGTATAGTTTTAAAATTGCTTTTTTATATGCAACACTAATTGTTTGGGCTATGCCTCCCTATATATACTCCTGTATCTCTATTACACATTGCTTGATAATGCCGTCATCGAGAAGGTGAAACGTTGTAGTTGTTGTCTGGTGAATAAACCCACTTCACTTATGAGTGCTGCTTCTCTGTTCCTTTTTTGATGCTAAATACACAGACAGGAACATATACAAATACACAAAAGGCTCATATATACAAGCAGACACATTCACATACAGACCCATATATACCCACACATGCACATATACACACAGTACAGATAATGCTGTAGAAGTTACCTGCAGTCCTATGTAACAACACAAATAATACAGCGATAACAGGCACATATATATATACATACACACACACACACACACACACACACACACACACACAGAAACAAATACCCACTTAGAGACATATACACACATACTGGAACATATACAAACACAGAGACTTATATATACACACACTTACCTCCTCTCTTGCTGACAGGCTTCTTGCAAGGGTGGGCTGTGGGTGGAGCTTCCGCCTCTTCTCTTGTTGCCTCTGCTCGTTTCCTCCGTGTGTGTAACAAAGAGCAGGGGGCATAGAACTCAAATGGCCTGCCCAGTAGCGCCCCTAAATGCTGGGAGGGTGCAGCACCCCTGTGCCCACGCACAGGTCGCACACCCCTAAGGCCGGCCTTGTAAATAGCATTCCTTCCCCTCCAGTTAGATTTTATTTTACAAATACACATAACTCGCTATTTGCTAGTGTTTTTGCCATACACTCTAGCACACTGTGCAGACACACTTTGACTCAGCGGGCCCTTATGAATATTATTGAGATGCTAGTTTAGGCTGTGATCACATCTGCATCAGGGCTCCGTTCCGTCGGAGCGGAGCCCTGACTGACACAAACGGAAACCAGAGGTTATCTCCATTGTGCAGGGGTTCCCGTCGTTTTGCCGGAATAAGTCTACGCTATTGATTCCGTCAAAAGGAGACAAACAGAAACCATTGGCACCAGTTCAGTCACTGTGGAAATCAATGGTGATGGAAACGGAAACCTCTGGTTTCCGTTTGTGTCAGTCAGGGCTCCGTTCCGACTGAAAATTTAGACGGAACAGAGCCCTCACGCAGATGTGAACGCAGCCATAAGCGTGTCTGGAGTTTTCTGCCAGTGCGACCGACATATTGTAAGTTGCAACTACATTGCAGCAAATAAACAAAATTTTTAATATTGCAGTCTATTAGTTCATTTATTGGATACATTATACCATTTAACACTAGAGAAATGTGTATTTTTTTGCTAGCTTGTGGGTTTTACAGACCTTACATCTCCTGCAGGGAAAGAACCCTTTCTTTCCCCTCTGGCTAGTTAGTATTGCCTCTTGTGTCATTTTTCACCAGTTTATCCCTAATGGTGCTAGCCATCCTATAACACCTAGCAAGTGCGCATGGCAAAAACCCGGAGGTGTCTGCAAGCTATGGGTATTTGGAAGATAGAACCTAACTGGAGGGGATGGAATACTATACGCACCTTATCCCAAAAAGAAACAGAACACATTTTTCTGCTGAACATTATGTCTCCGTGTGGACTGGAACATAGAACTAAAACCTCAATTGTTACACGAAATAAAAATTTGAAGAGGATTCTTTTAAATTGCTGTTTTTTTTATTGAAAGTTTTATTATTTTATTATTAATGTTTAAGATTTTTGTATGAACTTTGGACCAGGTAGTAATTCCAGGTCAGGCCTTTGTAATTGACCACTTTTGACCCCAGGATCATACACCTGTCGAAGCCGAAATGGGCAAAACTACTCTAGTGTGATCCTAGAATTCCACTACATCGTGTGAGAGGATATGCTTTCTGTCAAGATTGTACAACACATCTAGCCTATAATGTTTGCAAAACGTATGATGGCTCGACCAGGTGGCAGCTCTGCAGATTTGGTCCATAGAGGCTTCTCTTATTTCTGCCCAGGGTGCCGAAACTGCCCTAGTTATATGCGCTTTTATGCCTTATGGGGCACAGAGTCCTTGGGACTTGTAGGCTTCTTGTATGGTAGTTGTTACCCATCTCGCTAGAGAGCCTTTTGAGGCTTTCTTTCCTCTATTCTTTCCACCATGTAGGACAAATAGATTTTTATCTCGTCTCCAAGAGGAGGTTCTATCCAGATACTGAAGAATTGTTCGCCTGACATCCAGGCAATGGAATTTTTCTTCTTCTTGGTCTTTAGGATCTGGACAAAAGGAAAGTAGAGTTATTTCTTGGTCTCTATGGAAGGCAGTAGGCACTTTCGGAATAAAGGAAGGGTCTAGTTTTAAAATTATCTTATTTTCTAGAATTTTTAGGTAGGGTTCTATGACCGAGAGAGATTGGGTTTCTCCAATCCTTCTCGCTGATGTAATAGCGACTAGAAATGCAGCTTTTAGCGTTAAAAAATGCATACTAATCGTGTCGAGCGGCTCAAAGGGGGGATCGCAAAGAGCCACTAGAACTAGATTTAAATCCCAGGTAGTTACGGATTTCTTTAGGGAAGGTTTCAATTTAGAAACTGCTTGAGTGAATCTTCTGATCCACCGATGTTTAGGGGAGTATTGAAAAAAATAGCTTAGGGCTGAAATTTGCACTTTTAACCCCTTCGCGCTCAGCGGCGTAATAATCCGTCGGGCTAACTGTATCGTTAGCGCTCAGCGACGGACTATTACGTCGCGGGAGTAACGGCCATTTTGGCCGTCCTCCCGACACATACAGGAGCTGTGACAGCAGCTGTCACAGCTCCTACAGCGGGGACCGATCGCTGTATCCCCGCTGATTAACCCCTGAAAAGCCGTGTTCAATAGTGATCACAGCTTTTTAGGTGTCAGGACCCACTATGTCAGGACCCACTATGACAGCTTTTTAGGGGTTAAGCTACAGTCGCCAGCCTGCTACACGATAGCGGCTGGCGATGGTAACGATGGCAACCGGACACCAAACAATGGCGTCCGGCTATGCCATCGACGGAAGCCTAGTGGGTCCTGACCGTTTCAGTGCCCGGTTTTCCCAATCATACACCCCGAGAAGTGTATTTCTATTGATGAGTCCTTGGTAGATTTTAAAGTGAGGGTTCAATTCCGCCAGTACCTGCCGGGTAAGAGGGCAAGGTATGGCGTGAAGATGTATAAGCTGTGTGAGAGTGCATCAGGGTATACCTACAGGTTTAGGATATATGAAGGGAAGGACAGCAGTATTCAGCCCCCAGAATGCC
This sequence comes from Rhinoderma darwinii, assembly GCF_050947455.1. Lineage (NCBI taxonomy): Eukaryota > Metazoa > Chordata > Amphibia > Anura > Rhinodermatidae > Rhinoderma > Rhinoderma darwinii. The sequence goes on along the minus strand of NC_134697.1, from coordinate 79,133,212 downwards.
CCCCCCCCTTACTGGGAGTTAATGCAAAAATTGTGTGGGATTTGGTGCACCCACTGCTGGACGAGGGTTACCACCTCTACCTGGATCATTTTTATACCAGCGTCCCACTCTTCAACTGCCTCGCTTCCAGAAGTCCTGCGGCATGCGGCACTGCTAGAAGAAATCTGAGAGGCCTCCCAAAGACTCTGCTTGGGCAAACAAGAAGGGGTGAGGGCAGGGCACATTCTAGCAGCAACATATTGTGTGTCAAGTACAAAACAAGAGAGATGCCACACCAGTACCCATGTACCAGTACGAGGTACCAGTACAGAGACCCCCAAACCAGACTGCATCCTGGACTACAATAGGTACATGGGAGGGGTGGACTTGTCAGATCAAGCCCTGAAGCCCTACAGCGCCATGCGGTGTGGTATAAGAAGCTGGCCGTGCACATCATACAGATGGCATTGTACAATGCGTACGTGCTACGTCGATGTACAGGCCAGAGGGGAACTTTCCTGGAATTTCAAGAGGTGGTTATCAAGAACCTAATCTTTAGGGACCAGGAAGGGGGGCACCCAGTACTTCTGGAAGCGAGACCACACGCATCGTACAAGGGCAAAACTTTCCAGGAGAAGTTCCCCAAACTGGCAAGAAGGGAAAAAGTCAAAAGAGGTGCAAAGTCTGCTATAAGAGGGGGATAAGGGAGGACACAATATATCAATGTGACGTGTCCCGAAAAACCAGAGCTCTGTATGAAAGTGTTTTAAAATTTATCATACATCCCTTGGTTTATAATTTACCCCAATTTTACTTACCCTGATGTACTCCGCACAGCTTATCCCCCCTCGTCTTTCCCTTCTGAGCCCTGCTGTGTGCCCAAGCAGCTGATAACAGCAACATGTAGGGTATTGCCGTACCCAGGAGAACCCACATTACAGTTTATGGGTTGTATGTCTCCGGTCAAAATGCTCACTACACCTCTAGATGAATGCCTTAAGGGTGTCGTTTTTAAAACGGGGTCACTTCTTTCGAGTTTCAACTGTACTGGTACCTCAGGGGCTTCTGCATACATGACTTCGCACCAGAAAATCCCCAGTAGGCCAAATGGTGGTCCTTTCGTTCTGAGCCCTCCCATGGGCCCAAACGGCAGTTTATCGCCACAAATGGGGTATTGCGGCACTCAGGACAATTTGGGCAACAAAATGTAGTATTTTATTTCTTGTGAAAATTGCGCAACAGAATGGGGTATTTTATTTCTTGTGAGAATAAGAAATTTTCAGCCAAAACTACATATTATTGGAAAAAATTAATTTTGTTTTAATTGCCAGCCCAATTCAAATAAGTTCTGTGAAAAAACTATGGGGTCAAAATGGTCACAACACCCATAAATGAATTCCTTGAGGGGTGTAGTTTCCAAAATGGGGTCACTTCTGGTGGGTTTCCATTGCTTTGATACCTCTGGGGCTCTGCAAATGCGACATGGCACCCGAAAACCAATCCAGCAAAATCTGGACTCCAAAGAACACACAGCGCTCCTTTCCTTCTGAGCCCTCCCATGGGTCCAAACGGCAGTTTATCAACACAAATGGGGTATTGCCGCACTCCGGACAATTTGGGCAACAAAATGTAGTATTTTATTTTTATTGTGAAAATAAGAACTTTTGAGCTAAAACGACATAATATTGGAAAAAATATTTTTTTTTTAAATTCCCAGCCCAATTCAAATAAGTTCTGTGAAGAAACTATGGTGTCTAAATAGTCACATTACCCATAAATCAATTCCTTGAGGGGTGCAGTTTCTAAAATGGGGTCACTTCTGGTGGGTTTCTATTGCTTTGATACCTCTGGGGTTCTGCAAAGGCGACATGGCACCCGAAAACCAATCCAGCAAAATCTGCACTCCAAAGAACACACAGCGCTCCTACCCTTCTGATGCCTCCCATGGGCCTAAACGGCAGTTTATCGCCACAAATTGGGTATTGCTGCACTCAGAAGAAATTGGGAAACAAAATGGGGTATTTTGTTCCCTGTGAAAATAAGACATTTTGATAAAAAATGACATCTTATTGGAAAAAATGACATTTTTTTAATTTCACAGCCAAATTCAAATAGGTGCTGTGAAAAAATTGTGCGGTCAAAATGGTAACAACAACCATAAATGAATTCCTTGAGGGGTGTAGTTTCCAAAATGTGGTCACTATTGGGGGATTCCTACTGTTTTGGCACCTCAACACCTCTTCAAACCTGGCATGCTGCCTAAAATAAATTCTAATAAAAAAGAGGACTCAAAATGCTTCTTTGCTTCTAGGGCTTGTGTTTTATTCCACGAGCGCAGTAGAGGCACATGTGGGACATTTCTAAAAACTGCAGAATCTGGACAATACATATTTAGTAGTGTTTCTCCGGTAAAACCTTCCGTGTTCCAGAAAAAAAATTGAATAAAATTGAAATTCAGCAAGAAAAATGAAATTTGCAAATTTCACCTCCACTTTGCTTTAATTCCTGTGAAATGCCTGAAAAAAAACTTTCTAAATGCTGTTTTGAATACTTTAAGGGGTCTAGTTTTTAAAATGGGGTGTTTTATGGGGGTTTCTAATACATAGGCCCCACAAAGCCACTTCAGAACTGAACAGGTACCTTAAAAAAAAGGCTTTTGAAATTGTCTTAAAAATATGAGAAATTGCTGTTTATGTTCTAAGCCTTGTAACGTCCAAGAAAAATAAAAGAATGTTCAAAAAACGATGCCAATCTAAAGTAGACATATGGGAAATGTGAACTAGTAACTATTTTGGGTGGTATAACCGTCTGTTTTACAAGCAGATGCATTTAAATTCTGAAAAATGCTATTTTTTCAAAATTTTCTCTACATTTTGCAATTTTTCACCAATAAACACTGAATATATCGACCAAATTTTACCACGAACATGAAGCCCAACGTGTCACGAGAAAACAATCTCAGAATCGCTTGGATAGGTTTAAGCATTCCGACGTTATTACCACATAAAGTGAAATATGTCAGATTTGAAAAATGGGCTCTGAGCCTTAAAGGGAATGTGTTGCCAGCAGAACATGTATTTTTTTTTTTAGTTAAACAATTAGTGTGTAGGTGATTAAACATTGTCCAAATTTTTTTTATTTTTTTCACGAGTCAGGAAATATTATAAATTAGATTCTAATTTATAATATTTCCCATTGCTGGTCACTAGATGGAGCTATTCCCAAAATTGCAGCATTGCATGTGGTAAAGCAACCACATTGCTTTTTGCTGCAAAATTGGGAAAAAAGCACTCGCTCTAGTGAGCTCTGAGAATCCCCCCCTCCTTTATCCTGGCTAGTGCCGGGATAAACGAGGGGTTTGAACGGTCTAACCTCCTACACTGTGTGTCGCCATTTTTTGAGCTAACACACAGTGTAGAAGGTTTACATGCAGTAGTAAACACACACAAACACAAACATACATAGAAATCTCTTACCTGCTCCTGCCGCCGCGGCTCCCTCCGGCCCGTCCGCTCCGTCTGCTGCCGCTGGTCCAAGTGCACAAGTCCGGAAGCCGCGACCGGAAGTAGTAATCTTACTGTCCGGCCGCGACTTCCGGTCCACAGGAAAATGGCGCCGGACGGCGCGCATTTCAAATTGGACTGTGTGGGAGCGGCGCATGCGCAGTTCCCACACAGACGGCGTACACAGAAGTGGATGGGACGGGACCCGTTCGCAGTCCCTATGGAACTGTGGCTGCCGTATTCCATGTCTGTATGTGTCGTTAATCGACACATACTGAAATGGACAAAAAAATGGCAGCCCCCATAGGGAAGAAAAAGTCTAAAAATAAGAAAAAGTAAAACACAAACACACAAATAAATATAAACGTTTTTAATAAAGCACTAACATCTTTAACATATTAAAAAAAAATTGTGATGACACTGTTCCTTTAAGGCCCAAATTAGGCTGCGTCCTTAAGGGGTTAAATAGGCACTGTCACCACATTATAAGTGGCCTATATTGTACATGATCGGCGCTGTAATGTAGATTACAGCAGTGTGTTTTTTTATTTAGAAAAACTATCATTTTTGACGGAGTTATGACCTGTATTAGCTTTATGCTAATGAGTGTCTTAATGGAGAACTGGGCGTGTTTTACTTTTTGGCCAAGTGGGCAATGTGGAGAGAAGTGTATGACGCTGACCAATCAGTGACCAATCAGCGTCAAACACTTCTCTCCATTCATCCCGACTGGAGGGTGCAGACTCAAAGTCACTGGATTCAGAGGAAGATGGCAGCACGAACTGTGCTTCACCTTCACTCGCGCGGTCCGTATCAGAACACATCATTTGATACGCTTCCTCGGCTGTGAAGACTATTTTGGCCATAATGTTGTTCAGCTACTAACATTTATTTTTTTTACATTTTTTTAAAAACTTTTTGTTAACAAAAAATAAAACAGCGCTACTCTCAACTGCGCAATGAGAACAGCAACCCTGCTGTATTCAAACAGTAAGCGTACCCTACCTACCAGGGGGAAAACTAAATGAGAAGAGGCATTGCTACCTAACAGGGAACTCAGGCAGTGGGAAATCTAGCGACACAGCAGGGTGATGGCGACCAGGTACTGCGACAGGTGATCGCTGGGCACAGATCACACGGCAGAAGGACACTGCGGGTGACTGAAATTATATGTCTTACAACCGGTGGGCACCAAAGGTGGTGATCACTGGTCAGTGGGCACAACAGGGGCAGATCGCTGGGTTTTGTTTTTTTTAACACTTGTTCTTCACTTTAACTGTTCTTTTCACTCGCGTCCGACTCTAACAAGCTCTTTGACAGGAATGAGCTTGTCAGAGCCGGAGATGCCAGCAAAACACTCCTCCTGCACTGTGATTTGCCTGTCAGTACTGACTGGCCAATCACAGCTCATGACGGCACAGGACCACTGTCTATGACAGTTGCGATCAGGACGCTGTCACCATGTCTGTTGAAATGGTGATAGTTTGAAGCTTGGGCGCAACTGTACGCCCTATTGCAGGAAATCACTTTGATTTCGGAAGTACAGTCACGCCCAATCACGGGAAGGGGTTAAGGCTGTATATCTAACTCCACGTTAGAGGTATTAATTCTGACAACATGCCTGTGCAGGTCCCTTTTAAATGCGGGCGTTTTGATGGCCACGGACCAGAAGTAGCCCGGCGTCGCTTCCGGCGATGACTACTCCCTGAAATGCGGCCGCGTCATAGCCGGCGACCCCACTTCCGGCTACGCAGCCGCTCACGAGGATATCTCTGGCGCTGCTAACCTTATGGAGCTCCCGGTCCCCGTATGGTTTTGCAGGCCCCAGCCGAAGCCTGGACTTGGGAATCCCGACCGCTACCGGAATCCCACCTAGAATAGAGCGGTCATTAGCCTAGGCACATAGGGGGAATAGAAGGGAGTACACGGACTCCCCGATCTCCCCTACCCAAATTTTTCCAGGAGCGATGTCTCTGCTCATGACCCTGTAGGGACAGGAAGAACAGTGACATGTGGGTGGTGGGAGGGGCCTTTTAACCTCAGTCTTCCTGTCCCTATAGAGGTCAATAGGGCAACCTCCTGTGGTGCTGCCATGAGGGATGTACTGGAAAATTAGATAAGCCCAATTTCAAAAATGTCTCAGCTTCCTCTGGACAATACCCCATAGCTTCTCTATTGGGTTTAGGTCAGGTGAGTTTGCTGGCCCATCAAGAGCAGTGATACTGTGGTTATTACACCAGGTATTGGTACTTTTGGCAGTGTGGGCAGGTGCCAAGTCCTGCTGGAAAATGAAATCAGCATCTCCATAAAGCTTGTCAGCAGAGGGAAGCATGAAGTGCTGGGAAATGTCCTGCTAGATGCTGCGCTGACTCTGGACTTGATATAACATAGTGGACCAACACCAGCAGATGACATGGCCCCAAACCATCACTGACTGTGGAAACTTCACACTGGACCGCAAGCAACTTGGATTGATGCCTCTCCACTCTTCCTCCAGACTCTGGGACCGAGATTTCCAAATGAAATGCAAAATTTCCTTTCATCTGAAAACAGGACTTTGGACACTGAGCAGCAGTCCTGGTCCCCTGTGTTATATCAGGTCCAGAGTCAGGAAATTTCCCAGCACTTCATGCTTCCCTCTGCTGACAAGCTTTATGGAGATGCTGATTTCATTTTCCAGCAGGACTTGGCACCTGCCCACACTGCCAAAAGTACCAATACCTGGTGTAATAACCACAGTATCACTGCGCTTGTTTGGCCAGCAAACTCGCCTGACTCAAACCCCATAGAGAATCTATAGGGTATTGTCAAGAGGAAGATGAGACACCAGACCCAACAATGCAGACGAGCTGAAGGCCGATATCAAAGCAACCTGGGCTTCCATAACACCTCAGCAGTGCCACATGCTGATCTCCATGCCACACCGCATTGATGCAGTAATTTATGCAGTCAGAGCCGCAACCAAGTATTGAGGGCATATACTGGACATACTTTTCAGTACAACATCTCCGTTTTAAAAATCATTTTTGAAATTGGGCTTCTATAATATTCTAGTTTTCTGAGCCGCTAAATTTGGGGTTCTCATTAACTGTTCCCATAATCAACATTAAAACAAAAAACCGCTAGAAATAACTCATTTTTTTATAATGAATCTATAGAATATATGAGTTTCACTAATTGAATTTAATGATGGAAATAAACTGATGATATTCTAATTCATTGGGACGGACATGTGCGCGCGCGCACGCAATGCATCATTGCTGAGTACAGGACTCAACTTCACTCGTTTGAGCCGGGGGTTTTTTTTGTTCTCTACTTCCACATTACTCCACAATTAATATTTTTCCACTACGTGGTCATAAGCTTGGCTAGTGCGGATAGAGTATGTAGCCCACACGGTGTACGGCCAGTCTGGTAGTTACCAGGAGTGTGTGCTAGCCAGCTGTTGGGGCATTATATGGTGTGTGAGGGTTACTATATGGATTAAAACCAGTGTAGGACAGCTTTGGGGTCATTATACTGTGTGTAAGGCAGCAATACAATATGTGGGGGCACTAAAAGGGAATCATGCTGTGTGTGTGTGTGGGGGGGGGGGGTGTCTGTCTTATAATAGTGCCAAGGGACTGGCACAGAGCAAATGTGGTGCCTATTTTTATTTTATTTTTTTCAACAAGGGCTCTAGGTCTTCCCTGGGTAATTAGACCAGTAAGCTTAAAGAGGCTCTGTCACCAGATTTTGCAACCCCTATCTGCTATTGCAGCAGATCGGCACTGCAATGTAGATTACAGTAACGTTTTCTTTTTAAAAAAAACGAGCATTTTTGTATTTATGCAAATGAGGCTTGCAAAAGTCCAAGTGGGCGTATCATCCACTTCTCTTCAGAACGCCCAGCTTCTGCCAGATCACGCTGTGACGTCACTTCCCCAGGTCCTGCATCGTGTCAGACGAGCGAGGACACATCGGCACCAGAGGATACAGTTCATTCTGCAGCAGCATCAGCGTTTGCAGGTAAGTAGCTACATCGACTTACCTGCAAACGCCGATGCTGCTGCAGAATCAACTGTAGCCTCTGGTGCCGATGTGTCCTCGCTGGTCCGACACGATGCAGGACCTGGGGCAGGAAGTGACGTCACAGCGTGATCTGCCAGAAGCTGGGCGTTCTGATGAGAAGTATCATCCACTTCTCTTCACAACGCCCAGCTAGTAAAAGTAGTAAACACGCCCCGATGTACGCACATAATACACGCCCAGTTGGACTTTTACTTTTCAACACGCCCAGTTGTACTTTTGCAAGCCTCATTTGCATAAATACAAAAATGGTCATAACTTGGCCAAAAATGCTCGTTTTAAAAAAAATAAAAACGTTACTCTTATCTACATTGCAGCGCCTATCTGCTGCAATAGCAGATCGGAGTTGCAAAATCTGGTGACAGAGCCTCTTTAACATCCATAGCGAGGAAGATGTTTGAGGGGCTATATGCAGTAGAGGGGGGAAAAAAAAAAATAGTATTGTAAGTGACAGCCAGCACAGTTTTACTAAGGACAGAAGTTGTCAAACCAACCCGATTTGTTTTTATGAAGAGGTGAGCAGAAGCCTAGACAGAGGGGCCGCTGTGGATATAGTGTTTTTGGACTTTGCAAAGGCATTTGACACTGTCCCTCAGACGTCTAATGGGTAAATTCAAGAGGCTCTGCCACCACATTATAAGTGCCCTGTCTCCTATAAAAGGAGATCAGCGCTGTAATGCATTTTATTTAGAAAAACTATTTTAAACCACTTTGAGCAAATTTGTAGCTTTATGCTAATTAGTTTCTTAATGCCCAAGTGGGCGTGTTTTACTTTAGACCAAGTGGCCGTTTTACAGAGGAGTGTATGACGCTGACCAATCAGCATCATGCACTTCTCTCCATTCATTTACACAGCACATAGCGATATAGCTATATCGCTATGTGCAGCCACCTAAACACACTAACACTACTGCAGTGTCCTGATAATGAATATACATTACCTCCAGCCTGGACGTCATGTGTATTCAGAATCCTGACACTTCTGAATCTTTTCTGTGAGATTTCAGCAAGGCAAAAGGTAATCGTAATCTCGTTTGAAATGACAGGTTACATCGTAATCTCATGAGATTACGTTTGCCTTGCTGGAATCACAGAAAAGATTCAGAAGTGTCAGGATTCTGAATACACATCACGTCCAGGCTGGAGGTAATGTATATTCATTATCAGGACACTGCAGTAGTGTTAGTGTGTTTAGGTGGCTGCACATAGCGATATCGCTATGTGCTGTGTAAATGAATGGAGAGAAGTGCATGATGCTGATTGGTCAGCGTCATACACTCCTCTGTAAAACGCCCACTTGGTCTAAAGTAAAACACGCCCACTTGGGCATTAAGAAACTAAGCCATGACACTGCAGCCATGACTAACAACGCTAGAGTTGTTCGAAACGCGTAGGCTCTATCGCCGGATTGATTTCCCCTATTTGCACACCAAGACTCCTACCTTGGACTCCTTTTAATTGAAGATTATTAAAACTTGGAAACAGCTTCCTTTTAATTCTAACCAGCGCTGGACCCATCTCTCCGTTGCCTCTATTACACTATCTACTTGTTGTGACGCTGGCAGTCACGCTTACAGGAAAGCCCATCAGAACCAGCCACATGCTGGTCCTCATAGGTTGTGTATATGGCAGACACATAGACCATTGTCTGGCCTCCAGTTGCACCCCCCCCCCCACAATCGAACGGTGGGGGCTGCCAATCTGCTACAAACCCCTTAAATGCAGCATTTGAACGCCAAATTTAAGGGGTTAATTGACAAAAACAGTGGTGATTGACTGCTGGCCGGCAAAAGTGGAGTGTCAGCTGTCAGAGACAACCTCCAGTGTGCACCGGGAACTACTCAGTAATAGTACGTCCTGGAAGTAACGTCCTGCTAGGACTTAAATTGCGTCCTGGTCTCAGCAAATAATCTTTTGCCATCACTTTGGAGCCTGTAGAAGGCATATGTGAAAAAACCTTGGTATTCATACTACAATGGTATGCCCTTGAAATCGTTCAAGAGCTAATTTAAGATTTACATACAACAAAAAACAAAAGCACAGGTCAGTTTTTATACATTTTTATTACAAGAACCAGGACTGAAGTACAAGCTTCAACGCAGACAATCTTGGGATCCTTTAATCCTTCTGCAAGAAAAATATTTAAAAAAAAAGTTAGTGAAAATAAGGTCTTAAAAAGGCTGGGGGCATAAAGCTATTGCTTAAAACATGTTTAATACCATGCCCTAAAAGCCAAATCAAAAAGCAGTAGCAAACAATGAGCGAAAAAAAGAAAAAACCCACACACAAGAACAAACACTTGTCATTTATCACAAACGGGTGTATTGAGACCCCAGAAAACGGCAAGAAGTTTTACTTCAAATTGCCATGGTTCCACAGCTAATATAGTTGAAGGTGATTTAAACTTCAATGCTGCAACAAATGTTATACTTTCTCTGGATGGGATCCACTCCTGGTTTTCAAATACTGACCAAAATAATGCAGTTTAAAAGTGTCCTTAAAGAGGCTGTCACCCCATTATAAGTGAAAGAGATGGGCACTGTAATGTAGGTGACAGTAATGCTTTTTATTTATAAAAACGATCTTTTTTTCACCACGTTAGGAGCGATTTTAGATTTATGCAAATTAGTTTAATGCCCAAGTGGGCGTGTTATTACTTTGGACCAACTGGGCATTGTACAGGGGGAGTGTATGACGCTGACCAATCAGCGTCATACACTTTTCCCAATTCATTTAGTTAGCGCAGAGTGATCTTACTACACCCACGCTGTGTCAGTCAGTGAGTGAATAACGCATGCCCCTCGCAAAGCACAGATTCATAACGGACCAGATTCACACGAGTTTGCCTCCTACAGGATATACCCTGCCCACAGACCTTGAGCTTTTCAGTCTGTCCACAAGCAGTAGGAGAATCAGATACAATGTAAGATAAGTATGTCAAAACACTAGAGGGGAATCCCTCAAGCTGACAACCATGAAAACATGGGTGGGAGCCGGGCTCCGAGCATCATAGTTATGTACGATGCTAGGAGTCCCTGCCTCGCTGCCGGATAACTGTCCCGTACTGAAAACATGATTACAGTACGGGACAGTTGTCCCACAGCGAGGCAGGGACTCTTAGCGTCGTACATAACTATGATGCTAGGAGCCCGGCTCCCTGCAGTGTGTTCGGTCCGGGACTTGCGGGCAAATACGTTCCGTCCTTTACGGACCGACCATGCTCGTGTGAATCCAGCCTTAGAATGTTAACATTCTCCTTCGAGTCAGATCCTATTTTTGGCAATAAAGAATGGAACGCCCGAGCGCACGCATGCCGTTTTAAGGCATTTAGATGGCAAGTAAATATTGCCTCTTAGACAGACTGGTTCCTTAGGTGCTCCAAGTTCACTTTCTGCCAAACTACTTTGATTTATTGCCCAGGGCCTTGCAATAAAACGAAGTTAACAAGCGATGTAAAGCTTGTTTTAGTAAATTAAAATTTCTATAATTTTATGATGCAAAAATACTACTGTCCAGGTGCACATTCGGTGCCATGCAGAGCTATTCTTACACAAGGTTATCAGCTCCCCTACATGCAACCATGCTTTACATCACAACTCAAGTACCTGTGGAAACTAGCCTCAAACTCACTGGGAAAGTAGCAGGAAAACAGAAGGAAAAGAAAAGTTAGAGCGGAATCGGTAAAGACCTAAAAATCAAAAAAATCTTAAAAACTAATGAACAGACAGAATGCAATTCATCAAGACAATGACTGAGCCGGGTAAAACCCAAGATGATTTACAACTTTAAATGAAAGAGTTATTATATAACCATAAGGCTATGTTCACACGCAGTGACCAGAAACGGCTGAAAATACGGAGCTGTTTTCAGGCAAAAACAGCTCCTGATTTTCAGAAGTTTTTTTTTTTTTAACAACTCGCGTTTTGCGAGCTGTTTTTCAATGGTGTCAATGAAAAACGCCTCCAAAAACGTCCCAAGAAGTGTCCTGCATTTCTTTTGACGAGCTGTCATATTACGCGCCGTATTTTGACAGCGACGTGTAAGGTAAAGGCTCGTGGGAACAGATCGTAAAACCCATTGCAGGCAATGGGCAGATATTGGTCGGCGTATTAGGGGCGTTTTTTCAGGTGTAAAAGGCCCGAATTACGCCTGAAAACACTGTGTGAACATACCCTAACCAAAAAAAAAAAAAAAGAACTTACAGCAAAGTGAAGTTAGGCCACGTACACTTAAAGAGGCTCTGTCACCAGATTTTGCAACCCCTATCTGCTAATGCAGCAGATAAGCGCTGCAATGTAGATTACAGTAACGTTTTTATTTTTAAAAAAACGAGCATTTTTGGCCAAGTTATGACCATTTTCGTATTTATGCAAATGAGGCTTGCAAAAGTACAACTGGGCGTGTAGAAAAGTAAAAGTACAACTGGGCGTGTATTATGTGTGTACATCGGGGCGTGTTTACTACTTTTACTAGCTGGGCGCTCTGATGAGAAGTATCATCCACTTCTCTTCACAACGCCCAGCTTCTGGCAGTGCAGCACTGTGACGTCACTCACAGGTCCTGCATCGTGTCGGCACCAGAGGCTACACTTGATTCTGCAGCAGCATCAGCATTTGCAGGTAAGTAGCTACATCGACTTACCTGCAAACGCCGATGCTGCTGCAGAATCATCTGTAGCCTCTGGTGCCGACACGATGCAGGACCTGTGAGTGACGTCACAGTGCTGCACTGCCAGAAGCTGGGCGTTGTGAAGAGAAGTGGATGACACTTCTATACACAACGCCCAGCTAGTAAAAGTAGTAAACACGCCCCGATGTACACACATAATACACGCCCAGTTGTACTTTTACTTTTCAACACGCCCAGTTGTACTTTTGCAAGCCTCATTTGCATAAATACGAAAATGGTCATAACTTGGCCAAAAATGCTCGTTTTTAAAAAATAAAAACGTTACTGTAATCTACATTGCAGCACCTATCTGCTGAAATAGCAGATAGGGGTTGCAAAATCTGGTGACAGAGCCTCTTTAAGCCATATTTTTTTTTTTTTTTTTAATAAAGCAATGTTTTATGATTTTAAGCAACTTTTAAACTTATTTATTTTAAAAGAAATGGCATGGTTAAAAAATAAAATTATTATATGTACCCCGTATACTTAGAAGTTCTAGTTACAACAAAACAGATTGTCAGGTCAGCTGCACCCTGGTCCTGCGTGCATGACACAGGATCCAGCCAATAATGATCACATCCAAGTTCATGAACTTAGAGATACAGTGGGGGCTTTATGGACCTCTATCTCAAGATGTGGAGTAACACTTTAAATTGTCAAAAGAAAAAAAAAAAGAAAAAAAAATATCTACATTTAAAAGAACATTCCCCTAAAATTCATAGCTAAAGATGGATACGGCCTCATCACTTTATCCACTACAAAATGTTATAGGATTAAAGTATGTATAATTTGTGGTCAACATACGTTCAGAACTACGCAACGTGGAGTACGTAGATTAGGACTCGAGAAATTTGCAGCAAAAATTTTGCAGTAAGGGCTTATTCAGATGAACGGGATATACGTCCGTGCAACGGGTGTGATTTTCACGCGCGTGGCACGGACCTATATTAGTCTATGGGGCCGTGCAGACATGTGCGTGATTTTTACGAGGTGTTGGTCCGCTGCATAAAAGTCACGACATGTCCGTTATTTGCGCGTATTTCGCGCATTACGCACCCATTGAAGTCAATGGGTGCGTGAAAACCACGCATGTCACACGGAAGCACTTCCGTGGGACGCGCGTGATTCGCGCAACAGCAGTGAAAAGGATGAATGAAAACAGAAAAGCACCACGTGCTTTTCTGTTTACAAACAACCAAACGGAGTGTCATAATGATGGCGGCTGCGCGAAAACCACGCATCATAGGCTGCTGCCACACGGAGCTGTCAAGTGCCTTATGCGCAGGCAAAACGCCACTTTTTTTGCGTGCGCAAAAGGCACACGCTTGTGTGAATCCAGCCTAAGGGCCAGTGCACAAGGAGTTTTTGGTGCAGATTTCGAATTCTGAATCAGCACCAAAAAAAAAATAAAAAAAATTGTGGACATAAAAATAAGGGTATGTTCACACACACTATTTACGGACATAATTCAGGCATTTTTGCCCCGAATTATGTCCGAAATAGCGGCTCCACAGCGTCGGCAAACATCTGCCCATTCATTAGAATGGGTCTTACGATGTTCTGTGCAGACGGTCATTTTTTTACGCCCCGACGTCAAAAGGGGGGGGGGGCGTAAAAAAAGACAACCACGTCAAAGAAGTGCCTGTCACTTCTTCAGACGTAAATGGAGCAGTTTTCCATTGACTCCATGGAAAAACAGCTCCATTTACGTCCATAATGGACGCAGCGAAATAGCGCCGCAACATTCCATTACGGTGCCGTTTTCTCCTGAAACCAGCCCCGTAATTTCAGCCGTTACGGACGCTGCCGTGTGAACATACCTTAAAACCAATCGATGGGAGGCAGAAAAAAAACCTGCAGCGCCCGTTAGTGGTTTTTATGTGCGATTCTTGCATTAGATCCAACAGTTGCAGGCAAAAAACTGCTTCAAAATATCTGAAGGAACTTTGTGGCAGATTTTTCTGCCTGCAAAAAAAATATATAAAAAAACTCTGTATGAACTAGGCCCAAGTGTTCAGACACCAAAGGATTGTTACATAAACTCACGTACAATGATTATAACCTAGCCACATGCAAACCTAAAATGGGACTGTGTGAAGCACCAGGTTGGGATAGCGGTCACACTCATGCAGTCACTGTACCTGAGGAACACTTCATTTCTGAAGATGGATGCAAAGAAAGTGAGGAACAAAAAGGCAGAAATAGTCAACAGAACAAACATATAAACTACACTCTGTAGCTTCCGGCTAGGACCAAAGCAGCCAATAAGAATAGAAAAGAAACGTCACAAGCCGCCACGTTACACAATACAGTGCTGTCAATGCGATAAAGATTGAGGGCTCAGCAACCATCAGGGTCATCCGGTGGATATGCCATTAAGAGTTGGAAATAGCCCTTAAATTAAGCACATCCCACAGAGAACGAAGACAAAGCCACCCGAGCCTTTCCAAATGTCTGGTTAATGTCAGCGCTCAGCTACTTTGTAAGGGAAAGGTGAGACATTTGTGACAGTTTCTTCAATAACGCAAGAAAAATACGCATGGGGTCAAACAGCCAAGTAAATAGACGGCTTATGTAGTTACCCCAATGCAGACACACCTTGACACGGCTACCAATAAAGCAAGTCTGGCTTCTAGGCTTACGTGGCTGGCACAAGTGAATGCCACGTGTCAGTAAAGGGGTAGGCACCATACACTGAGTGGTTAGGCTTACCACCACACCATTAATACAACAAAAAAATCCACAGTAAATGGAAGACAAGAACCTTTCACCTGCCCACATGTGCAGCATGTAATAGGAAAGGCCACACACACACACAATTATTTTTCTAACTTCCCATTATTTACATATCGGTGCCGTTATATTTGGTGCCAGATACGTAAATAAGCCCCTGAACAGTCAATGGGGGGGGGGGGGTGTTAATTAAATGGAAAGGGGGAGTGATCTCTTCGCTCTGACACTGTCCCATCAACTACGGACAGTGTCAGGGCGGCTTGCGCTTTGTTCCCTCCCCCAAGAACACACACAGACTGAGGGAGCGCTCTGTGGGGGCTTATTTACATATCGGGCGCCAAATATAACGGCACCGATGTATAAATAACGGAGGTAGATAGGAAAAAAATGTAACGTGAGTGTTTGTGAAGCCCTGACTATTACATGCTGCATATATGTGCAGGCGAAAGTTCTCTTTAAGTGCCAATAGTTGCTACATGGACAGTAAGAGCGTGCAGATGTCTTTGAATGAACCAATCACCTAGAAAAGAAACCCCCAGGATCAGAGCCCCTTTGTGCTCAAGAGACACAAGTTATTTTTCTATTAAAGATGTTATACTGGCACTTGTAGACTAGCAGCATCAATTCAGTTATTAAAGGGAAACTAAGCTATTAAAGGGGTTTTGCAGGCAAAAAAAAAAAAAATTGATGGCCTATCCTGAGGATAGGCCATCAATAGCTGATCACTCGCAGTCTGGCAGCCGTGATCCCCGCCCATCAGCGGTTTTATAGGGGCTCGTACGAGCGCGGCTTCCCCTTCATTCCAATCACTGCTCGTACTGTGAATCGCCGACAGAGCAGTGGTGGCGATTCACAGTATTACAACCGTCTCCCATTGAAGTGAATGGGAAAAGGCTGTAATAATGTGAACCGCCACTACTGCTGTATCACAGTACAGTGACCGGAACGAAGGGGGAAGCAGCGCCCGTACGAGGGCTGCGGCCCCTTCAAAAAAAGCTGATCGGCAGGGGTCCCAGCAGTCAAAACCCAAAGCAAACAGCTGGAAAACCCCTTTAAAAGGGATCTAATACTCTATAGCAAAGGTTACCTTCTGTACGTCAGAGAAGTGAAAACAAAGAGAAATTCCAAAAGTGTTATTAATGTGACACTAAGACATTTAAAGCGTACCTATACTCAAAAAAAACAAAAAACTTTTGGCATGTCATAGCGGCACGTCAAAACGTTTGATCAATGGGGGTCCGAGCACCGAGATACCAACCGATAGCTAAAACGAAGCGGCAGAAGCACTCAAGTGAGCACTGTGCCGTTTGTTTTCGCACGGTTCTCCTCGGAAAGCAGAGCGTGCAGGGTACTGGCTCAATAGAAAGTCATTGGTTCATACACTGCTCCGAGGAACGCCCAGCAGAAACAAAGCAACTCAGTTTATCACCTAAGCGCTATTGCTGCTTGGTTTTAGCGATCGGTCGGGGTCTCAGTGCTCGGACCAACGCTGATCAAAACTTCTGACATCTCACTAGGACATGTCAAATGGTTTTTTGAAAGTACAGGTACATTTCAAAGAGGACATCATAAGCTGTTGTGTCCCACGCTTACCTTTTTACCAGCACCCACATTAGCTTTGGCTGTACCCCTGACTTTCTTCATTCTGTTCTTCCTTTCTTTACGCTGTTTTCTGGAAGTCTTCTTCTTCTCATAAAGACCATGCTATAAAAGGAAAGTATATTAGAGAGGTCAGTAAAAGTGAAACAAATACTGGTCATTTGCTGAAAAGCTTATTTCCGGAGTGAAAACTAGGATGAGTCCTCCGTCACACACTTTAAAACAAAAAGGTCATACGTTTTAAACCATTTCAATGGTGTTCATGCGTTATCTTGACCTATTCTGTACATGCATTATCAAACCCTATAGAGAAACATATGGAAAGTGTCCATACCTTAAAAAACTAAAAACTGAGTTTGAATGGAGCCGAGGCCAAGTGTAAGCGGTGCCAATCACTTGTCCCATAGACTTTGGAGCGGTACTGTGCATGCCTGGCCCCTGCTCCATTCAAAACGCCCCCTAGCAGCTGGAGGGACTAGGGACCCTCATTCTGGTGACCGGTGGGGGTGCCAACGCTCAGACCCCCCCACCGATCTATTGTGGTTCACCTACCCTGTAAACTATTTTTAGTGGTCATATAAAGCTTTTAACACTCCTTGTCAATTACCCTGGCCAGTCTGTGTTTGGGTTCGTTTTTCTTTGCGTAGTCTAAAGAATCGTAGATCATGCCAAAGCCAGTAGTTTTGCCGCCACCAAAGTGAGTCCTGAAACCGAAGACAAAGATCACATCTGGGGTGGTCTTATACATCTTTGCCAACTTCTCCCTGATTTCGGTCTTGGGGACAGTAGCTTTTCCAGGATGAAGGACATCTATGACCTAAAAAGGCAAAAAGTACAACATATAGATTGAGAGAAGTGGCAAAAGAAAAATCGCTAGAGAAGCAATGAGTGTTGAATATATCCCAGTCCACACTGTTTTTTGGAGCAGAAACCACGTCGGAAGCAGCACCAAGACCCCAAATCAACCCCCAATGATTTTAATGGAAGGCAGAGGAGTTTTTTTCCCCTCTGGCTTTTGGCAGATTAAGGGGAAAAGAAAGGTAGCATGCTCTTTCTTCGAGCGGTTTCTGCCTCTGACCTTCCATTGAAATAACGCAGCGCTTGTCTGGCGGTTTTTTTTTTTTGCATTAGATACAATGGCTACGGCCCAAAAAAATTCAAAAAAAACAACAACTCAGTGTGAACGACGCCTTATACCTTCGCTGTATGCTTCCCAATGATCATACCAACAATGGAAGTAAGCTACAGACACGGGAAAAAGAAACCAAAGAAAACGGGAGTTAAGTGTTACGTGCAGCATTTCAGTGGCAGAACGTGGCTTACCATTTGCTTCCTCTGAAGCAGCCGGTTGGTCATGAACTTCCGAGTTCTAATGGTAACGCTGTCATTCTAGAAGAAGAAAATCAAAATGAAAACATGAATCTTTATCCGCAGGTATTCCACAAGCCCCTTACAAGTATTATTAGCAAACGTCCACAACTTCAGGGCAGAATTCGGGCTTTCCACACATAAGAGTTGAAGTTTATAACGAACGTCATCCCCGCGCTGCGGAAAAAGTCAGTCCAGAAATTAATCCGCAGTGCGTCATTTTAATTCCACAGCATGTCAATTATTGCTGCGGAAAGCGTACGGATTTCCTGTGTTTCCGATGTACTGCCGAATTTCTTACAGGGGGTGGAAATGACATCACAGGAAGAAGAAATATCACCACAGCACTTGAAAAAACCGCACCAAAATAAAACAAAAACACAGCCTTTGTCAATCTGTCCTCTACAGTTATGCTAAAGGGGTTGCCTCAAAAAGACAACATATGCCGTCCATTAAGGGACAGGATGTCCTAACCGGGGTCCCCTGTTTAGAACCCACTCCTCTGAGCAATAGACCCCAAAGCCTCCCCTGAAAAACTCCTGTGCAGACAAAAGCAGACAGTGTCCGCTGACCGGAAGTGGTTGTTCCAACAGGACAAACCCCCCTTTCCGAACAAGGGAGGCTACAGAGACGTGGAACATGGCCACCATGAACACAGGAGGCTACAGAGACGTGGAACATGGCCACCATGAACACAGGAGGCTACAGAGACGTGGACCATGGCCACCATGAACACAGGAGGCTACAGAGACGTGGAACATGGCCACCATGAACACATGAGGCTACAGAGTCGTGGAACATGGCCACCATGAACACATGAGGCTACTGAGACGTGGACCATGGCCACCATGAACACAGGAGGCTACAGAGACGTGGAACATGGCCACCATGAACACAGGAGGCTACAGAGACGTGGAACATGGCCACCATGAACTCAGGAGGCTACAGAGACGTGGAACATGGCCACCATGAACACAGGAGGCTACAGAGACGTGGAACATGGCCACCATGAACACAGGAGGCTACAGAGACGTGGAAAATGGCCACCATTTACATTAAAGTGCAACCACATAATACCCAGAACCCTCTTTCTAGCTTCATTCTCTGCGATTCTCCATCCCGCATCATCACTTTGAAGGCTTTGCCATCAGAACAAACAAGTGGTGCGGCAGCTCCTCCGACAGCGAGCAGATAATGATCGACCATCACGTCCCCAGTAACCGCTCCCTCACACGACAGAACGGGCTGCAAAAAACAGTCTGAGGGGCGGCTGGATGTCCCGGCCCGACCACGGTACAGGTGAACTGGACTCCTGGCATCATAGACATGCTATGCCTCCCCACAGAACTTCTGTAATGAACAAAACGATACAGAACAGCAGCTCATCGGGGAGGCGGCGGCCCGAGCATCATAAACCGCTATAATGGCAGGAGTCCTGTTCACCTGTCCCGGGAAACTCAGCCGACACGCGGACAATTCTTCACGGCCAGATCTGTCATTTCAGCCGTAACGGCATGTTGCCGGCGTTTTTGCCACAAACCTCTGAAAAACTGCACATTTTGTTGCAATTTCCATAAAATAGTGAGACAATGTTGCTTTTTTTCCCTCATGGCTCTTGACAAAATATATAATTTAACAGCATGTCAACCCAGCCTTAACCTGCATGTACGATGCAAAGCCACATTCCCCTCACTAGGGCTAGTAAAGGGGACCCCCACCTTCCCAAGCACAGACACTCCGTCTCCACAACACAGAACTTACACGGCCTCAATGCCATCACATTTTTTGGTCTGTGTGAAGTCTACGCCAGGAAAAGACTCAGATGTGCAGGTAAGGCTTCGTTCACATCTGCGTCGGGGCTCTTTTCATGGGAGCCTTCAGTCAGGGAGGGGAACCCATGAACGGAACCCTGACTGACTGAAACAAACAAACCATAGGCCTCTGTTTGCATCACCATTGATTTCAGCAGTGACTGATCCGGTGCAAATGGTTTCAGTTTGTCACCGTTGTTTAAGGGTTCCGTCGCTTTGACGAAAGTAATACCGTAGCCGACTGCGCTATTCATTCCGTCACACCGACAGAATCCTTGCTCAATGGACACAAACGGAAACAGTTTGCACCGAATCCGTCACCGCTGAAATCAATGGTGATGCAGATAGAAACCTGGTGCTTCCGTTTGTTTCAGCCAGGGTTCCGTTCATGAATTCCCCCATTGGAAAGCTCAGACGGAACGCTTGAACGGAGCCCTGACGCCTTCGTCTGCGTTGGGGTCCCATTCTGACGTTCCGTCGGGGCTTTCCCTCAGAGCAGGACCCGGAACAGACACAAAGTGACGGTTTTCAATGGTGTCGGATCCTCTGCCCGTGGTTTCAGTTTGTCTCTCTTGTGCACCGGATGAGTCGTTTTGCCAGAAGCCATAGTGTAGTTGACTGCGCCATGGCTTCCGGAAAAACGAAGGGTCCGATGCATAAGAGAGACAAACGGAAATGACTGGCAGCGGATACGTCACCATTGAAATCAATGGTGATGGAGACTGAGACAGAACGTCAGAATGGGACCCCAACACAGATGTGAACAGAGCCTAAAACGTATCGGTAATGAACTTATGACCTATACATTAAACAGAAATTGTAGGCGCTCATTCAACACAAGCTATGAAAAGCCCATAACATATCCATTTACCCTGCGACACGGACCACACATCCCCCACTGCAGGGATGGAATAGAATAGAATGAGACCTGCATTATATACTGACACCAGCCCCACGGAGGCTCAGGCTAACGAAGCCCTATGGACACGTTTAGTGTGTGTGTCGGGAGCATGCGTAACGTTAAATGTAATGTGAACGGGGCCTAAGAAAGTTTACGTTTCCCTGAATCTTGATGCCCCACAAGGCGGTGAACAGCAGGGTCCGGGACCACCAGGGGAACCCCGCTTTTAGTCTTGCCCACAAGCTGGCAGTTATATTACATGGAGTATAAGGGGGGAACTGCCTACAGATCACGGATTTAGGGAAGTCTCGAATGACACGAACAGTCTGCTACATCCGCAACAAGTATCGCACTAGTGGCTGCTACTCCCAATGATACAGCGAACAGCAGGCTTTACCCTAGACCTGACCGAGCAGAGGAACCACCACAGACGCCGGAGCGCAGGCTACACACGCACTAGGCCCCTAACAGCAGCGCTCATACGGCCAGTCATATAGATCAGCGCCAAAATTATCCCGCCAACAGCCGCATAGACATTGGGCGATCACCACATAACGACATCAGCAGCGTCTGAGGCGGGATGCCACGGATAACCGACGGATTATACAGTACAACCGAGCGGCGCCACTCACCATCTTGGTACCGTCTCTCAGGGAGGAAGGGAAGAAAGACCGAGCCTTCCTCAGCCAATCATTTCGTAGGGTTCACCGGAAGTGGGCGCAGCTTCGATAGCCAAGCATGAAGGAAAACATTGGCTGAATCAACTGTCAATCATAGGGATAAGTCCCGCCCACTTAGAGAGGCTGCGCTATCAGCGTGAGTTTCCTGAGTAGACGATTGTAAGTTCTTCCATGAGAAACAACCAGAGGAGGCTTCAACGCGTCATGTGAATAGCTTAAGCCTCGTTCACACAGCGGTATTTTGCATTAGTATTAGTAAGCCAACACCAGAAATACAAAACTCTCCATTACAGTTCTCTTTGTAGGTCCCACTCCCAGTGCAGTTAGAGCAGGGAATGCTACAAATCTCACTGGGAAAGTCAGCCATAATATCGGATCCCATTCCCATCTAGTCAGCCATGTGACCCTCCCGATTGACTGCCATCGTTGTGCCCCACATCCATTCATGACGTGTTGATGCCTTCCCCGGACTGTCATTACCTACATACAGAATACGTAATAATCCATCAGTGATGTAAAAGTGCAGTCTAGATACTGGCCTGACGATGGCGCTGTTTCCATCTGCAAGTCTCAGTCTCTCCTCCCGCATAACCTGAATTCTATAGTGAGGTGGAAGGTCTACCGGAAGTGACGCATGCAGCATGGAGAGCTGCCTGCATGTTCTACGTTTAGGCAGTTCACGTGAGGCGGATAACACGCAGTGACAAGATGAAGGAGCAGTTCAGAGAAACCGATGTGGCCAAAAAGATGTGAGTGATCGCGTGTTCTGCCGGGGCGCGCAGGCGCACCAGTATAATTCCGCTTTCATATCGGTCCGGGAATGACAGCTGGTGGGGGGACCCTGTTCTCTTCGTAATGGACTGAGGGCATCATAAAAATGTAGAGCACTATTGCCTGGGAGCTGTAGTTCTCTAGCTGCTGTGACACTACAACCCCTAGCATGCAGTTATTCCTGTTAGCTATGAGGGCACGTTGGGAGTAGTAGTCGTTACAGATCAATGCTGTAACGTCCCATGTGGAATATGTCCGGTCTGAGCCGTCATTCGCTGCTGCCAGTTCTAAATTGTACTTCGTATATAGGGGAAAAAAACGCATCTAATAAATGGTCACTGCAGTTTAGTTCCATATTTTGAATTCCTGTTGGTGATTGTATTTGGGTATAACTCCCATTTGCTGGTTCCTGCCCGCCGCCTTCTCCATACACTTCAATGGTGAGGTGGCCGTGCTTGGCGCTCTCCATTGAAGTGTATGGGAGTTGGGTGAAGAGCCCTGTGCCGCTTGCTCAGCTTTTTTTTCTCGTAACTCTCATAGACTTTAATGGAGGGCGGCACACGGAAGCACGGCCACCTCTCCGTTGAAGTGAATAGAGATTGTAGCAGCTGGGAATTGGTGAAGAAGGGTCACTAGACCCTGAATCTCCTGATAGGTGAGAGTTACAGAGGTGGGACCTGCGCCCATAAGGCATAGGTCGTATCCTGTCAATTCCATAAGTGCTTAAAGGGGTTGTCCACTACTGAACTACTGATGACTTATCCACCAGATAGGATATGGTATATCATTGGTGCGGGTCCGACACTCCGACCCCGCACCGTTCAGCCCCTTCGGCTATGTCCGGGCATCGGAAGTTATGGCCCATTATGCCATGTATGGAGCCGGAAGAAATTGGCTCCGTACGTCGCATAGTGGCCGTGCTGGTGAACTGCAGCTCTGCTTCTATTCACTTGTATAATCGCACAGCTGCAGTACGGCAGATCCGCTGCTATTCAGTGGTCAGAGCCAACTACTGCCGGCATGTACAGCTGGTGCTCGGAGGCAGCCGAGCGGCTTAACGGCGCGGGGTCCGGATGTCGGACCCCCACAGATCATGTTCTGATGTCCGGCGGATAAGTCATCAGTTGTCCAGTAGTTGAAATCCCCTTTAAGGCCTTGTTCACACACTTTTTTGACTGCAAAAAAAGCCTGTGTTTGCCTCCCATTGTTTTCAATGGGAGGTGGAGGCGTTTTTTCCCCGCGAGCAGGAAAAACCGCTTGCGGGAAAAAGAAGCGACATGCCCTATCTTGAGGCGTTTTCTGCCTCAAAAACCCCATAGAAATCAATAGGTAACGGAAAAAACGCCGCAAACAGCTGACACGTTTTTTGATGCCTTTTTCTACGCTTTTTATGTCAAAAACAGCTCGTGTTATTTCCTTTTGTCTTTTGAAGAAATGGGTAAAAAAAACGCGTCAAACTGCATTAAAAAAATGCAACAAAAAACACCTGTGGTGCAAAACCTCTTCAAAAAAACCGGAGCTGATTTTTCCGGCCAGAATTTTCTGCCTGCAAAAAAAACCCTGTGTGAACAGGAACTAAGATGGGAAATAAAACATGGACCCTTGTTCTTGGGTGTGCACTCATTTTGGTTTTGTGCTGGTGAGATTATATTCAGTGATATATGTTGGTTTTATTACACAAATGTTGATCTGTTCCTTTCTCCCACACGTCTCTAGAAGCCACATCTGCTTTGGGGTGAAGTCTGCAGAGCAGATGAGGCAGCAGGCGCACATCCAGGTGGTGAGCAAGAGTCTGTACAGCCAAGACAACAGCCGGACCCCTCTTCCTTTTGGGGTTCTGGATCATCGCATGGTATATAAATGCAACCTACTTTTCTTATTTTTGCTCTTTTTTTGTTGAAGTGTTTATATTTGACTTAGGCTATGTACACCTGTGACAGTTTTTTGTTTGCTTTTTTTTTCTTATTTTTCTTTACATAAAATTGTGCATCAGTCTGATTGGTGCAACTTCCTAAATACATTTTATTAAAAAATATTTTGACTTTTTGAGATACAGCTGCTGTCTAAAAACAGAATAGTCACAGGCCTCCAGTGCGAGTTTATTGAATGAATTTGCCTAATCGCCCAGCCCGAAGGCCTAGTATTGGACTTGCACATGCGATTGTTGGATTGCTTGCACAATACACGGCAATACTTGTATATTGTGGTGTGTATTGTGCTTTTTACTTTCTCCAATTAAGCCGCATCTCTTGGCAAGCCTTAATAGAAGGACCAAGATGGCAGACCTGGGGGGCCTTTATTAGGGCACTGCCTGCCGTGACGAACCATTGGCACGATGGCGTGACAGAGGGGCATACTCTGACTAACCGCTTAGATGCCGCTATTGACCAAAGCATCTAAATAAACGGCCGCAAAGAGTTGTCTCCAATCTGGGCCGTTATTAGGGGGTTTCAGCTGCAATATTCCCCCCGCGCCCCCTTGACTATGATGTATAAACGTATAACAATTAGTCTTTTTTTTTTTTTTTTTTTTTGCATCAAAATTTAATTTAGTTCTCACCAGAGTTTCAATGTTTCCCATAAGAATCCTCTCCTGTAATCGTGATGTCACTTCTGTGTCTCATATTTTTTTGAGTAATAAAATATCAGTCGGAATGTGCCTTGGCCATTGCATGTCTACAATGCAGGACTTCACTGGGCGACCACCACAAGTGACCGTAGTCCTGTGTGTTCTTCTGTTGTCACTGAAATTCCTCCAGGCTAAAGTTTGCAGCAACGTGTTTGTCACATCAGTCAGCAGCCTCTCCGGCACTTTAGGCTGGGTTCACACGAGCATGTTACGTCTGCAAGTCCCGGACCGAACACACTGCAGGGAGCCGGGCTCCTAGCATCATAGTTATGTACGATGCTAGGAGTCCCTGCCTCGCTGCAGGACAACTGTCCCGTACTGTAATCATGTTTTCAGTACGGGACAGTAGTTCCAAGGAGAGGCAGGGACTCCTAGTGTCGTACATAACTATGATGCTAGGAGCCCGGCTCCCGGCACTGTGTTCGGTCCGGGACTTGCGGCCGAAATACGTTCCGTACATTACGTACGTAACATGGTCATGTGAATCCAGCCTCGTACTGTATGTGGCTTTCCAGTATTTGGAATGACCTATATAATTATATCTTATAATATATGCGCTTGCGGTCAATGTGAAGTTAGAAGTTACTTGGGGGGTGGGGGGCAGGGGGGTACAATGTTATAATGGGGGCTGGGTTATGGTGCGGTGGGAATTATTTCATGTGTCCGCTTGTTTCTCTAATGGTTTTGTGCGCAATTTTAGGGCACTAGTGAGAAGGATCGTCCCTGTCTGACATGCGGGAAGAACTTGGCTGACTGTTTGGGTCATTATGGCTACCTGGATCTTGAACTACCTTGCTTTCATGTAGGGTACTTCAAGGCAGTCATCGGAATATTACAGGTACGTTGCATTACTATATTTATTCATTCATTTCTGTTGCTTATATAGCGCCAAAGGGGCTAAGAATCTAAATTCCCTCTCTGTATGTTTTTGGAGTGTGGGAGGAATCCCGAGAAATCGAAATAAACACCTACAATCTGCAGGCGGATGTTGCGCTTGGTCGGATTCAAGTCCAGGGCAGCCGTCCTACTATTTGAAACGAATAATACTTATTTGACTTTAATCCTGTTTATTAGCAAGGCTTTAGGTATTTGTTTTTGAGTTCTACTCCGTGTTCAATTATAATAATATATTTTTGTTTGATTGTGAGGGAACCTGTCAGGGAGCCACTAATCTACCAGCACGTTGTTACGCAGCTGGAGTTTAGTGTTCCAAATCTGCTCATGTCGAAACCGGACGTTTAGGCGATAGTTAGTAAAATAGCTTACAAGTTACTGACGCTTAGGGGTGTCATTGTATGTAATCGCATCGCTATGCGCACGCTCCCGGTTTCGTTCTTGGACTGATCTCCGTAATTTTGTAAGTTATTTTTACTCGCTATTGCCTCAATGGTGGTTGGTGGTGTCTTACTGGTTCCAAACCTAGTGACAGGTTTCTTTTAACACCTACCCACACGAGGACGCAACTGTACGTCCTGGCGAAGGGTTACTAAGACACTCCCGGTGAGCACTCTCCTAACAGCTGACACTCCCCTGTTGCCGGCCAGCTGTGAAACGCCGGAGATTTTTGCAATTAACCCCTTAAATGCGTCGATCGATAGCAATCACAGCATTTAAGGGGTTTGTAGCAGATTGGCACCCCACACAACGTGATCTTGGGGGGGTGCCGATGGTTGGCATGGCAACCAGAGGCCTGACAATGGCCTCCGGATCTGTCATGTACGGAAGCCGACGACGATCCGCCTCCGCCAGGTCCTGATAGGCTTCCTGTCAGTGTCACAGTAGTGTAGTGTATTATAGCTGAGATCAGTGTTGCCGGTTTTAAATGGAATGTGTCGTGAATTAATTATTTTTTTTAAGTAAGTTCTTTTTATTATATGTTTTAGTTTTTTTTTTACAGTGGTTTTTTTTTCTTCCAAATGGTGGGAAGTATTAAGAATTAAATAACAATTTGTCATGTTTTGCTATGTTGGCCACCAGAGGGAGCACTTCCTAGAATTACAGCAAGGTGAATAAGGTAAAGCAACCTGACTCACAGCTGCTGTAAATGTGGGAGGGAATTTCACTCATTGCTAAGCGTCGTCCGGCTCCCATTTTGGAAGAGCGTTTACAATGCAGCTGGTAGAAGCTACAGGACCAACCAAAAGGCTAAGAATGATGAAAGTGAAGTTTTATGTTCCAAGAACCGCATAAAAAACCGCTTGATTACGCTTTTCATTTACATAATTGGTGTGCTGTTCGTACATACAACGTGTTTTTTTACACAGGCGTTTTTAAAAAAACACGTTGTGTAAATAAAGTGTTGAGTCAATTCCTTTGCACGTAAAACATGCCAAATTTTCCCATAGTCAAAGGGAGTCCTAATTATGCGCCAAAAAAACATGCGGGAAAAAAAGCGTCAAACGCTGGATTAAGCTTCCAGTTTACATCAATGGGAAAGCGAGCCAAAACGTGTCGCACAGTTGCATGTTTGGGTGGGCTCGCGCGCACACAGCTCTACTGCGCACACGCACACACACACACACCTATATATATCCAAAGAATAAATCCTGCAGCACTTTTCTGTTGCACTTGCCATGTTGGCATAAATAAATCCATTTTTTCTTGACTACTGCACTGCTGCAGGATTTATTCTTTGGATCGAAACCACTTGCTGGCACCCATTTACAAAAGGACTTCTTGCCTGAATTTGAGTGCGTGCGTGTATATATTTTTTTAAATTTTATATACACACACAGTTACAGCATGTGTGGGAGGGGGACTGACACACACACACACACACACACACACACACACCTTACGCGCAGTGCGGCCGGTCTTCAAAATAAGCCCCCACACCACTCTATTGACAGAAAAATAAAAAAGTTATGGCTCTTGGAAGGCGGGCAGTGAAAAACGAAAATACAAAAAATGGCTCTGGAAAAGGTTAATTAATTTCTAATGAAAAAAATACCTG
Organism: Rhinoderma darwinii; assembly: GCF_050947455.1. Taxonomy (NCBI): domain Eukaryota; kingdom Metazoa; phylum Chordata; class Amphibia; order Anura; family Rhinodermatidae; genus Rhinoderma; species Rhinoderma darwinii. The sequence goes on along the minus strand of NC_134697.1, from coordinate 79,105,550 downwards.
CGGAGTCAAAATGCTCACTATACCGCTTAAAATGCCTTAAGGGGTGTAGTTTCCAAAATAGGGGTCACTGCTTGGGGGCTTGTTTTACTCTGAGCTCAGAGCCCTGCAATTTTGGGCCAATGCTGTGAAATCCACCAAAATAGACCACAAATGTGCATGGTGCTTTTCATTTCTGTGCCCGGTCATATGTCCAGGTAAATGATAAATGCCTTGAGGGGTGTAATTTCCAAAATGGGGTCACTTCTTGGGGGCTTCCACTGTACTCTGGTACCTCATGGGTTATGCAAATGCGACATGTCGCCCAAAAACCAATCCAGCAAAATCTGCATGCCAAATAGTGCTCCTACCTTTCTGAGCCCTGCCGTGTGTCCAAACAGCAGTTGGCCCAGATGTGGGGTATTGCTGTAATCGGAAGAAATTGCTTTACAAGTATTGGGGGGCTTTTTCTCCATTATTCCTTGCGAAAATGAGAAAGTTAAACATTTTAGTGGAAGAAATGTTGATATTCATTTTCACGGCCTAATTCTAATAAATTCTGTCAAAAATCTGTGGGATATAAATGCCCACTATACCGTCTATATACTCCTTAAAGGGTTTAGTTTGCCAAATGGGGTCTTTTTAGGGGTGTTTCCACTGTTTTGGCATCACAAGACCTCTTCAAACCTGACATGGTGCCTAAAGTATATTGCAGTGAAAAGAAGGTCCCAAAATCCACTAGGTGCTCCTTTGTTTCTGAGGCCGGGGCTTCAGTCCATTATCACACTAGGGCCACATGTGGGATATTTCTAAAAACTGCAGAATCTGGGCAATAAATATTGAGTTTAGTTTCTCTAGTAAAACCTTCTGTGTTACAGATTTTTTTTTATTAAAATGTTTTTTTTTAAATAAAATTATGTGATTTGTAAATTTCACCACCACTTTGCTTTAATTCCTGTGAAACACCTAATGGGTTAAGAAACTTTTTAAATGCTGTTTTTGAATACTTTGATGGGTGCAGTTTTTAATATATAGGACCCTCAAAGCCACTTCAGAACTGAACTGGTCCCTAAAAAAATAGGTTTTGTACATTTTCTTGAATATGAGAAATTGCTGCTAAAGTTCTAAGCCTTGTAACGTCCTTGAAAAATAAAAGGATGTTCAAAAAACTATGCAATCATAAAGTAGACATGTGGGAAATGTTAGCTAGTAACTATTTTGTGTGGTATTACTTACTATCTGTCTTACAAGCAGATACATTTAAATTGGCAAAAATGAGCATTTTTATTTTTTTTAATTTTCACCAAATTTTGCTGTTTTTCACAAATAATGAATTTATCGACTAAATTTTTCCACGAACATAAAGTACAATGTGTCACGAGAAAACAATCTCAGAATCACATGAATAGATAAAAGTTATTTCCACATAAAGTAACACATGTCGAATTTGAAAAAAATTGCTGTGTCCACAAGGCCAAAACGGTCTGTTTCCTGAAGGGGTTAAATTACGGTCTTGGCTTTTATTTAGTGTTCCAGTGAGCCATTTTTAGGAAAGTTTAGTTGGGCTTGGAGTTTAAAGCAGAGGTGCTTAACCTTTTTACCGTTGGGAAGGAGACGACACCAGGTGTATTTCTTAATTAAAAAAAAAAAAACTTGGTGTGGCAGTGTGCAAGGCACGCTGTAATGTGATCAAGATTTGTTGACTGCTTTGTCCTCACCCGTGCTGATCTTTGAACAGGCCTGGATAAGTTTGCCACTACTACCGTTATGACTTCTTAGACCAGGGTTTTTCAAAAAATTGGGTTTCAATGGAGTTTGTTTTTCTCAAAAATGCTTTTATTGGGTGGAGCTTGTAGACTTGTTTCAAGAGGGTGTTGATCAAGCAAGCTATCCATTGATATCACGTGACCCACCAAAGATCTGTCAGAGGTAGAATAAACTGTAAGGCCTCATGCAACGACCGTAGCCATGTGCACGGCCGTGATTTTCGGGTCGGCCGGCAGTGGACTGTCAGCCGCGAGCCGCCCGCAGATCACGGGCCATGCACGTGGCCGCAGCCATTATTTTCAATGAGCCTGGAACGGCTGTAATAAGACATGTCCGTTCTTTCTGCGGTCCAGGGCCATGCACGGACCATGAAAACCACGGTCGTGTGCATGGCCCCATAAGAATGAATGGGGCTGCAATTCTCCTGTGGATTTTCGGGGGAGTTGCGGCCGCAAAAGCACGTTCGTGTTCATGGGGCCTTAAGGAAGTTTTTATAAGATTATAAAAAATGGGAAAGAATCGTGACGTTTCTTGGAAAATAACCATGTCCTGTGCCTAGTGTCACTTCTCCGCCCCATTCAAGTCCACACACAGCCCGTAGACAAGAATGATAAAGTTTCTGGGAAAGGGACCTTTTGTTCTAATCTCGTACAACCCCATTAAGTGATGAGTACTGAGTGACGATGAACTCCTAGGAGTCACCGATGGCTGATGGGTGCACTTGAAGGTAAATGTTTTGACTGGCTCTTTCAGATGATCTGCAAGACCTGCTCCCATATCATGCTGAGCACAGAAGAGAGGAAGCAATTCTTGGATTTCTTAAAGAGGCCGAGCCTTGCCTACCTGCAGAAGAGAGGCCTAAAAAAGAAAATCTCGGAGAAGTGTCGCAAAAAGACGGTTTGCTTCTACTGTGGGGCGTTTAATGGTTAGATTTTTATTCTTTTCATACCCACTATACAAGTCAAATGTTGGTGCCAAAACTTCTTGAAAGGTACATTAACGACTTGTCTACATGTAAAGGACTTGCTGCAGAAAATTTCTGCAGCAATTCCGCAGAAAGTAGCAGAAATTCGGCTGCGGAAAAAAATTGCGTTTTTCACCGCAGAAAATGGTGCGGATTTTGCTGTGTCTTTTGTCAGTTCTGGGAGATGGAGACATCGCCCGAAAAACGCAGCAGTTCAGTCCACTTTCCGCTACAGGAATTGAGATGCTGCCGTAAGGGTATGTTCACACACACTATTTACAGACGTAATTCTGGCGTTTTTGCCCCGAATTACGTCCGAAAATAGCGCCTCAATAGCGTTGACAATCATCTGCCCATTGAAAGCAATGGGCAGACGTTTGCCTGTTCACACGAGGCGTATATTTACGCGCCGCTGTCAAATGACGGCGCGTAAATAGACGCCCGCGTCAAAGAAGTGACCTGTCACTTCTTTGGGCGTAGTTGGAGCCGTTATTCATTGACTCCAATGAAAAGCAGCGCCAATTACGTCCGTAATGGACGCGGCGTTCAAGCGCCTGCACATGCCGTTACGGCTGAAATTACGGGGATGTTTTCAGGCGGAAACGGCCCCGTAATTTCAGCCGTTACAGACGCTGTCGTGTGAACATACCCTAAGAAAAATATGTAACGCAGGGTGAATTTCTGTTCGGAATTTTTCCGCAGCGTGTGGATGAGATGTGTTACATTTCACCCACTTTGCTGCTGCTGTATGCTGCTGCGTATTTTCCGTCTGCAATTCCGGACGTGTGGACAAGTCCTAAAAGTTTTCTTGTATATTGTAAAGGGGTTGAGAGTCAAACCGACTTCTTCATCAGGCACACGGGATTATATGTTCTATGTCACGGGCCGAATAAACAAATTGCTTATGTCACAACTGGTACGTGTTGTATCTGACAAAAGAAAAATTAGGATCCTCATCTGGTTACCAGAACACTCTACAATAATAGAAAATATATTGTGTAGTTAAAGGGAACCCGGTCACCAGCATTTCACCTATTGAACTTATCCCTCAAAAGTTCATTGTCGTCGTCCCCTCTCCTAAACTCCTCCTCCGACTGTAAATAACGGTCTGCAAACATTTTGCGCCTTTTATCGTAAAAATCCCGTGTCCCTTTGTGCGCAAACACCAGAAGAGGACATCAATGCACAAGCGCAGGAATTTGTGAGCTGTCAATCGAAAGTAAGGCGGCGGGTAAACTTGGAAAGACTTTAGGAATGAAGATCTGACTCTCTTCTGCTCATTAGCATACGGTGTGAGAACACTAAAAAACTGAATACTAAAGCTACAGAGCTGACTAAGAAGACAATTATAGGTTATATAGAAATGATTTGTCACCCACTACCACCAGGTATTGCTGGTTTAATAGGTGAAATGCTGGTGACAGGTTCCCTTTAACAGCGTGTTAGGGCGGCACTGTGAACACAGTTGGAGCTTTACTCCCAGGTCGGCTGCTCCGCTTCCAAAGGATTGACTCCAATACCATTCAATATCTAAACAAAAGATGAAGCTCCTTCGGAGTGCCCCTTCATCTTCTTTTGTTTGGATATTGGATAGTTATCTACGAAGTCAGATCATTTAAGATGGATTTAACCCCAGGTTGTTGTACAAACCATTTTTTTTCTTTTGTGTTTCTTTTATATTTGCAGGCCCGGTAAAGAAGTGTGGTTTGCTCAAAATCATTCATGAAAAGTACAAGACTACTAAAAAAGTGGTCGATCCCCTGGTGTCTCAGTTCTTACAGTCCTTTGAGAATGCCATAGAGCACAACAAGGAGGTGGAGGCGCTCCTAGGACGAGCACAGGTGACTTCATTTTTTTAATATGAAAAATAATAATGTGCATTTGTTCGCCATATTCTAGAATACTGTTTCACGATTGTTGTTCTGTGTTCCTCTTCGGTCAACTTAGCCTCTGCAAGTCCCCAGTTACTTTTTTAGTTTTCATTTTAACCTATATAAAACCTAAAGGGGTCCCCACCAAAGGCATTTATGGTATATCCCCCAGGATATGCCATAAATGTCTGATAGGTGGAGTCCCCCTTCTGGGATCCCCATCTTTTGGATGAACAATAGATGTGTTGGACCGGAGTACTACTGAAGCCCTTGTCATTCAATGTTGTAATGTCACATGTACATACTTTTATATCTAATTCCCTGCAGGAAAATCTAAACCCACTCGTTGTATTGAATATTCTAAAACGGATCCCAGCTGAAGACATTCCTCTTTTACTTATGAATCCAGAAGCTGGTAAGCCTTGCGACCTTATCATCACTAGACTGCTCGTTCCTCCGCTGTGCATCCGCCCTTCAGTAGTGAGTGACCTGAAATCCGGCACCAATGAAGATGACCTCACTATGAAGTTGACAGAAATAATATTCTTAAATGACGTCATCAAGAAGGTACGGTGGCTTTATTCTTCATTTTTTTTATTCTTATATGATCAGAATTTCTTCCATTGACATGGGGATCAATTTTGGAGTACATTGAAGTTTAAATTCACTTTGATATTAAAACTAGACTTTAATTCCTGTTGCACACGACCAAGTGGCAGTTTTCACGGACCCATTCACTTTAGCGGGTGAGTTGGGTCCATGAAAACGGACCCGACTCTCCGATCCGTGGAGAGAGAGAACATGTCCTATCATTCCACGGATCACAGGCGAGACTCAGGCGGCACACACGGTCATGTGCATTAGGCGTAACTTAAAAGTAGATTTTTAGGACTGCGTATTTTTTCATATTCTATTTTGATTTTCAGCATAGAATCTCAGGAGCCAAAACCCAGATGATCATCGAGGACTGGGATTTCCTTCAGTTGCAATGTGCACTTTACATAAATAGTGAACTGTCTGGGATTCCTTTAAACATGGCCCCCAAAAAATGGACGCGTGGCTTTGTACAAAGGCTAAAGGGAAAGCAAGGTACAGTCTGTCTAAATGTAACCTTACATAGTGAATGTTACCACGTGTTAAGTGTGTCACGTCCTACGATGGTAGAGCTTAATCTGTTATCGTGGCCCAAAATATTAGTGTAGCCAACAAAGTACAGAAACAATATTTACAAGAATCGAAACTGTTTTCCTGTGGAAAATGATTCTGACCATTGTAGGTATCCTGCAATGTGTTCCACAATAATGACCAGCATCCCTATAGTGAATACATTATAACGCTGTTCAGCTTCCGGTAAAATAGCTCAATATATGGCCAGCTTAAATGGGTTATCCCATGTGGATAACAGATTTCTATCTATTTGGCTCTAAGGTTCGCATGTCCTAAGTGGAGAGCTGCTGCTAAAAGAGACCCCTGCGCTGGTGCACTTAACACGACTGTTTGCTACTCGGTTGATATTTATTTCAATAGTGGCCGTAAAATACGATGTTCCCCTATTATTATTGCCATAGTATAGTCCACTGAGCGTCCCTTAGTGATCACCGCTGATTACAGCGAGTTATAGAAGCCCAGACCCACGATGGAACACCCCAAGTATGTCCGTAAGATTCTTGGGCTTTGACAAAGTAGTGAGACCAATATTTATCTACATAAGATAATAAAATAATTTTCATGTTGAAATCTATCTGAATGTTATGCTGGCCGTCGACTGATATTCGTTTTTTTTTCTCCCTCTGTATGCCACAAGTTGGTTATTATGACATTTTTTACAATTTTGTCTAATATTTGGGGTTTACAGTATGACCAGCCAATTGCTTGCTGATCAGACGTTATAATAGAGCACTTTAACGGTTTCCGGAGACAAAAATATAGATGATATTTCTCGATCATTGAAGGACACCAGCATGGGTATAGGCCCTTGCAGCTAGGAGGCAGACACTAGGTAGGAAAAGTCTTGGCTCCACCCGGGCATGCCATACCCTTCCCACAGACACGGCCTAAATCTGTTTTGATTCTTGGATCTGCTGCTGTTTTTATTTAACTTTATTTCTTTATTTTACCTCCTTGACTACAGGTGGGTTGTCAGCCTGATCTCCAGCCTAGTCAACCCCCTGCAGGTGCGGCCAGCCTACCCCATTCTGCCCACAGTTTCTGCAATCGGGAACCCCTAGGATCTACCTCCCCCTGAATGAGCGAAGTCTTTTTCTCAGGCCTTAGGGGACATTTCCAGATTCTCCCAAACCATAGTTTAGTCTTTGCAACCTCTTCTTTTCCAAATAGCGTCTGAAATAAATTCCCCTCCGTCCTCTCCCATGGATAAGATGCCATTTGCCGCTCATGCTAGGTCACATAAGAGGATCAGAAGTGCCAGGGAGAAGTCCCACTCCTCTTCAGGGTATTTTTAAGGGTCCCATATTAGGGTCAATAATGGAAAAGTTGCTTTCACACCAGAACAGTCGATTTCCTCTGGTGGTAGATAAATGGAGTAACCCACGCTGGAAGGATTGTTCTTATTTGCAGTAATAGAATTCCTGGGTTGGCAGCAGGTCTTGACAATCCGGTCTGTTGGGAACTTGTCTTGGTATATAGAGAAATACAAAAATGGGGGGAAAGACCCGCGCCTGCTAGTGCAGTACTTTATGCAATTAGCCAGATAAAGAGTCAGTACTTACACAATCCCATATGTGAAAAACCGCTCATCTGGTTCTTCTGGACCTCCCTGGTTCACCTTCTCCTCTGGGTGTGGTGGAGATTACCAGAAAAATGCCAAGTTTCCCCATAGTAAATAAAAAAGTTTTTTTAATTTTTTATAGGTGTTTAAAACCAAACCAAGAAGTCATTTGGACCTGTGAATTATTACCCAATTTTCCGACCAGGCCAATCAAGTACGAAATATCCTCCGTAAGAACTGGCCTATTTTACTCAGTGATCCAATATTAAGGGACTCCCTAGAAATGAACCCAAGGGTCCGCTATAAAAAAAACGATGTCACTCAAATATACCCTTGCCCTATTACAATTATCATTGGAAAGAGGTATCTGTCCTACGTAGGGGTTCACCTCCCCTCCTCATACCCTTCTGTATACAAGGCCAACTTCCCTCCTCTTTTTGCGGAACTACGTAGACTAATGGCCAGGTGGGGCTCTCTCATGTCCGTCTTTGGGCGCATCACCGCAGTCAAAATGACTCTGCTTCCTAAACTATTATATTTCTTCGAAACACTGGCAGTGCCAGTACCCATGGGGGATCTGAGGTCATCGCAGTCTTCCATCCTCAGATTCATATGGCACTCCGGCAGGCACAGAATCCTTAAATCTGTTTTACTGTCTAGTGAGTCTGCTGGGGGGGGGTTATCTGTCCCTGACGCTGTGAGGTATTACTGGGCATCTCGTTTCCGTCACATCCCCTTTTGGGTGTCCCTTCGGGCGTTCAACAAGTGGACCGAAATAGAGAAATTATGGATGGCTCCTATTCATCCGAACTCCATGCTATGGGGTGACCCCCTGGCTATGCCCTCATCTACTCTTTTGGATCCCATGCGCTTTCAGAGAGAAATTCGGGAGGTGTTCAAGAGACGCTTTCATTTGGCTTCGGAATGTCCGCCATTTGACTTCCGTGTTATATACCCCTACTATACCAGGGGGCGCCACCTCACAAATGGTCCGACTTTGGCAGATATCTTCCACTTGGCCTATATGGTTAATCCCCTTATGCTAGATCTTCACCCATTTTCTTCCAACAGCACCATAATGTTCCCTCTATTGCATTTTTCCACTATCTGCAAATTAGACTCTACATGCAACAAACCTTCGGATCCACTAAGCCTACCAGCTTTGAAAAATGATGTCGACGTACAAAGAAAATCAATATAAAATCCTTATGTTCTGGTATCGCACCCCTGCCCTCTTACATAGCTTCAATCTGGGCATCTCCTCTGATTGCTGGCGATGCCAGGGCCAGAGGAGTGACCGGTTTCATATTTTTTGGGACTGCCCCCGTGTGCAGCAGTTCTGGTAGGATGTTAGCAATCTGACTACTGTGGTATTGCAACAGCATATTCCCCAGGACCCTCTACATCACTTACTAAATGTCACTCCTCGGTCACTAGGGAAGGAATCCGCTCGACTATTCCATCACTTTCTCACAGCGGCTAAAACCCTGATTGCATGGAAATGGAGACAAACTACACCCCCCCCCCCCCCCAACACTGACTTGGATTAGGGAAATCCACGCTATGGAACATATGACTGCTCCACTTTGTAACTCTTTGGACAGATTTAAATTAATTTGGGACACGTACTGGTTGCCATTATCCTTGGGTTAAACCCTCGACCGCAAATTTACAGTGCTTAATCCATAATGCAAATCTGCCATGTCTGAACGTGGCCGAAGGTGAAACCTCGTCTCCATAAAAATAAATTTATTGAAAATGATGTGTAGTTAAAAATGAAGAAAAAAAATATATTCTTTCAAATCTAAGTGGTAGTGCACACGGCGGGTTCTGCCGCAAAATACACCCAGAACTATTCCTGCCGACGGAAGGAAGATTCCTCCCTCCCATTGACCTCAATGGGAGGTTCTGCCGGAAACCGCCCGAAAATCGAGAAGGATGCCTTTTTCCCCGCTAGCTGAAATAATCTTCTAGCGGGAAAATAAAGCATCCCACTCTCATTGAAATGAATTGGAGGCATCCCTAAATTCCACTTTGTGAATATACCCAAATAGTTTTTATTTAAGATTTTTTTTTTAAGCATACACTACATAAAACACCCAAATGCCCCCCCCCCCCCCACGCAACTTTACAATTCTATAGGCGGAGCGCCTTCCTGTACAGGTGTGTATACGTTGCCACTTTCCCTTCTTAAAGATCAACCCCTCGAGTCCCCATACTGTGGATCTGAGGACGTAGTCCCCCATCCTCTACCAAAACCAAGGTCGGTAGTCCAGGGGTGACCAACCACAGAGCCCATTGTCCCTCAATTTTTTTTTACATGCTCCCTGTTTAAAATGTAGCTAAACATGTGCCAAACTTCTGACAATGTCAGAAGTTTGGATTGGTGGGGGTCCGAGCACTGAGACCCCCACCAATCGCTAGAACGAAGAAGCGGAAGGTCTCGTGTGAGCGCTGAGCCTCTGCGTGTCTGTTCAGCTTTTTCCGGAAATAAATGTATCGGTGTACGGACTCAATAGAAAGTCAATGAACCCGTACTCCGATACATCGGCTTTCCGGAAAAAGCTGAACAGACACACAGCGGCTGAGCGCTCACACGAGGCCTTCAGCTGCTTCGTTCTAGAGATTGGTGGGGGTCTCCGTGCTCGGACTCCCACCAATCCAATCTTCTGACATGTATATACCCTTTTTCATACAAATAACTCCATTAAAGAAATCTAGCTTTTAATATTGTTTTTCCACTTTTTTTGTTTTCTTTTACAGGTCGATTCAGAGGAAATCTTTCTGGCAAGAGAGTGGATTTCTCTGGTCGTACGGTTATATCTCCTGACCCAAATCTCCGTATAGATGAAGTTGCTGTTCCCGTGCATGTGGCCAGAATACTTACTTTTCCTGAAAAGGTAAAGTTGCAGTGTACTAAAAATTTAAATAACTGTTAAAAATGACTAGTTCAAAAGTATTCCTCGTCCTCTCTTCTGGAAGGGTTTGGAGAATGCATGCCGGGGTGTTTGTACATTTAATAGGGATGTAGGGCAATTTGGGGTGGCACTACGTTACAATTCTTTGTAAAAGTGTTATTGAGGTCGGCTCTGTGCAAATAATCATCCTTCATACCAAATGTTTGGCCTTTCTCTCCTGTCTCTTGCAAGCACAAAATTACCCAGAATGTCATTGTATGCTGTAGAATGGAACACGAGGAATGAATGCTAAAAGTAAAACGGTCTTGGAGAAATCCTGCAGAGAACATTTCCATTTTCTGCTTGCAGACTGAGGGGGTGTGGCTTAGAATGCTGAGTCTTCTGGTTTTGCGATTGGTCTCTGAGCCCTCACGATAAGCTAACCCTTCCTGTTTTATAAGGATCGCTTTTAAACCTGTGCTGTGTACACTTGGGGCAGGATCAGCAGTGTTCAATAGAGAGGTTACAGTGAACGCTGACTTCTATCATACCTTCTAACTCTTAAACAATGGAAAATGTGACGTTCGTGTTTTCTATTTAAGCCACACCTTTAACCCCGCCTTCAAAGGATACAAGATTTAGGGAAAACTATAACTTCCAGCATTCCCTGAAGGTCTGCAGCTGTCAAGGCATGGCAGGAGTTGTGGTTTCTGCAAAAATGTTGAGAGGGTCACAGGTCCCTAAGGTGGGCTGCAAACTAGTATGAATTCTATGCGGTGAGCGTTTGCTCTGACTTGGGGCTTAACCCCTTAGTGACCAGCCTATTTTAGGCCCTAATGACCAAGCTATTTTTTTTGTTTTTCTATAGTCTCATTCAAAGAGCTATAACTATTTTTTATTCTTCCGTCGACATAGCTGTAGTATGATTTTCTTTTATTTTTTTTTGCGAGATTAGTTGTACTTTTTAATGGCACCATTTCGGGGTAGATATCATTTTTCGATTAACTTTTCTATTAACTTTTTTTGGGGGGAATGGAAAAAAACCCTGAAATTCCGCCATTGTTTATGATGCATCCGCAGGATATGCTATACATGTTTTGGTAGGAATATAGCAACCTAAATTCTTCCCAATGAACCTTCCTGTAGATTTGAGAGGGGGTGGGGGGGGTTCATACAGCCATATTGATGTAGGCTCATATTGATCACTACTCATCTGGACGGCAGATCTGACCTGCTCTACAAGACCTGGTCCTGCTGGGTTAGTATCCTGTACAGGTCCTCAATGCCAGCAGACTGACCGCAAATCGACTCTCTCATCCCTTCTCCAGCCTCCCCCACCAGTTGGCTCAAGGCTGGCTACTTGCATTAGTTCCCCTGGCTTTTCCACGTCTCCCCCACTCCCCTCATCTTGTTTACCACATACAGGTCATGTGGAGAATAGACCATGGATAATCGTAGAGCGGCCAGCAAAGGGGTTTCTCTGCTGCTCTATTGTTCACACTGCCCCTTGTTGTTTTCATTGCTGCTCGTGCAGAGGATAAATAAAGTGTATCCTCTGTGATCACAATCGCTTTGATTCTTAGGATATGGAGAGGAGTTTATAGATCCGGTCATCACATCAGGCTGCAGCTTATAGAAGGGGGACACTCGATCCTTCTCATCCTGCAGAAATGCATCTCTTTGCCAGGGAACTCTCCCTGCTCAGCAGAGGCTTTGTTTCTTGGTTCTTCACCCTAAGCCCTGGATCATTGTTCTGCTGGTTCATGGGCAGTGCTCTACCAGTACTTGGTAAGTCTCATCTCATGGGCAGTTCTCTACCAGTACTTGGTAAGTCTCATCTCATGGGCAGTGCTCTACCAGTACTTGGTAAGTCTCATCTCATGGGCAGTGCTCTACCAGTACTTGGTAAGCCTCATCTCATGGGCAGTGCTCTACTAGTACTTGGAAAGCCTCCTCTCATGGGCAGTGCTCCACCAATACTTGGTAAGCCTCCTCTCATGGGCAGTGCTCTACCAGTACTTGGTAAGCCTCCTCTCATGGGCAGTGCTCTACCAGTACTTGGTAAGCCTCATCTCATGGGCAGTGCTCTACCAGTACTTCTGTCCTTGACTTTCCTTCTGCTTCTTACAGCATACATTAGCGGATTACATACTGCAGGTGTAACCTACAGTCTCCGTGACTGAGCATGACTTCATAAACAACCCTCATAATACCCCCCAGCAAGGTCCATTCTATTCAATTAGCCACCACACTATATAGCAGAGCTCTTGCCACCGATTTCACTCTGATGTCCTCAATAGACAAGATTTACATTGCACGTAGAGCATATGAATGCTCCACCAACGCGTGCCTGGCTCGTCTGCCTTGCATTCTCTGGTGCGTCCTAGCGTCTGTAGGTCTATGCATGGCCAGCAGATGGTGCAGTGCCGTAACCCATTGTATTGATAGGAATATCAGGACACAGACCTCCCGAAAAAAGCGGGACAGCACCTGAAATCTGGGACTCTCTCACTGAAGCTGGGACGGTTGTGAAGTATACTTCTATTATAAAACTGAAGACAGTATGAAAGGTGATGAGGGTATCTCCACTACTCTTCCCATCTCCTCCTCCGTGCACAGCAAATGATCTTCTACTTTTGTCTCTCTCTTTTGTGCCATTTGTCAGTAACTTACACTTTCGTAGTGAAAATGTCTGTATTCCACAAGGGCTAGACAAGAGTGGAGTCCTTAAAGGGTTTGTCCCACCATTAAATATATTATGGCTATCGTTTCTTCTATACACAGCACACAGGAGATTTTGGCTCCCATATCTCTTTCTATCACATATACACAGAATCTGCAGCAGCATCGAGATTATACAGCAGTCACAAGCAATGTAGTTGAGATTCCAGGACTGGCGTACCCCCGAGATCTTAGCAGCAGCATGTGTCTTTTTCGCTCTGCTTCTTCTTCCTTCTCCTGCTCCCCATTCCCTCTCCAAATTCTTGTATTGGCAGCGTGTCTGACTCACTCTCTCCCTGCCCACTAGCGATGATTTACAGAGTCTCTTGCATTTGAAAGATGGTCTATTACACGTGACAAGAATTGCTAAAGATTTTCGCTTTTCATCCGCCCATACAAAGATTACAAAAAGATTATTGAGCTTGTAGGTGGCGTGCAAAGGGCCGATCTGCTAATGACACGAACGTTTCTGATTAGACGAGTGAATGTGGCATCGACAAACTATAATCTTTCACCCAGCTAGTTGTGGCCGATCCACGGAAATGCAACAATTTTATAGTTTTGCCGTTCGATTGTTGCACGCTATTACCATACCTCCCAAATGTCCCCGGATTCAGCGGAACCGTTCGGGATTCCGGGCTGTGTCCCACTGTCCCGGGCTGCTGGGGGTTTGTCCTCAGGACGCAGATACAGTTTAACCCAATTCTGAAGCAAGGAACCATCAGCTCCCTGCTTCAGAATTAGTTCAGAGCAGAGGGAGCTCCTCTGCTCATCGGGGACTCCCCAGGCACAGCACTACTTTAACCGATGTGCTCGGGGAAGCCCTTGCCGTCACTGTCCATATATGCTGGCCGGGGATTCCGCTCCTAGAGGAAACCCTGGAGGTCACTGTCCATATATGGATATTTATTTCTGGGGCTCCTCCTGGAGCAGAATCCCTGGCCAGACTTGGCAACGCGGATTCTGCTCAAGGAGTAGCCACTGACGTGACTGTCCATATATGGACAGTGACATCAGGGCTTCCCTCTAGGAGCGGAATCCCCGGCCTATGCTCTGGCTGGGGATTCTGCTCCTAGAGAGAGTCCCAATGGTGCCATCTACAGGGGGGTGGGGGTGGCACTATCTACAGGGGCCACTGTGGTGCTATCTACATGGGCACTATCTACATGGGCAGCTAAGGTGGCATTATGCTCTATGGGGGCATTATGCTGTACGGGGGCAGCTTTGGGGACAATAAGCTGTATGGGGCAGCTTTGGGACATTAGGCGGTGTGGGGGCGGCTATGGGGAATTATACAGTATGGGGGCATCTGTGGGTATTTTACTGTATGGGGGCATTATGCTGAATGGGGGCAGCTATGGGGCATTATGCTGCATGGGGGCAGCTATGGGGCATTATGCTGCATGGGGGCATCTATGCGGCGTTATGCTGCATGGCGCAGCTATGGGGCATTATGCTGCATGGCGCAGCTATGGGGCATTATGCTGCATGGGGCATTATGCTGCATGGGGCAGTTATGGGGCATTATGCTGCATGGGGCAGCTATGGGGCATTATGCTACATGGGGCATTATTCTGTATGGGGGCAGCTATGGGGCATTTTGCTGTATGGGGGAATTTGTTTGGGCATTCTGCTGTATGGAGGCATCTGTGTTGACTTTATTCTGTATGGGTGCATCTATAGGGCAGTATACTGTATGGTGGCAGCAATGTGGGCATTACACTTATGGGGATGGCTATTTGGTATTGTACTCCGTGGGCGGCACTATGGGCGCATGATACTGTGTGGGCTTAATCAGGGGTGTATGGGCAGGAATTGGGTGGGATTAGAGGTGTGGTTTAATTTTTTTTAAAAATTGATTGCCCCTCTTTGTGATACTTGAAAGTTGGGAAGGTATGCGATTACACATGGCAATTATCTCTAGCATTTGAACGATTATATAAATATTTGTACTATAGTCGCTTTGTCTAATAAGGCCTTATCGTCACCCAGAATTTGCATTGATAAAACAACTAAATTATAACATTTAAATTACAAAGTTGATATATTTCAGGTATACTATTAGATTAGTAGAAATTGTTTGAAAAGTTAGTGTCAAAATTCAGATACGTAGATAAAAATCGTGATCAAACCAAACACAAAAAATTAACAGCAATTTATATTTTACTGAAACCAAGGAACTTCGCTCTATACCGAAATGTACTGTTGCCGCTTTGTATTTAGATCACCGTAATATAAAATGATGCTGCTGCTTTGTATGATCCTTTCTCCCTGAATACTACATCTTCTATATTCTTACAGGTGAACAAAGCAAATATCCATTTTATGAGGAAACTGGTGCAGAGTGGGCCTGATCTCCATCCAGGTGCAAACTTCATTCAGCAGAGACATACCCAAATGAAGAGGTTTGCCTTTCTTGTGTTTGTGCCATATTCTGCTGCTTTTGTCGAAGTATGAGAGGGAGTTAAATGTATTTCTTGCTGTGAACATCTACAGCTTAGTCCAGCCAGGACCTGGAGAGAGACCAGGAATAATAGTGGCAAAGTATATGTGGTAGAGAAAAGCAGCAGTGGATCTGTCCAAGTAGTATGTTAGAGAGGGAATCAAAAGCACACTTCTCACTCCTGTCATTGGGGGACACAGAAGACCCTTGGTGTAGTCTGCTGCCACTAGGAGGGGAGACTTCGCAATAAAAGTGTTAGCTTCTCCTACTCGGCCTATACCCCTCTGGACACGCTGAGCTAATCGGTTTTAGCTTAGAGGCTATGTACACCTTGACAGCGGGTCCTGCGAGTCTGACACGCAGGATCGAGCTCTCATCGATCACATCTTAAGTTCATAACTTAAATGTGATAAGAGGTGGATCCTGTGCTTCAGAGACCAGCAGGACCCTCTGTCACTGAACCAGTCAGTCCCGCTGACCTGACCGATACAGGTTTCAGCGCTAGATACAGCTGCTCTGTATCCAGGATACAAAGCAGCTATATCTGAAAAAGTAAAAATTATATTCAATTAAAATAAATTACAAAGTAGCACCAAACACACTGTTTTATTAAATAAGAAAAAATATAATAATAGATTTCAAAGGTGTACATAGCCCATCAGGGACATTTATGGCCTATCCACAGTCCTATGGGACCTGCACCGATCTCTAGAACAGGTCCCCCTAAGCCCGGTTCTACCTTTTCTCGGTTCCCGCTGCCTCCCGGGCCACTTTGTAATTTCCGACTATTTAATCAAGGAAACAGCGTAGCTGTGCGATTTCTGTTACTCCCATAGAAGTGAATAGCCGTTACGGAAGCAGTGTAGCATGCGAGCTGCGCTGTTTTGTGTAACTGCCATTCACTTCTTTGGGAGTTACGAAGACCGCATAGCTCGGAGAGCTACTCGTCCATGTACTCAGGAAGTGGCCGTGAGGCAGCGGAAACAGAGAAAGGTAGAACGGGGTTTGTAGGGCACCATTCTAGAGATAGGTGCGGGTCCCAGAGGAGGGACCCACATCTATCTGACATTTATGGCATTTCCTGTGGATATGTGATAAATGTCCCTGGTGGGTGAACCCCTAAAGTCATGATTTATTGTTTATGTCCTGGGCAATGAAAGGGTTAAAATAGATCCCGTCAATATAGCTTTCTATTTGCATTCTGAATGTTTATAATGTAAAACTTACTTTGGCAGGTTCTTAAAGTATGGTAACCGTGAAAAAATGGCTCAAGAACTCCGATACGGAGACATAGTGGAGAGACACCTCATAGATGGAGATATCGTTCTTTTCAACCGACAGCCATCTCTGCACAAACTAAGCATCATGGCTCACATAGTGAGTAACTAAGTTTAGGAACAATTCATGTACGGGAGGGAAGAGCTTCAAAACGATACTATAAACAGGCGAGTCACATTATTATGACCACCTCCTACTTTCATTGTTTGCAGCGCGTAGCCCGTGAAGGAAGTGATGTGTGGTGGGCTGGGTTGGTGGGTATATAAGGTGTGTGATAGGCCGTCTGAACACATATCTCTCGTCATTGTCATGGGTAAGAGGGGCGATTTATCGGAGTTGGAGAAAGGGATGATTATTGGCTTTTGGGCCCACGGTGACAGTATTTCTAAAACAGTGGAGTTTGTGAATTCTTGTTGTGGTGAAAGTGTACCCTCAGTGGACAAACTGCAACATTAGGGATAACAGACGGAGAAACGGCGGAGTGCCATTGATGTTGAGAGGTGAGCGTCGTTTTCAAAGGTGCACAAGGGCCTAGTGACGTGCTACAGTGGAGCAGCGCACCGTGAAAATCAACCAGGGGGTTACCAGATGTCTAAAAAAAAAAAAAAAAAAAACAGTCTGCATATGGGGCTCCGAAGCAGACGGATGATCACAAAGGTGCATCGGAGAAATAAGCTTAAATTTGCACAGCCGTATTGGAATGATACCACCGATGATTTGCAAATGGTTGCCTTCTCCAATGAGTCACGTTTTCTGCTTTGTCGAACGGATGGATGTTGACGTGTCAGGCGAGAAACATTGGAGAACAAACACCCGGCAGCCATTGCTGGAAGAATCCAAGCTGGCGGCAGAGTTTTGGTCTGGGGCATTTTTTCATGGCATTCTCTGGGCCACTCATCCATATGGACGGCTCTGATCCAATTTGGGTCTGAATCCATCGTTGCAGATCACGTCCCCCCATACATGCTGTTTGTCTTCCCTGGGGCCGATGGAATCTTCCAGCAAGACAATGCGACATGTCACACGGCTAGAAATGTCCAACAGTAGATGGAAGAGCACGGCCAAGACTTCCAAGTAATTTGCCAAACTTGAACCCAATTGAGCATCTGTGGGACCTCGATCTTCTTGTTCGCTCTCTGGATCCTCCACCACACACACTCCAGCAAATGTGGGATGCTCTGCAGTCTGCCTGGCGCCAGATACCGGAGACAACCTACCAGCAACTTATTGATCACTCCCAGCCATCTGGCTGTGGTCCATGCTGCACACGGCAGTTACTCTGGCTATTAGTTGGTGGTCATAATAATTTGACTGTGTAATAGTACTAATAATGGTTTAAGCTATTAATGTATTGCCTATATATTGATTTAGCTGTTCTATTGTTTTGCGCAACTGTTTTCTTCAGATTGTTAATGATCTCGATAAGAAAACATCTCTGCAATGTCTAGTCTTTTTCTTCGTTTTTTTTTTTCTTCTATTAATTATATTTAATGTAAGTTATTTTTCAGGCTATGCAGGTTATTGCCTGACTCCAGGTGTGTGTGTTTGTCCGTGTGTGCGTCCGTGTGTGTGTTACAAAGAACTAGTGCCTAATCTGTTCATCCGAGGACTCTACAAAGGACATGGGGACATTCATTGCATGTGGAAGAAAGACATTCAGACATCCATATAGGAACGGGTACTTTACAGTAAGGCCTCATGCACACGACCGTGCATTAGCGGCCGTATACTATCCGCAATTGCGAATAGTATAGAACACATGCTATCCAATCAGCCAATGCCCCCGACTGTGGTTTCCACGATACGAGAATTGCCCGGACTGCAAAAAAAATAGGACGTGTCGTTATACGGTCCGGGCTCCCTGAAGTCTATGCACCTTTTGTGTGTGCACGGTCCATGATTGCGGATGACACTCCGCGGCCGGTCCGTGCAGTAATCAGACCGTACACACCTCTACGGTCCTGTACATGAGGCCTTAGAGGAGTCAAACTATGGAATGCCCTAGTGCAAGAGGTAGTAATGGCAGATAATATATCCGCATTTAAAAAAAAGGCTAGATGATTATTTACCAACAAATGGAATTGGTGGTTATCACTAATCTAGTAATGGAAGACGTGTAATTTATTGAGAGAGGTTGGACCTGTTTTTTATTTTTTTTTAAACCTATATAGTTTTATTTTATCAATATGCGAGGACTACCCCTTAGGGAGCCAATTCATACCTGTGACGAATCCACAGCCTAACTGGTGTGTATTGTGGAGTCCCTAAATCTTATGTGTCTACATAAGGGTACGTTCACACATACTGGTTTTTTTTTTCTCACAATTTTGGATTTGAACTAACGTATTTTAGTGTCCGCACGAGGCAGACATAACCTGCATCTTTGCTACTTTAGTTTTTCTTTTGTATAGAAGGTGTCTGGAGAGGGGGTCACCAACCACGCTGTGCCACTTGCGCGGCTCCTGTAAGCAGAGTGTACAGGAGGGCCCCCAGGTTCCTGCACTTCTGTAAGAGTGAAAAACGAACTGGTCTATAATCATGTGCATTACATCTCTGATGTTTTTACAATCTTATTTTGTGGTCTTTTTTTCCGGTCATCGTGAAATTTTTCGAGTCTCAGTATTTTTATCCACCAGCTGCGCCAACCCCAAGATTTTACTGTGGTTTTTTTTAACAATCCGTCCCTATTCCTTGAGTTACTTTGAGATTGATCTTTTTAAAATTATACCATTAACCTCTTAACGCCGAAGGACGGATATATCCGTCCTCTGCAGCTGCTAGTTCGCGCAGGAGGACGGATATATCCGTCCTGTGATGGCGCGGGTACTGACCGTGTACCCACGCGATCAGCGGCAGGAGCACGGCTGTTATACACAGCCTGGCTCCTGCTGCAACTGCCGGAATCGAAGCGCGCTCCGATTCCGGAAGTTTAACCCATTAATTGCCGCTGTCAATAGTGACAGCGGCATCTAATGTGTTTGACAGAGAGAGGGAGCAACCTCTGTCACCCCATCGGCGCCCCCGCAAACAAATCGCGGGTCCCCGTCGGGTTTCCATGGCAGCAGGGGGGGTCTAACAAAGACCCCCAGGTCTGTCTTCAGCATCTGCCTGTTACTAAGTATACCAAAGCATTATATATGCGATCGGCACATCGCATAGTGAAGTCCCCTGGTGGGACTAAAAAAAAAAATGTCAATCCGTTAAATAAAGTTGGTGAAAAAAAAAATAATAATAATTACAGTGAAAATCAAATAAAACAACTTTTTTTGCCCAAAAAGTGGTTTTATTTAGTAAGTGTCAAAACAAAACACACATACACATATATGGTATCCCCGCGATCGTAACGACTTGAACAATAAAATGAACACATTAATTAAACCGCCGGATGAACGGCGTCCAAAAAAAACCGCAAAAAAACAACGGCAAAATTCTCTTTTCTCCCATTCCCCCCATAAAAAATGAAATAAAAATTAATCTATAAGTCCTATGTACCCCAAAATAGTACTAATGAAAACTACACATTGGCCCGCAAAAATCAAGCCCACGTACGGCCACATCAACGGAAAAATAAAACCGTTACGTCTCTTGGAATGCGGCGATGCAAAAACAAGTAATTCTTTTCTAAAAGGCTTTTTATGGTGCAAACGTAGAAAAAACATATAAAAACTTTACATATTTGGTATCCCCATAATCGTGCCGACCCATAGAATAAAGTGAATATGTTATTTACGCTGCATAGTAAATGGCGTAAATTTGTAACGTGAAAATCAATGCTGGAATAGCTGCTTATTTTCAATTCTCTCCTAAAATAAAGTTAATAAAAGTTAATCAATATATTATAAGCATCTAAAAATCGTACAATTACAAAATACAACTCGTCCCGCAAAAAACAAGCCCTTATACGGCTATATAGACGGAATACAAAAACAGTTACGACTCTTGGAATGCGACCATGAAAAAGCAAAAAATAATCCTTGGTCATTAACGTGCAAAATGGCCCGGTCATTAAGGGGTTAAGTATTATTTTCTCATATCCCTTGAAATTTTTTTACATCATTTCCATGTTTTGTTAAAAAGGAACATTTGAATATCTTTCCCATGTTAGGCCAAGGTTAAACCGCATAGAACTTTTCGTTTCAATGAATGTGTCTGCACGCCATACAATGCTGATTTTGATGGGGACGAAATGAATCTTCATCTCCCTCAGACAGAAGAAGCCAAGGCAGAAGCCTATGTGTTGATGGGGGTAAGTGCTTCCAAATAGAGCCAAGTGCTGCACTCATATTATAATTCAATCTGATTTTTCTAAATATTCCTGTAGGTTTTTTTTTTTGTTGTTTTTTTTATATATTGATGTGATGTCCAGAGAAGGCAGAGTTACTAAATGGGTTCTTTAGCTCAGTATATACAACAGAAGAAAGAGCAGCTGATGTAGCTGTTAATATATCAGTTGATATACTGAATTAGCTGAATGTAGATATGGTCCAAGCTAAGTTAAACAAAATAAATGTGCATAAGGCCCCGGGACTAGATGGGTTACACCCTAGAGTTCTTAGAGAGCTTAGATCAGTTATTTATTTCCCCCTCTTCATAATATTCAGAGATTCTCTAGTGACTGGTATAGTGCCAAGGGACTGGCGCAGGGCAAATGTGGTGCCTATTTTCAAAAAGGGGCTCTAGGTCTTCCCCAGGTAATTATAGACCAGTAAGCTTAACATCCATCGTGGGGAAAATGTTTGAGGGGCTATTGAGGGACTATATACAGGATTATGTGACAATAAATAGTATCATAAGTGACAGCCAGCACGGTTTTACTAAGGACAGAAGTTGTCAAATCAACCTGATCTGTTTTTATGAAGAGGTGAGCAGAAGCCTAGACAGAGGGGCCGCTGTGGATATAGTGGTTTTGGACTTTGCAAAGGCATTTCACACTGTCCCTCATAGACGTCTAATGGGTAAATTAAGGACTATAGGTTTAGAAAATTTAATTTGTAATTGAATTGAGAATTGGCTCAAGGACCGTATCCAGAGAGTTGTGGTCAATGATTCCTACTCTGAATGGTCCTCGGTTATAAGTGGTGTATCCCAGGGTTCAGCGCTGGGACCACTATTATTCAACTTATTTATTAATGATATAGAGGATGGGATTAATAGCACTATTTCTATTTTTGCAGATGACACCAAGCTATGTAGTAATGTTCAGTCTATGGAAGATGTTTGTGAATTGCAAGCGGATTTAAACTGAGTATTTGGGCATCCACTTGGCAAATGAAGTTTAATGTAGATAAATGTAAAGTTATGCATCTGGGTACGAACAACCTGCAGGCATCATATGTCCTAGGGGGAGCTACACTGGCGGATTCACTTGTTGAGAAGGATCTGGGTGTACTTGTAAATCATAAACTAAATAACAGCATGCAATGTCAATCAGCTGCTTCAAAGGCCAGCAAGATATTATCGTGTATTAAAAGAGGCATGGACTCGCGGGACAGGGTTGTAATATTACCACTTTACAAAGCATTAGTGAGGCCTCATCTAGAATATGCAGTTCAGTTCTGGGCTCCAGTTCATAGAAAGGAGAAAAATACAAAGAAGAGCAACAAAGCTAATAAGGGGCATGGAGAATCTAAGTTATGAGGAAAGATTAAAAGAATTAAACCCATTTAGCCCTGAAAAAGGACAACTAAGGGGGGACATGATTAACTTATATAAATATATTAATGGAACATACAAAAAATATGGTGAAATCCTGTACCATGTAAGACCCCCTCAAAAAACAAGGGGGCACTCCCTCCGTTTGGAGAAAAAAAGGTTCGACCTGCAGAGGTGACAAGCCTTCTTTACTGTGAGAACTGTGAATCTATGGAATAGTCACCGCAGGAGCCGTCACAGCAGGGACAGGAGATGCTGCAAAAAAGGCTTAGATTATTTCCTAGAGCAAAAAAATATTAGCTCCTATGTGTAGAGATTTTTCCCTTCCCCGTCCCTTGGTTGAACTTGATGGACGTGTCTTTTTTTAACTGTACGAACTATGTAACTATGATGGCAAGTTGCTAGAATTTACACCATTGCTGCACCAAAAAAAGCCACTTGTATTTATTTGTAAGGTGTTCACAAAGGCGTGGTTAGAGATGATACAGGGTGTTCTTTTTTTTCCCAGAACTGCGCCACTCTTGTCCGTGTGTTATTGCAGCTCAGATCTATTTCTTTGAATGGGGATGAGCTCCAATAGCCAACACGGTCCATCAAGAGTGGCGCGGTTTCTGCAACAACAAAAAAAGCAGACTTTGTTTTCTGATCTTAGACGACCCTTTTTAATGTCATTTTTAAATATATTTTCACGTGTTTTGCAGACTAAAGCGAACTTGGTCACACCACGTAATGGGGAGCCGCTGATCGCTGCTATTCAGGACTTTCTTACAGGTATAGGTCACGTAATGGAGCATATTATTAAACTACGGTCCTGAGCTTGCTGGAGATCCAACCTCCATTTATTGAATTTGATTTTTTTCTTATAAAAATTTATTTGGGCAGTTTTGAAATTGCACACCCTGGAGTGTTAAATGATGATATTAATAATTCTAATGTCTACTTTTACCAGCCGCCTATCTCCTCACTCTCAAGGACACATTTTTCGACCGTTCCAAAGCTTGTCAAATTATTGCCTCCATCTTGGTTGGTAAAGATGAGAAGATTAAAGTCCGTCTTCCCCATCCAGTGATCTTAAAGGTATTCATTTATAATCCGGCTCTGATGTGAAGTTATTGTAGATTTGCTGCATACACAATTCTATATTTTCACTTCCATAGCCCGTAACTTTGTGGACTGGAAAGCAAATCTTCAGTATTATCCTGCAACCAAGTGTGGACAATCCTGTTCGTGCTAACTTGCGTACGAAGGGCAAACAGTACAGTGGTAGAGGAGAGGATCTGTGCCATAATGATTCATGTAAGTAGTGTTTTGGATTATCGTGCCTTAATAGTGGACAGAGATGCATTTAACCCCTTCAGGACCCAGCCACTTTTGGACCAAATGACACAGCCTCATTTTTCAAATCTGACGTGTGTTACTATATGTGGTAATAACTCGGGAATGCTTTTACCTATCCAAGCGATTCTGAGATTGTTTTCTCGTGACATATTGGACTTTAAGTTACTGGCAAAATTTGGTCGATATATTCAATATTTTTGTGTGAGAAACACCAAAATTTAGAGAAAATTTGCAAAAAATTTGCATTTTCTAAATTCAAATGTATCTGCTTGTAAGACAGATAGTAATACCACACAAAATAGTTACTAGCTAACTTTTCCAATATGTCTACTTTAGATTGGCATCATTTTTTGAACATCCTTTTATTTTTCTAGGACGTTACAAGGCTTATAAGTTTAGCAGCAATTTCTCAAATTTTCAAGAAAATTTCAAAATCCTATGTTTTTAGGGACCAGTTCAGTTCTGAAGTGGCTTTGAGGGCCTTATATATTAGGAACCCCACAAATCACCCCATTTTAAAAACTGCACCCCTTAAAGTATTCAAAACAGCATTTATAAAGTTTCTTAACCCTTTATGCGTTTCACAGGAATTAAAGCAAAGTGGAGGGAAATTTGCAAATTTCATTTTTTTTTTTGCAGAAATTCAATTTTAATGCATTTTTCCTGTAATACTGAAGGTTTTTACCAGAGAAACACAACTGAATATTTATTGCCCTGATTCTGAAGTTTTTAGAAATATCCCACATGTGGCCCTAGTGTGCTACGGGCCTGAAACAAAAGCCCCAGAAGCAAAGGATTACCTAGTGGATTTTTTGGGCCTTCCTTTTCTTAAATTATATTTCAGGCACCATGTCAGGTTAGAAGAGGTCTTGTGGTGCAAAAATAAAGGAAACACCCCAAAAACGACCCCATTTTGGAAACTACACAGCTTGAGGAATTCATCTAGGGGTTAGTGAGCATTTTGACCCCACAGGTGTTTCATAGATTTCATTAGAATTGGGCAGTGAAAATGAAAAATGACATTATTTTCCAATAAGATGTAGCTTTAACGCAAAATGTTTCATTTTTTTCAACAAATAAATGATGAAAAGCACCCCAACATTTGTAAAGCAACTTCTCCAGAGTACGGAAATACCAAACATATGGTCATAAACTGCTGTTTGGGCAAGCGGCAGGACTCGGAAGGGAAGGCACGCCATTTAGCTTTTGGAGTACAGATTTTGCTGGTTTGATTTCTCGGCACCATGTCGCATTTGTAAAGCTCCTAAGGTACCAGTACAGTGCAAAAAAAGTGTCTCCATTTGGCAAACTACACCCATTGAGGAATTCATCTAGGGGTGTAGTGAGCATTTTGACCCCACTGGTGTCTCATATATTTTATTCGAAATGGGCAGTGAAAATCAAAAATTACATTATTTTCCAATAAGACGTAGTATTAGTTCAAAATTTTTCATTTTCTCATCAAATAAAGGAGAAAAAGCACCGTAACATTTGTAAAGCAACTTCTTCAGAGTAGGGAAATACCCCACACGTGGTCATAAACTGCTGTTTGGACACACAGCAAGGCTCTAAAGGGAAGGAGCGCCATTTAGTATTTGGAGTGGAGATTTTACAAGATTCGCTTTTTGACACCATGTTGCATTGAGCTATAATACCAGTACAGTGGTACCCCCGATAAATTACCCCGTTTTGGAAACTAGATCCCTCAAAGAATTGATCTAGGGGTGTAGTGAGCATTTTGATAGTTTAAGTGTTTTGCAAAAATGAGTAAACAATAGATGTTGCAGATTGAAAATTGCTGTTTATCACAGATATGCCATTTCAGTGCCCAATGTGTTGTGCCCAGCTTGTACCACCGTAGACACACATCCCATAAATTGTTAAGCGGGTTCTCCAGAATACAGTAATACCCCATATGTGGTCATAAATTGCCGTTTGGGTACACGGCCAGGCTCAGTTGGACCACCATTTGGCTTTTGAAGCACAGATTTTGCTTGGTGTTTTAGTGGTATTTTATCTTATAATGTGGGGGCATATATAAACTGGGCGGAGTACATCAGGGTATATGTAATCTGTGCGGAGTACATCAGGGTATATGTAATCTGGGCGGAGTACATCAGGGTATATGTAATCTGGGCAGAGTACATCAGGGTATATGTAAACTGGGCGGAGTACATCAGGGTATATGTAAGCTGGGCGGAGTACATCAGGGTATATGTAAGCTGGGCGGAGTACATCAGAGTATATGTAAACTGTGAGGAGTACATCAGGGCATATGTAAGCTGTGCGGAGTACATCAGGGCATATGTAAACTGTGCGGAGTACATCAGGGCATATGTAAGCTGGGCGGAGTACATCAGGGTAAATGTAATATGTGAGGAATACATCAGGGTATATGTAAGCTGGGCGGAGTACATCAGGGTAAATGTAAGCTGTGCGGAGTACATCAGGGTATATGTAAGCTGGGCGGAGTACATCAGGGTATATGTAAGCTGTGCGGAGTACATCAGGGTATATGTAAGCTGTGCGGAGTACATCAGGGTATATGTAAGCTGGGCGGAGTACATCAGGGTGTATGTAATATGTGAGGAGAACATCAGGGTATATGTAATATGTGAGGAGAACATCAGGGTATATGTAAGCTGGGCGGAGTATATCAGGGTATATGTAAGCTGGGCGGAGTACATCAGGGTATATGTAAGCTGGGCGGAGTGCATCGGGGCATACTAGGATGATGTAATAATGGGGTGAATGAAGAATCCATGGATTGGTGTGGTACGCTTTGAACCAATCCTTTATGCACAGGCCGGGATTATTGGGTATTATACAAAATATCTGCGCTCCAGTATTGCCTAATCTTTGACTTCTTCACTTGCCCTATAAGCAGCACAAAGCCCTAAAGTTTCCTCATCTCCGCTGCATCTACAGGGTCCACCTGTGGGGTCCAGCAAATGACGATGTGGGGTATTTAGTGAAATTCTACTGGACCTAAAAATGAGTCTGGGCCGTCATTTAGAATAATTTTGCATCATTGCGTTTTGAGAGTCATAACGTGTTATTTTTCCGGTGACGGAGCTGTGTGAGGGCGCGTTTTTTGTGGAACGACCTGTAATTTTTATTGGTTCCATTTCGGGGTGCATGCGATTTTTTTTTTTTTTTTTTTTTTTTTTTTTTTTTATCAATATTTATTCCATTTTTTGGGAGCTGAGGAAACAAAAAAACAGTAATTCTAGCACGTTTTTTTTTTTGTTTTTTTAGTGTTCACCGTGCAGTATAAACAACATGTTCACTTTATTCTGCGGGGCGATCCGATTACAGCGACACCAAATTTATATTGTTTTTTTACGTTTCACTGCGTTCCCACAATAAAAATACTCTTTTCTAAAAAAATCATGTTTTAGAGTCGCCATTTTCTGACAGCCATAACTTTTTTATTTTTTCGTTGATATCGCTGCGGGATGGATTGTTTTATGCGTGACGAACTGTACCATCCATTGGTACCATTTTGCGTTACTTGCAACTTTTTGATCACTTTTTATTAAAAAATATTTGAGACAAGATGACCAAAAAATAAAATACTGTCATTGTTTTTTATTAACATTTTTTACGGTGTTCACCGTGCGGTAAAAATAATGTGATATTTTTATAGATCAGGCCGTTCTGAACGCGGCGATACCTATTATGTATAGTTTTTTTTCATGTTTTCAGTTTTTTTCTAATCATAAAGGAGTTGATCAGGGAAACAGGGCAAGTGTTGTTTTTATTATTTATTTATTATTTATTAACTTTTATTTATTTATTTTTCTTTCACTTTTTTTTTTACATTTTTCACTTTTTCTTTTACACTTACCTGGGGACTTGAAGATCTGGTCTTCTGATCCCCGGTACGATGCACTGCTTATGTAGTGTAGTGCATCGTAACTGTCATTCTTCATTTGACAGTTAGCCGATTAGGTCCTGCCTCGGGCAGGACCTAATAGGCTTCCGTACCTTGGCAACCAGGAAGCCTAGTAACGGCTTCCTGGTTGCCATAGCAACAATCGCCATCGCGGGGGGTGGGCGTGGGGGGTACAGAGGGAGCTCCCTCCCTCTGTAAACCACTTCAATGCGGCGGAAGTCATTGACAGCCGCATTGAAGGGGTTAAATGGCTGCGATCGGCGGTAACAGCCATTGCAGCGGCATGTCAGCTGTGTATAACAGCTGACAGCCGCTGAAGATAAAGCGCGCACAGCTCCTGTGCTCGCTTTATCTCCAGGGCGTGACTGTACTGTTGGAATTTGGACGTACAGTCACTCCCAATCGCGGGAAGGGGTTAATCCTTCTCCCTTTTCTGTTCTTATAAAGAGTGGAATAATTTGAACAATCCTCAGCTTAAAATGGGTTTTCCCATCAGAGACATTTATGGCATATCCACAGGACATGCCATAAATGTCAGATAGACGCGGGTCTCACTTCTGGTACCCGCACCCATCTCTAGAACGGGGCCCCAAAAACCCCATTCTGCCTTCCTTGATTCCCGTAACCCCCATAGCAGTGAATGGCAGTTACAGAAACCGCGTGCCACGCTGCTCATGTAACTGCCATTCACGTCTATGGGAGTTACGGAAACCGCAGGAAGTGACCCGGGTGGCAGCGTGAACCGAGAAAGGTAGAACGGAGTTTAGGGACCCCCGTTCTAGAGATAGGTACGGGTCCCAGGATGGGACCCGCGTCTATGGCATGTCCTGTGGATCTGCCATAAATGTCCCTGATGGGCAAACCCCTTTAATTACGTGTTACAATACATTTACAAAATGTTTGCTATTAATCACTTTTTTTATTATATAAGGGAAAAAATAACCAAATCTGAAAGGAACTTTCAACCAAATGTTTTCTTTACTTATGTAGTGTATGTCATGTGACTCTTTTTTTTTAAACAGTTGTGACGATTCAGAACAGCGATCTGATGTGCGGTACCATGGACAAGGGAACTTTGGGTTCTGGCTCAAAGAATAACATTTTCTATATCCTTCTGAGAGACTGGGGACAAGTTGAAGCTGCTGATGCCATGTCACGCCTGGCAAGGCTGGCACCGGCATTCCTGTGTAAGTGAAAGTGGTCTATTGTAATATCTTGAGCATGGCATTTTTAAAGAACAGTTCAACCGTTGTCTCATCAAACAGCAGCTTTAAAGTTGGAAAAATTACCTGCATTCATTGTTTTACATTTGAACGCTTGTTTCCCTTTTCCCATTTTTCCTTTAAAGTAATGTTAGAAAAAAAAAATTAACATCTGCTATTGCCACTTTCTTAATAGTTCTAATATAACAGTATAAACTCTCACGGTCAATGGTCATGTCAATTTATCCTGCGATTCCGCTTGTGGATTCTATCCCCTTAGTTCTACAGAAATACGCCGCAAAATCCGCAGCTTGAAAACGACGTAATTTATGCAGCAAAACTTAAAAACCACACCAAAAACGCTCCTAAAGGTTCGTGGTTCTTTGCTACGAATTTCTTGCAGTTTTGCTGCGTATTTTCTGCAGCCAAATACGCAAAGTGTGCGTGTAGCCTAAAAGTAGTGAAACATTAGAAAAAAAAAACTATATAAATATTGGTATTGCCGTAATTGTATCAAACCGTAGAATAAAGTGAACTTATCGGTATTTCTCAGAATAACGAAACCCAAAAACCATATCGGAATCACTGTTTAATTTGCCCATTTCACCCCGCAAACAGCGGAAAAATAAAGTTATGGCTTTTGGAATGCGGGGAGGAAAACCCCGAATATAAAAATCAGAAAATTTGCTGCGTCTCCAAAGGGTTCAATAATGACATGTTCAGAAGCGTGCAAGGGATCCACCAATTAGGCCATAACATTACATTTACTGAATTACTGTGAGTATACGGTTACAGCGGCTTCTGTTGAGGGGTGGGATTTATTGGACACCGGTACAAGAAAAATATCAGAAGAAAATATATGGTGGAAGCACGGTTGCTAAACATTTAAATGAAATTAAACACAAAGTGCTTGATCTTAAATGGTGCATCCTCCAGGAATGACCATAAGGAACCGGTTAAAATCCGGCTTCTCCAAAAATAAATCTATTGGCTTTGCACATTCGAATCCTTTAACCCTAAAGGTGTCAATGAAATAATGTAGATGTAGGTAGTCCCCTCTGGAGTATACAGCGTTCTGTTTGATTTAGGAACATATAGGATGCATGCAATATAATACAGAAAATAGAGATCACTAGAGGAACAGGAAGGAACACTTGTTAAAGATCAATATGGATGTGATCAAATTCCTTACTATAAAGAATGTTCTACTCCTACAGCTTTATTCCTTCTATCTCAACGCATATATTTTATTCAAGGTTTTTAGAAGTAACATATAATGTGTTCATCTCACGACTATTAAAACTGGTGATGGGATTTACTACTCATGCTTCAGAAAGGGGATGGAAAGGGGATCCTCTTGTGGAGTCTCCGCACAAACTATAAGGGCTCCTCAAATTCAGTGTGTAAAGGAAAGCACCTTAGAAAAAACCTTGCCAAGAGGATGTGGATTCTGCCTCCTGAACATGTAAGGTCTCATTGACCGGCGTACTAGAGCGGTGTACCGTGGAGAAGAGCTTGTATGACTGCTCCTCGTCCAGTGCTGAATCTAAGTCGGGGACCTTGCCCTCAGGTTGATAGGCTCTGCAAAGAGCAGATCTCTCTGGATTTAAGGGAAACGGATGAGGTTGGGGAGACTGAAGGTTGATGGGATCAGGCAGCTCTTGCTCGTTTGGGAGGTCTACTGAGTTGTGAGTTCACGGGACGAATTCTCAGCACTTGACGGACCAGCCTGTGGTTGCGTTGACAGCAGGCCAAGCATATCTGCTATGGATGGGTCTGAACCCGCAATTAACAGCTCGCCCACTCAGCTTCGGGAGCCATTGGGGGCTGGGCACTGTTCGAGACTGTTCATTGATGGGCTATCTAGGTTTCAAACCGTTAGAGCAGTGAGGGTCAGATTGATGACTCAGAAGTTTAGTATTACAGCTGAAACCGGCCTAATGGGTAACTATTGCAGTTCCCTGACTAGGGGCTTCCCTGCTGGGTTCAAACATGGTGGCAACATCCTGCCACATCTTGGTATGCAGAGGATAGAGTGGACTGGAGAGCTACTTCTTAGCAATTAAATATAAAGTGCTGCAGAGAGAAGAGCAAGATTTGAGGTGTCTGCGCTGTAGCTGCTGGCGTTGGGGAGGTGGAAATGCTGGATTAAAGGAGAAGACCGCCCCCTTTAGACAAAGACCGCCCCCTTTAGACAAAGACCGCCCCTTTAGACAAAGACCGCCCCTTTAGACAAAGACCGCCCCTTTAGACAAAGACCGCCCCTTTAGACAAAGACCGCCCCCTTTAGACAAAGACCGCCCCCTTTAGACAAAGACCGCCCCCTTTAGACAAAGACCGCCAATGAGCACTGAGTGAAAAAGTGGGGCTGAAGCAATCCCTCCCCCAGAAAGAGTGGAAACTACAAAAGAAAAATAAATTCTGCCCACTATATACCTGGCCTAAGAAGGCCAGAAGCCAGGAACTAATTTTATGGAGCTACCCAAACAATGCCGCGATGTCCACCACCAGTGTGCACACGAAATCAAGAAGGGGCCTGTATCATTCCCTGCATCATTCCAGTATCTGATCCCCCAAGCAGTGGTAAAATGTAGGTGCTCCAGCAGCCCAAAGTGGCCCAAACAGCATCCAGGGAGCGCAGTGTCTTCCGGTGGGGTTGTCGTCTGGTTGGTTAACTTCAATTAATGGATGACTCCTGATAAATGGCCTGTACTAAAACAGAGATCCCCTAATAGAAGAGGACGGGGCTCCTTAGACCTGTCACTTAAGGGTAATTCTGGAGCGGGATGGGGTAGGTCTAGGAGGTTATTCTACTCTAGAGGCAATATTTCAGTGAGAGCAATCTGGGCTTTGATTAAAGTGGTCGCAAATGTCAATTTGCTGCTAAAATTATTACGAACATGTTAGAATGATTTTTAATTTGGCTACCAAACAACTCATGTGGCGCTTAAGTTTTTAGGCTTAGGACCATAGATGCCCAAGTGATTTTTTTTTTATTTTTTTTTGGAGCCCTATGGGGAAAAAGGCAAGCCAACGGGGAAAGTGTGATGCCCTTGCCCGACTTCAACTGGGAAAACTTGGGTCTTGGCATTCATGGGGATGTTACTTTGACACGTTTCACCTACTTGCCCTTCAACACTTAAGAAATTGTTCAGTATTGGTTTAAGTGACATAACAGGGTTCAAGGTGTTGACTTAGCCTTCGGATTCCCCAGATCTCAATCTATGCGATGTGCTGGAAAAAAACAGTCCAATCCATGAAAGTCCCACAGGGCAATTTATAGGACTTAAAGGATCTCCTGTTAACGTCTTGGTGCCAGATACCATGGGACGCTTTCAGAGGTCTTGTGGAATCCATGCCTCGACCGTTAAGAGCTGTTTCGGCAGCACAAGGGGAACCCACACATTATTAGGCAGGTCATTTTGATGTTTTAGCTGAACGGTATGTGTGTTGTTTTTTTGTTTTTTTTTGTTTTTTTTTTACATATTTGTTGTTGTTTTTTTGCGTTAAAAAAAATGGTTTCAACTTGAATACACGGCCGTATTATTTTCCCTCACGTCTTCTGGCCCACTATTCAGCAAACAGAGGTTTCTCTATTGGAATTGGAGATGTCACTCCAGGACAAGGTCTACTAAAGGCTAAGCAGGATCTTTTGGATGCTGGCTACAAGAAGTGTGATGAGTACATTGAAGCTCTGAACACTGGAAAATTACAACAGCAGCCTGGGTGTAGTGCAGAAGAGACATTGGAGGTAGGTTATATATACATATGTCCTAATTATCTTGGTTTCGAGTGAAATTTTATTTACACCAGACCAGTTCCAATTCTAGCATTACAAAGAGTTTTTTTTGTTTTTGTTTTTTTTACAAAAAAGCTGAACCCGTGTAAACAATGTTTCAATCGCCTCAGTATTTTAAATGGTCACTAACTTTTCATCAAGCTTTGTATAAATAAATAGTACAACGAATATAAGAAACTTTGTAATATATCTTATTAAAGAGGCTCTGTCACCACGCCTATCTGATACATGATGTGATCGGCGCTGTAATGTAGATTACAGCAGTGTTTTTTATTTAGAAAAACTATCATTTTGAGTTATGACCTATTTTAGCTTTATACTAATGACTTTCTAAATGGACAACTGGGCGTGTTTTACTATATGACCAAGTGGGCGTTGTACAGAGAAGTGTATGACGCTGACCAATCAGTGACCAATCAGCGTCATACACTTCTCTCCATTCATGTAATCAGCACATCGTAATCTTACTAGATCACTATGTGCAGCCACATTCACACACACACTAACGTTACTCAAGTGTATTAAAGTATATGTACATGTAGGTGTCCCAATACTTTTGCCGATAGTGTATTTTTACATGGTTGCACTCCTAGAGTCCCATAGGTGGTTGTATCTAGGTTTTATAATTGACCAACTGAACAAATTGGCATCCAACGTGTTAAAAATAGCTGTGTTCTTTGGGATTATAAAGCAATGAAATGTTATTTTTTTTAGTGTTATTCTTTTCTTATGTTTTCTTCGCTAGGCCTTGATCTTGCGTGAGCTGTCAGTGATTAGAGACCATGCTGGCAGTGCCTGCCTGAGAGAACTTGACAAGAGCAACAGCCCCCTCATCATGGCTTTGTGTGGATCCAAAGGTATGTTACATGATGAAGACCAGATTCACATTATTCATATTATTATTAACCCCTTAACAATGACCCACGTACAGTTACGTCTTTGCAGTTTGGTACTTAACGCATCGGCATGTTAACTGTACATGGCAGGTATGGCGTAGGCTCAAATGCCGAGCCCATGCCATCACCAGCGGATGTCCGTTGTAAACTTCAGCTGGCACCCTGCTGTAACGGTGGGGACCAGAGCTAGATTCCAGCCGTGCAGATTAACCCCTTAGATGCCGTGGTCGAAAGAGACCGCAGTATCTAGGTGGTTTGTAGCCGATCGGCACACCCACGACTCGGTAGCGGGGGTGCCAATGGTTGGTATGGCAATTGGAGGCCTAACAATTGCCTCCTGGTCTGCTAAGTATGTAAGCCTATGTGGCCGCACCGGATGCAGGACCTAATACGCTTTGTGACACTGATCGCTCTAATGCTTCTTACTGCATAGGTAGTGCAATGTATTATAAAAGAGATCAGCGTTGCAGGCCTTCTCCCGTAGTGGGGAAAAAAAAAAAAACTTGCCTTTTTCCCCATAAGTCTTTGAAGAAAAAAAAAGTGACAACCTTTAAAATAAGTATACATGTTTGGTATCGCTGCGTTCGTAACGACCTGAACGATGACGTTATTTTTCTCTCGCAGAGAATGCCATAACAAAAGTTAAAAAAAAACATTCCAGAATCTCTGTGTTTGGTCACCTCTCAATGGAATAAAAGTGATCAACAAATCGTCTACACCCAAAAATGGTACGGATAAAAACTACAGCCCTTCCTGCAAAAAACAAGCCCTCCCACATCTTTCTTGACGAAAAAATTAAGTTATGGCTCTTGGTTATGGTGACCCAAAAAATAGATGCTTTAAATATAGAGATGTTATTGTGCAAACGCTATAAAACATAAACTATATAGATATGGTATCACCGTAATCTTATCGAACCACAGAATAAACGTAATGCTTCATTTATAGCGCACAGTAAACCCTAAAAAAAAAAGAATAAAAAAACAATGCCAGAATTGCTGTTTTTTGGTCACGTTGCTTATCAAACAATAAAATAAAAAGGGATCAAAAAAATCAAATGTACCCCAAAATGGTACTAATGAAAGCCTACAGATTGTCCCTCACACGGCTCGGTTGATGAAAAAATTAAAAAGCTATGGATCTCCAAATATGACGACACAAAAGCTGCGGAGTTTTCCAAAAGTGTGATAAAATTGGACCCCATTTAGTGTGACACTGGCCTCATATCTGTGGATTATTATTTATTTACCGCATTATTATACCACCTTTTATACCATGATATACTCTGCGCAATATAAATATGCTGCAACATTATCAACTGAAATGCCAGTAAAACCCCAAACAGAACTACTACCAAGCAAAATCCACGCTCCAAAATTCAAATGGCGCTCCCTCCCTTCTAAGCCCTGTTATGTGCTTAAACAGCAGTTTAGAGACACATATGGGGTATTACAATACTCGGAGAAAAAAAACTCCACACAATTTGTTAGTCAATTTCTCCTGAGTGTGGCAATACTCCATTTGTGGCCCTAAACTTCTGTTTGAGCACATGGCAGGGCTCAGAAGGGAAGGAGCACCATTTGGGTTTTGGAGCGTGGATTTGCTGGATTGGTGTTCGGCACCATGTCGCATTTGCAAAGCCCCTGAGGTACAAGTACAGTGCAAACGCCTACAAAGTGGGAAACTAAACCCCTCAGGGCATTTATCTAGGAGTGTAGTAAACATTTTGAGCCCACAGGTGTTTCATAGATTTTATTAAACTTCAGCAGTGAAAATGAAACCTTGTGAAATTATGTAGTTTTAGCTCCCAATTTTTAATATTCACAAGGGTAGGAAGAAAAACTGCACTCAATTTGTTAGTCAATTTCTCACTATTACCCCTTGTGAAAATTAAATATTGTGAGCTAGAATGATGGAAAGAATGGATTAAAAATAAATTTCTAACAAAAGAAATGGAATGGAAATAGTCCCTAAATAAATAGATTTTGGAAATTTTCTTGAAAATATAAGATTGCTGCTAAAGTTATAATCTTTCTAACGTCCTAGAAAATTAAAAGGACGTTTAAAAAAAGATGCAAACAAAGTAGACATATGGGAAATGTTAATTAGCAAGTATTTTGTGTTATTACTATCTGCTTTACAAGCAGATAAGTTTACATTTAGTAAAATGCAAATTTTTCAAAATTTGCTCAAAATTCTGGTGTTTCCCACAAATAAATACTGAATGTATCAACCAAATTTTACCACTAACATAAAGTACAATGGGTCACGGGAAAGAGTCTAAGAAACTGTTCCAAAGTTATTACCACATAAAGTGACACGTCCGGTTTGATTTTTGTTTTTTAACGTTGATACCTGTTACTTATAAGGCATAATCTACTGGAATTGACGACTTTGTTATTCAAAGGTAATTCAACCTAGGAAAAAAAATGGACCGTATTTTTCTGACTATAAGACGCAGTTTTTAGCTAGAATAAATCTTGCTAAAAAGTCCCTGCGTCTTATAGTCGGCAGTGCCGGGCCCCCTAACTTCTCCTTACTTAACCCCTTCCCGACCAATGATGTGCCGGCACATCATGGAGCGAGGAGGGGATGATGTATGGAGCGGGCTAACGCGCTGAGCCCGCTCCATACACTGCAGGTGTCAGCTTCTGACACGCTGCACTAACGGCTAGGAACAGTGATAGCGCTGTTCCTGGCCATTTAACTAGTTAAATCCTGCGGTCAATATCGACCGCGGCATTTGTAGTGGTTTTCCCATGAATGACATTTATGACCTATCCACAGGATATTTCATAAATGTCAGATAGATGCGGGTCCCACCTCTGGGACCCATCTATCTCTAGAACGGGGACCCCTAAGCCCTGTTCTATCTTACCCGGCTCAGCTGTCTTCCGACAACTTCCTGCTTACATGGTCGAGTTACGGAAACAGCGTAACTCGCTGAGCTATGCAGTTTCCGTAACTCCCATAGAACTGAATAGTAGTTACGGAAACAGCGTAGCACGCTACGCTGCTTCTGTAACTGCCATTCACTACTATGAGAGTTACGGAAACAGCGTAGCTCAGCGAGTTACGCTGTTTCCATAACTCATTCATGTATTGTACCAGCGATCTAATGATCGCTGATTCAAGTCCCCTAGGGGAACTAATAAAAGTGTTAAATATAAAAAGATCAATATTCAGGAGTGTACATTTTTTTCAAAGGTTAAAGAAAAAAAACTTTTCCCATTTTTTTTTTCCCCAAGCACAATGTAAAAATAATTGGTATCGCTGCGTCCGTAAAAGTCCAAACTATTACAATATATAATTATTCTGCCTGTATAAACGTTTAAAATAATTGTTTATTAACAAAGTATTTATTAAAATTGGTAGGGCACAGAGTGCCAAAAGATCCAGGTACAGGCGTTGGCAACCAGATCAAGAGCGCAGACTGAGATGTATGTGACAAAAAGATAAATAATCAGCGAGCACCCATTCATGGATGCCTGATTATATCACAGGTGAAACAATCACATAAAAACTGACTCAGAGTGCTTGGCAAATATTGATGAGATCTGATTGCCACAGATTAGTTAACAGGCACACTCCCAACGCGTTTCTGCACCTTGTAGGGGAGCGTCCTCAGGGGTACGAGTTGCCTGAATTAATTAACGTACAGTTGCCTGTCAGCTGATATTCAGCTGTTCGTTTTAGTGTAACGGCGCATATGAGACATCTGATGGTGGTCTGACGCGCGCCGTGGAAACTCGGAAGTTTTATTCACCCAAGCCCAACCCATAGGGGCGTTGCGTAGTATCGGGCCGTCCAATGAAGGAATAAGGCGTGTGAGAACACACGCCCCTCCAGGGGGCGGATCCATAGTAACCACGCAGCCTATGAAAAAGATGCATAAAGCATCAATGGTAACAAGGGGGAGCTAAAGGTGGCCAGAACATACAGCGCCGATACCAACGCTGGAATAAGCGCTATGTCTGCAAGACAGGTGATCTAATGAGTAAAACAAAGCACGGCCACCAATAGCCTTCTCAGATGGGATAGTTGTCACCCTAAACCCCTGAAGATGGGCATCCCAAAGGGTCAGTATATTAGAGTGAGGCGGAACTGTACCACACTGTCAGACTTTCAAATGTCGGCCAATGGTCTGAGAAAGAGATTTGAGCACAAAGGGTATCCCAGTGGTGTCTTGAAATCGGCATACCAACATGCTATTACATCAAATAGGGAGTCCCTACTGAATCCTAAAGTATCTCCAGAGAAGGACAACGTTATGAGGATAATTGGTACCTACGATGTTGCGCACGCTGAGGTTAGAAATATCCTTACCTCATACTGGGACATCCTTAAAGCAGACCCGGACGTAGGTGGTTTAGTTGGGGACCGTCCTCAGATCACTTTCCGGAGGGGCCGTAATCTTAAGGACAGATTGGTGCACAGCCATCTGAAGACACCTGCTGTCACCACTTGGCTTTCGACTAACGTCACTGGGTCATTCCAGTGTGGTAGATGCAAAGCATGTAGCTCTGTTTGGAAAAGCAAAATATTCAAAAGTACTGTGACAGGAGTCACGTTTTCCAATAGGTCGTTTATCAACTGCCTCACCAAGGGGGTGGTGTACCTGATTACGTGCCAATGTGGCATGCAGTATGTCGGCAAGACAATAAGGGAGTTCAGACGCAGGATTCGGGACCATATTTGTAACATTCAGAATAAAGCTGACACCTCTGTTTCTCGACATGTATGGGACCACCACAAGGGAGACCCCTCCTCTATCAAGTTTCAAGGTATAGAACATGTCAGTATTCCTGCCAGGGGAGGTAATTGGGACAGACGTGTTCTACAGAAGGAGGCCCAGTGGATTTTCAGGATGCAAACCATCAAGCCACTGGGCCTCAATGAGTCTATATCCTACCTTCCGTTTTTATAAATTGCCTTGCCCAACTACTGTATCTCTGCATGTTTCTTTCATTGATATGTAATGGGATTGTTTATGAGCTCGTTCCTGTACCGCTTTCAGCGTTCTCTCCTGTACTGTTTACCTACATTGGATCTGATGATCCATAGTTTGTCCGATCCTGACTATTGATACACTACTTTGTGGGCTCTTGTGCTTTGTTTTACTCATTAGATCACCTGTCTTGCAGACATAGCGCTTATTCCAGCGTTGGTATCGGCGCTGTATGTTCTGGCCACCTTTAGCTCCCCCTTGTTACCATTGATGCTTTATGCATCTTTTTCATAGGCTGCGTGGTTACTATGGATCCGCCCCCTGGAGGGGCGTGTGTTCTCACACGCCTTATTCCTTCATTGGACGGCCCGATACTACGCAACGCCCCTATGGGTTGGGCTTGGGTGAATAAAACTTCCGAGTTTCCACGGCGCGCGTCAGACCACCATCAGATGTCTCATATGCGCCGTTACACTAAAACGAACAGCTGAATATCAGCTGACAGGCAACTGTACGTTAATTAATTCAGGCAACTCGTACCCCTGAGGACGCTCCCCTACAAGGTGCAGAAACGCGTTGGGAGTGTGCCTGTTAACTAATCTGTGGCAATCAGATCTCATCAATATTTGCCAAGCACTCTGAGTCAGTTTTTATGTGATTGTTTCACCTGTGATATAATCAGGCATCCATGAATGGGTGCTCGCTGATTATTTATCTTTTTGTCACATACATCTCAGTCTGCGCTCTTGATCTGGTTGCCAACGCCTGTACCTGGATCTTTTGGCACTCTGTGCCCTACCAATTTTAATAAATACTTTGTTAATAAACAATTATTTTAAACGTTTATACAGGCAGAATAATTACATCTTAGTAAATTAAACGTATACCTCTACACAGTAATCTCTTGTACTATTACTATTACAATATAGCATTATTTGTCTCGCACGGTGAACGGCGTAAAAAATAAAAATTAAAACCCCAGATTTGTTGTTTTTTCGCCACCACAGCGCTCAAAAGAATGAAATAAAAAATCTTATGTACCACAAAAATGGTGCTAACAAAATCTACAGAAAAAACAGCCCTTACACCCCTCAAATGATGGAAAAATATAAGTTATGGCTCTCAGAATGTGGTGAGAGTGAACAAATTTTTTTTTTTAACCGTTAGTTTGTTTTTTTTGTAAAAGAAGTAAAATCTGAAATTTTTTCCAATTTTTTGTTGTCTAAAACCTGGGTGCGTCTTATAGTCCGAAAAATATGGTAAATGAGTAGTGGGGCATCTTGCAGGTTCCTAGTAGATACATAATGTTCTGGGTTATTATAAAACTACATAGAATCATTATTTTGTATCATTACTTGTCATCTCTCCATCATGTCTGCTTAAATAAACACTTGTATTCCCCATTAAATGACAATACTACAGCATCTTTTCTTTTAACTTTGCATTGTGCCTCCTGTTATTCCTCCTGGAAATGTATGAATTTATTGGCAACTAGGCATTTCCCATTACAATAGCGTTTCCCTACTCAGTCTGAGATTGTCTGCATTTACAAGAATTGTTCTTTATGGGGAATGCAAGTATTTACTAAAATAGACATGTCCGTAGAGCGGCCGGGTCCTCTTAAATTTGACACTATACAGAAAATAACATCTGGAGTACTGACCTGAATTGGAAACCAGGGAAGAACATTTTTGTCCCATTTGACTTTTCTTTAGGTTCATTTATTAACATCTCCCAGATGATTGCTTGTGTGGGTCAGCAGGCGATCAGTGGCTTTCGTGTTCCTGATGGCTTTGAGAACAGATCTCTTCCACATTTTGAGAAACATTCGAAGGTGAGTTTCTAACCTGGCACAGCATGGCTTCTTGATGAGTACTTTCTCATGTTACGTATTATGGTCATCTTTTGTAAGTTTAAGGTAATCATTATAAACGGTTATTATATGGAACCATACTCCTAATCTAAATGAACGTTGTAGGGAATACAGTTCTCATTTAGTTGTGTGAAGTGTTGGTTACCTGTTTAATTTATAGGTTAAATCTGTTTTACTTTTAATCTGAGCTGTCCTTTGAAGTGTAAGGCTACGTTCACACGGCTGTTTTCAGAACAATGACTTTCTATGCCGGGGACTCCTGTCTTGGGAAAGCCCTTGACGTCACTGTCCATATATGGACAGTGGTATCAGGGGCTACCTCTGAAGCACCCCCTGTAGATAGCACCAACCCCCCCCTGCCCGTAGATAGTGTCACTGTAGCTCCCTGTAGGAGCGGAATCCCCGGTAGCCACACCCCGCTCTGGCCAGGGATTACGCTCCTGGAGAAGCCCCCTGGCGTCACTATCCAGCAGTGGAATCCCCGGCCAGAGCGCTGCAGATGCTCTGGCAGGGGGTCTGCTCTTAGAGGACGCCCCTGACGTGACTGTCCGGACACACGTCGTGTGTTCAGTCTATAAGCGGAATTCCTAGGCAGAGGGATTCCGCTACTACTGGGAGCTACCGTGGCGTACTATCTACAAGGGGACACTGGCACTATGTGGGCTCTGGCACTTTGTATATGGCCACCGTGGTACTATGTTGGCACTGGCATT
Organism: Rhinoderma darwinii; assembly: GCF_050947455.1. Classification (NCBI taxonomy): domain Eukaryota; kingdom Metazoa; phylum Chordata; class Amphibia; order Anura; family Rhinodermatidae; genus Rhinoderma; species Rhinoderma darwinii. The sequence goes on along the minus strand of NC_134697.1, from coordinate 79,064,586 downwards.
TTATGTGGACACTGGCTTTAGTGGGCACTGTGGCTCTATAGTGGGCATTATCTACGGTGGGCACTGTGGCACTATCTACAGCTACATTGCGGCACTATCTTCATGGGCACTGGTGTTTTCAGGGGGTTGGGACAAAAAAAAAACCCTAACCAATGAAATCCATCTTTTTTGTTTATTTTTATTTTTTTATTGGCCATGGAAAACTGATGTCAGACGGCCATTAAAAACAGGCAGATGGACTGGAAATGGATAAAGATTTGGGGAGACTGATGCGAAAAGGCCATGAAAAACTGACAGTTGATCCGTTTTTAATGGCCATTTTTTTTCACAAAAACTATTTAGTTTAACAATTTTATGGATTAAATTAATATCTGCTAAATGAATTGTAAGGAAAATCATTAACATTTAAATTGATATCTTAAAACCTGTTCACAGCTACCAGCGGCCAAAGGATTTGTGGCAAACAGCTTTTATTCTGGACTGACTCCCACAGAATTCTTCTTCCACACTATGGCTGGACGTGAGGGTTTGGTAGATACAGCTGTTAAAACAGCAGAGACTGGTTATATGCAGGTATGACCTGAATATTGTTTTTAGATAGTGTTGATGCAAGTCCCAGTCTGGAAAATGTATTGTGGAATTGTATTATACTCTGTTCACTAGTAGAATTATTCCCGTCTCCAAAGCATAGGTACACTTTTCAGTTTAGAGTTTACCCCTAAAAGGTTAATATGCAGGCACCCCCCCCCCCCCCCAAACAATAAATAAAAAGTAATAAAAGTTAATAAGTAGTATTGGGGTTATTAGTAGACCATAAACTTAACTTTAGCAAGAAGTGCCAGGCAGCTGCTACTAAGGCCAGCAAAAAAAAATTGGCGCAGATGCAAATGACAAGAACATAGTTTTGCGCCTCTACAAATCACTGGTTGGACAACACATGGAATTTTGTGTACAATTTTGGGCACCTGTGTATAACAAGGACATAGCTGAACTAGAGCGGATGCAGGTAATTAAGAAAATGCGTGAATTGTAGTACCATGTAAGGTTATCATACTTCGTTTTATACAGAGATCTCTAAAGGAAAGGTGTCAAGATTTTTTTTTATTATTATTATTTTGTGTTTTTATTTAAATAATGGGGTTTTCCCATGAGGGATATTTATGACCTAAGCACAGGATACGTTATAAATGTAAGATGTGGGTCCCACCTCTGGGACCTGCACCTATTTATAGAACGGGGTCCCCCTAAACCCTGTTCTAGCCTCTCATGCTTGCGCTGCCTCCTGGCCACTTACTGATTGCATGGTCGGGAGTTACAGAAACAACGTAACTCGCTGAGCATATAATTATTTATTTGTAAAAAATTTTTTACATAATTTACACTGTGCCCCCCATTTTCATAGCCAACCAGATACAATAAAGCAGCCGCAACCTAGCATTACCAGGGTAGGAAGGGCCATGGTTTTTGTCCCTTCCCAGCCTAATAGTACCAGCCTGCGTATGCCGCAGTGCCCGTCCATCAATACAGATGGTCAGGTACTGGGTCGTACCCGGCTCCTCCTGATGCCCAAAACAGTGTTTTCCCTCTTGACTAATCATTCTTAGGCCTTATTCACATGAACGTGTCCGTTTTGCGACACGTTTGTCATGCATTGCAGTTCCGTGTGGCATCGGTTTTGGTCTGCTTATGTTCAACTTTCTTTCTGTCTTTATTTTTTTTTCTCTTCAATTCTTATGAACTTGTGCGTGAAACACGGACAGCACACGGATGTGCGTGCATGTGCTGTCCGTGATTTTCACGCACCCATTTACTTCAATGGTGTTATATGAAGCGCTAAAAATGCAAAAGAACAGGACATGCAGTGAGTTTCACGCAACGGAAACACGCTGCGTGAAAAACACCATGTCCGAATGGCCCCATTGAATTGCATAGGTCCGTGTGACGGCCGTTGTTTTAACGGACGTCACACGGACGTATTACACGTTCGTGTGAATAAGGCCTTAGCCTTTTGGTGTGTCCTAGAAGTGCTGTGGTCAGCACATTCTACAATTGTAGAATCACTCCCAAAATGGAGCTGGACACTGCTTGGCAATTGGAAGACATCTCTTCCTGGCTAGTATCCAAAAATAGGGAGGGGGGGGTGAGTCTCACTCCCATATTTACAGCAGCTGTGAGTCAGGTTGCTTTGCCCGATTCACCTTGCTGTAATTCTGGGAAGTCCTAGGAAAACATGTCAAATGATTAATTCATTTTTATTACGTCTCACCTTGTGTAAGAAAAAAATAAAAATACACCAAAAAAAAACGAAAAAAAATAACTTACTAAAAAAAACATTTCCTTTTTTAATCACCTTTTTACATCGAGGCCTGTAACCGTGACATGTGGCATCCACTACGCCTAGAGAAAAGGTTTTACCATCATGAGGGGGGTTTCTTTACCGTAAGAGCAGTGGGACTATGGAACTCTCTGCCCCAGGATGCTGTGATGGTTGATTCGTTTAAAAAGTTAAAGAAGGTCCTTGATGCCTTTCTCTGAAAAATATAATTTTACAAGTTAAGGCTACTAGGTTCTGGAGATGGGACATTGATTCAGGGATTTATTCTTTGTCATATATATATGAGTTGGGAAAGATTTTTTTTTCCCCAATTGCTATCTGCCTCAAGGGATTTTGCCTTCCTTGGGTTTGACATGTTAGGATTATAGGTTGAACTTGACGGACCTGTGTCGTTGTTTTTTTTTAAAATTTATTTATTTTTTATTCTTCAACCTTATCAACTATGTACCCCAAAACATATGGCTCTTGGAATGCATAAAATGTAAAAAATTGCTGCGTCCTGAAGGCCCAAATTAGGCTGCCTCCGTAAGGGTTCAAGGCTATGTACACGTTCAAAAACCTTTTTTTTTTTTCTTAAAAAATGCGTATCAGTGTTTGCAACTTTCTAATTACTTTTGATAAATTATTTTTACTTTTTCAGATACAGCTGCTTTGTATCCTGTATACAGAGCAGCTGTTTTTAGCGCTGAAACCTGTATCCGTCAGATTAGGGGCCTGCGTGGATGACATGCAGGATCGAACTGTTACCGATCACATCTAAGATGTGATCAATAACAAGTGGATTCTGCGTGTCTGAGACCAGCAGGACCCGCTGTCACTGAACCAGTCAGTGCCGCTAATCTGACGGATACAGGTTTCAGCGCTAAAAACAGCTGCTCTGTATACAGGATACAAAGCAGCTGTATCTGAAAAAGTAAAAATAATTTTTTATCAAAAGTAATTAGAAAGTTGCACCAAACACACTGCTAACTTTTTTTTTTTTAAATAAAAATGTGATTCATAGGTGTACAAAGCCTTTAAATGAAAAAGCGAGTCGAAATGTAGTTTTGAATAATAAATTATAGAGAAAACACACTTTAAGTATAACCTAATTGATTTATACTTTGCAGAGGCGTCTCGTGAAATCTCTTGAAGACCTCTGCTCTCAGTATGACTTGACGGTCCGGAGCTCTACTGGCGATATTATTCAGTTTATATATGGAGGAGATGGGTTGGACCCTGCAGCTATGGAAGGAAAGGATGAACCTCTTGAATTTAAGAGAGTCTTGGACAATGTCAAGGTGAGCGGAGCGCTTGTTTATGAACAGTCTTACGTTTGTCATTTTCATGTTAATGCTCGAAGGGTATGTCCATCTTTGCAATCAATGTTTATTGCTTTTAATGCATCTAAAAAAAAATAAAAAAAATGAAGCATTGTTTCAAATGGTCTTGATTTCAAAATATCCTGATTTATTTTGTGTGTTCAGCAAACCTAGGGAACTTTATGGTTACAGACTACCAACCCTTTGTAGTCTTACTCTGCTTTCATACTACCTTCTATCTGCCCCCTACTTCTTGTAACCTCCCGAATGTTTGTTAGCAAGAATAGACACAAAAGTCTTCATAAGTGCTGTGGACACAAAACGCTGGGATTCTTTTAATCCCTTCCCGTTGCAGCGGATTTTCACTTTAGTTCTTTCCTCTCCACCCTCCAAAAGCCATAACTTTCTTTTTACATTTATTTTTATAAAAAAAATTGTACTTCATTTTTTTTATTTCTCGTTAAAGTATTCACTGAGGGGACGCAATTTTTCAGGCCGCTGTCACTGGGAGGCTGACACTAGATTAACATAAAATGTGTGGCTCCGCCCAGTGGGCTAAGCACTCAGCTCCTCTGTTTTAGCCTAGTGTCCGTAGGAATTAGTCATGTTCTGCTAGATTTTCTATTTTAGTTTTATTTAGTTGAATCCCTTGCAAGCGCTGGGCGGAAGGAATTGCGCTGTTTCAGTGGATGCCCGTCATTTTTTCGGATGCTCTGCTCACTGATGTTCAGTGGATGCCGATCTCCCTGGTGGATGTTCCCCGCCTTGGTCACCCAGTCCCCTATTATTCCAGCGGCGGTCGAGGATGCCGGAGAACCACACCACGCATGTGCAATTTCCGAGGCGGTGATAGGCTGCTCACGAAGACGACTGATAGGTAAGTTTTTCTCCCCCCCAACGAGGGGGTTAGTTGGGAAGGAGCGATGTTGCAGATGCTTGACAATGTCAGTTGGCCTAATGGCATTGAAGTAAATGGAAGGGGTTTTTCTGAGGTGTTGTCCTTCCTAAGGGATTTTTCGTTTTAGCACCTATGTGCCGGCAGTTGCAGGGGACACAGTACCTATATTATCTTCCGGCATTCCCACACGCTGCAGCTTTCTGCCGGTGGTGTCGTTAATTTAGGCTTCAGTTCTTTGCTAGGCTGGAAGCTGGCCACGCGCTCTCGCTCGGGATCTGAGTCACATGCCTGCCCTGTCCAATCATCACGGCGTGGACTCGACTGGAGGCTTGGGGTTTTTGGTCTTCTTCAGACGCTATCTTCACTCGATCACTGGTAGTGAAGACCACAGTACACTGAGCTGGTGTGCAGAAGTCATACAGCGATGGAAACGTTTCTGCTTCGCAGGAGACACCGCACCTAGAAGGTCTGGTAGGATAGCCGCAGGCTTTTTTTTTTTTTTTGTTA